>NC_090750.1:47347334-47399834 GCF_036898095.1 Palaemon carinicauda | reverse complement strand
CATTATAACAGACTAGTTTGATTTTGGTACAAAATGTAGAGTGAGATACATCATTTACACTTTTGTCTTACAAAATTTGCTTTGTGTTTACGAATACTGCTATAATGGATATTTAAACTCACTCTCTCTCTCTCTCTCTCTCTCTCTCTCTCTCTCTCTCTCTCTCTCTCTCTCTCTCTCTCTCTCTCTCTCTCTCTCTCAGGGAATCCTGTCTTTACAGTAGTGGTTTGTGCCTTGTTATTCATCACCTCGATTTTGCATGTGATATTTATCAAGCTGGCCACTTATTGGTAATCGTTGATACGCCTACCATACTCCTGCATTGTTTCAATGTGAACTCTTGTAATTATCATGGGATTACTGTTATCTCAAAGTGAACGTTTTTACTACCTAGCATTTAATATGAGACACGCCTGCCTTCGAAGCCTTTCGGTATAAGCGCCTTATACAATGCAGGAATTTCCTAAGCAAGGTTAATCGAGTTAACTATATCCTTTGACTCGCATCTCTCGATGAACCGGTGTCTCTCAGTCCTTACATTCTGTCTATAAAATTCCACGCAATCTTAGATTTCAGTTACCTTAATTAAAAAACACAATTTTAATGCTGGTGTACTTTTGATTAGTAATTGTATTCGTTTTGTTTCCGTCTCGTTGTTGGGATTCGAAACAATTGTTTCATTATTTTTTTTTATTGGAATCTTATAGGCCATGGGCATTTTGAATTAATAATTCCCAAAATCAGTTAATCAGTGTTGCCAAGGCTAATTAATTCTGTTAATTTTGAGGGCAGGGTAATTTTTTATTGATTTTGAGGACAGGGCAATTTAATATTAATTTTGCAGGCAAGGTAATTTGATATTGATTTTGATGGCAGAATAATTTGATATTGATTTTAAGGGCAGGGTAATTTCATATTGATTTTGATGGCAGAACAATTTGATATTGATTTTGAGGGCAGGGTAATTTCATATTGATTTTGATGGCAGAATAATTTGATATTGATTTTGAGGGCAGGGTAATTTCATATTGATTTTGATGGCAGAACAATTTGATATTGATTTTGAGGGCAGGGTAATTTCATATTGATTTTGATGGCAGAACAATTTGATATTGATTATGAGGGCAGGGTAATTTTATGTTGATTTTAAGGGCACAATAATTTTATATTGAATTAAGGGCAGAGTAATTTGATGTTGATATTCAGGGCAGGGTAATTTGATATTGATTTTAAAGGCAGGATAATTTGATGTCGATTTTAAGGATAGGGTAATTTGATGCATTTTGAGGCAGGGTAATTTGATATTGATTTCGAATGTAGGGTAATTTGATATTGGTTTTAAGGGCAAGGTTATTTGATATAGATTTTGAAGGAGGAGTAATTTAATATTGATTTTGATTGAACGGTGATTTAATATTGTTTTTCGTTGTAGGGCAATTTGATATTGATTTTGAGGGCAGGGTAATTTGATGTTGATTATGGGGGCAAGGTAATTTGATATTGATTTTTAGGGCAGGGTAATTTGATATTAATTTTGAGGGCAGGGTAATTTGATTTTGATATCAAGAGCAGGGTAATTAGATATTGATTTTTAGGGCAGGGTAATTTGATATTAATTTTGAGGGCAGGGTAATTTGATGTTGATATCAAGAGCAGGGTAATTTGATATTGATTTTAAGGGCAGGGTAATTTGATATTGATTTTGAGGGCTGGGTAATTTGATGTTGATATTAAGAGCAGGGTAATTTGATATTGATTTCAAGGGCAAGGTAATTTGATACTCAATTTGAGGGCAGGGCAATTTTATATTGATTTTAGAGGTAGGGTAATTTGATATTGAATTTAAAGGTAGGGTAATTTGATGTTGATATTGAGGGCAGGGTAATTTGATGTTGATTTTTAGGGCAGGGTAATTTGATATTGGTTTTGAGGGCAAGGAAATTTGATGTTGATTTTTTGTGGGTGGTTAATTTGATATTAATTTTTAGGGCAGGGTAATTTGATATTAATTTTGAGGGCAGGGTAATTTGATGTTGATATCAAGAGCAGGGTAATTTGATATTGATTTTAAGGGCAGGGTAATTTGATATTGATTTTGAAGGCAGAGTAATTTGATGTATATTTTTAGGGCAGGGTAATTTGATGTATATTTTTAGGGCAGGGAAATTTGATGTTGATTTCTATTGCAGGGTAATTTGATATTGGTTTTGAGGGCAGGGAAATTTGATGTTTATTTCTATTGCAGGGAAATTTGATATTGGTTTTGAGGGCAGGGAAATTTGATGTTGATTTTTATTGCAGGGTAATTTGACATTGGTTTAGAGGGCAGGGAAATTTTATGTTGATTTCTATTGCAGGGTAATTTGATATTGGTTTTGAGGACAGAGAAATTTTATGTTGATTTCAGTTGCAGGGTAATTTGACATTGGTTTAGAGGGCCGGGAAATTTTGTTGATTTTTATTGCAGGGTAATTTGATATGGGTTTTGAGGGCAGGGAAATTTGATGTTGATTTCTATTGCAGGGTAATTTGATATTGGTTTTGAGGACAGGGAAATTTGATGTTGATTTCTATTGCAAGGTAATTTGACATTGGTTTAGAGGGCAGGGAAATTTGATGTTGATTTCTATTGCAGGGTAATTTGATATTGGTTTTGAGGACAGGGAAATTTAATGTTAATTTTTATTGCACAGTAATTTGACATTGGTTAAGAGGGCAGGGAAATTTGATGTTGATTTCTATTGCAGGGTAATTTGATATTGGTTTTGAGGACAGGGAAATTTTATGTTGATTTCTATTGCAAGGTAATTTGACATTGGTTTAGAGGGCAGGGAAATTTTATGTTGATTTTTATTGCAGGGTAATTTGATATTGGTTTTGAGGGCAGGGAAATTTGATGTTGATTTCTATTGCAGGGTAATTTGATATTGGTTTTGAGGACAGGGAAATTTGAGGTTGATTTCTATTGCAGGGTAATTTGACATTGGTTTAGAGGGCAGGGAAATTTGATGTTGATTTCTATTGCAGGGTAATTTGATATTGGTTTTGAGGACAGGGAAATTTGAGGTTGATTTCTATTGCAGGGTAATTTGACATTGGTTTAGAGGGCAGGGAAATTTGATGTTGATTTCTATTGCAGGGTAATTGGACATTGGTTTAGAGGGCAGGGAAATTTGATGTTGATTTCTATTGCAGGGTAATTTGATATTGGTTTAGAGGGCAGGGAAATTTGATGTTGATTTTTATTGCAGGGTAATTGGACATTGGTTTAGAGGGCAGGGAAATTTGATGTTGATTTCTATTGCAGGGTAATTTGATATTGGTTTTGAGGACAGGGAAATTGATGTTGATTTTTATTGCAGGGTAATTTGATATTGGTTTTGAGGACAGGGAAATTGATGTTGATTTTTATTGCAGGGTAATTTGATGTTGATTTTTATTGCAGGGTAATTTGATATTGGTTTTGAGGACAGGGAAATTTAATGTTGATTTTTATTGCACAGTAATTTGACATTGGTTAAGAGGGCAGGGAAATTTGATGTTGATTTCTATTGCAGGGTAATTTGATATTGGTTTTGAGGACAGGGAAATTTGATGTTGATTTTTATTGCAGGGTAATTGGACATTGGTTTAGAGGGCAGGGAAATTTGATGTTGATTTTTATTGCAGGGTAATTTGATATTGGTTTTGAGGACAGGGAAATTTGATGTTGATTTTTATTGCAGGGTAATTTGATATTGGTTTTGAGGACAGGGAAATTTGATGTTGATTTCTATTGCAGGGTAATTTGACATTGGTTTAGAGGGCAGGGAAATTTGATGTTGATTTCTATTGCAGGGTAATTTGATATTGGTTTAGAGGGCAGGGAAATTTGATGTTGATTTCTATTGCAGGGTAATTTGATATTGGTTTTGAGGACAGGGAAATTTGATGTTGATTTCTATTGCAGGGTAATTTGATATTGGTTTTGAGGGCAGGGAAATTTGATGTTGATTTCTATTGCAGGGTAATTTGATATTGGTTTTGAGGGCAGGGAAATTTGATGTTGATTTTTATTGCAGGGTAATTTGATATTGGTTTTTAGGGCAGGGTAATTTGATGATGATTATGTGGGCAGGGTAATTTTATCCTGATTTTGAGGGCAGGGTAATTTGATATTGATTTTGAAGGTAGGGTAATTTGATATTGATTTCGAATGTAGGGTAATTTGATATTGGTTTTAAGGGCAAGGTTATTTGATATAGATTTTGAAGGAGGAGTAATTTAATATTGATTTTGATTGAACGGTGATTTAATATTGTTTTTCGTTGTAGGGCAATTTGATATTGATTTTGAGGGCAGGGTAATTTGATGTTGATTATGGGGGCAAGGTAATTTGATATTGATTTTTAGGGCAGGGTAATTTGATATTAATTTTGAGGGCAGGGTAATTTGATTTTGATATCAAGAGCAGGGTAATTTGATATTGATTTTTAGGGCAGGGTAATTTGATATTAATTTTGAGGGCAGGGTAATTTGATGTTGATATCAAGAGCAGGGTAATTTGATATTGATTTTAAGGGCAGGGTAATTTGATATTGATTTTGAGGGCTGGGAAATTTGATGTTGATATTAAGAGCAGGGTAATTTGATATTGATTTCAAGGGCAAGGTAATTTGATACTCAATTTGAGGGCAGGGCAATTTTATATTGATTTTAGAGGTAGGGTAATTTGATATTGAATTTAAAGGTAGGGTAATTTGATGTTGATATTGAGGGCAGGGTAATTTGATGTTGATTTTTAGGGCAGGGTAATTTGATATTGGTTTTGAGGGCAAGGAAATTTGATGTTGATTTTTTGTTGGTGGTTAATTTGATATTAATTTTTAGGGCAGGGTAATTTGATATTAATTTTGAGGGCAGGGTAATTTGATGTTGATATCAAGAGCAGGGTAATTTGATATTGATTTTAAGGGCAGGGTAATTTGATATTGATTTTGAAGGCAGAGTAATTTGATGTATATTTTTAGGGCAGGGTAATTTGATGTATATTTTTAGGGCAGGGAAATTTGATGTTGATTTCTATTGCAGGGTAATTTGATATTGGTTTTGAGGGCAGGGAAATTTGATGTTTATTTCTATTGCAGGGTAATTTGATATTGGTTTTGAGGGCAGGGAAATTTGATGTTGATTTTTATTGCAGGGTAATTTGACATTGGTTTAGAGGGCAGGGAAATTTTATGTTGATTTCTATTGCAGGGTAATTTGATATTGGTTTTGAGGACAGAGAAATTTTATGTTGATTTCAATTGCAGGGTAATTTGACATTGGTTTAGAGGGCAGGGAAATTTTATGTTGATTTTTATTGCAGGGTAATTTGATATTGGTTTTGAGGGCAGGGAAATTTGATGTTGATTTCTATTGCAGGGTAATTTGATATTGGTTTTGAGGACAGGGAAATTTGAGGTTGATTTCTATTGCAGGGTAATTTGATATTGGTTTTGAGGACAGGGAAATTTGAGGTTGATTTCTATTGCAGGGTAATTTGACATTGGTTTAGAGGGCAGGGAAATTTGATGTTGATTTCTATTGCAGGGTAATTTGATATTGGTTTTGAGGACAGGGAAATTTGAGGTTGATTTCTATTGCAGGGTAATTTGACATTGGTTTAGAGGGCAGGGAAATTTGATGTTGATTTATATTGCAGGGTAATTGGACATTGGTTTAGAGGGCAGGGAAATTTGATGTTGATTTCTATTGCAGGGTAATTTGATATTGGTTTAGAGGGCAGGGAAATTTGATGTTGATTTTTATTGCAGGGTAATTGGACATTGGTTTAGAGGGCAGGGAAATTTGATGTTGATTTTTATTGCAGGGTAATTTGATATTGGTTTTTAGGGCAGGGTAATTTGATGTTGATTTTTATTGCAGGGTAATTTGATATTGGTTTTGAGGACAGGGAAATTTGATGTTGATTTCTATTGCAGGGTAATTTGATATTGGTTTAGAGGGCAGGGAAATTTGATGTTGATTTCTATTGCAGGGTAATTTGATATTGGTTTTGAGGACAGGGAAATTTGATGTTGATTTCTATTGCAGGGTAATTTGATATTGGTTTTGAGGGCAGGGAAATTTGATGTTGATTTCTATTGCAGGGTAATTTGATATTGGTTTTGAGGGCAGGGAAATTTGATGTTGATTTTTATTGCAGGGTAATTTGATATTGGTTTTTATGGCAGGGTAATTTGATGTATATTTTTAGAGCAGGGTAATTTGATGATGATTATGTGGGCAGGGTAGGGTAATTTGATATTGATTTTGAGGGCAGGGTAATTTGAGACTCAATTTGAGGGCAGGGCAATTTTATATTGATTTTAAAGGTAGGGTAATTTGATATTAAATTTAAAGGTAGGGTAATTTGATGTTGATATTGAGGGCAGGGTAATTTGATGTTGATATTGAGGGCAGGGTAATTTGATATTGGTTTTGTGGGCAAGGAAATTTGATGTTGATTTTTTGTGGGTGGTTAATTTGATATTAATTTTTAGGGCAGGGTAATTTGATATTATTTTGAGGGCAGGGTAATTTGATATTGTTTTTGAGGGCAGGGTAATTTGATGTATATTTTTAGGGCAGGGTAATTTGATGTATATTTTTAGGGCATGGAAATTTGATGTTGATTTCTATTGCAGGGTAATTTGATATTGGTTTTGAGGGCAGGGAAATTTGATGTTTATTTTTATTGCAGGGTAATTTGATATTGGTTTAGAGGGCAGGGAAATTTGATGTTGATTTTTTGGGCAGGGTAATTTGATGTATATTTTTAAGGCAGGGTAATTTGATGTATATATTTAGGGCAGGGAAATTTGATGTTGATTTCTATTGCAGGGTAATTTGATATTGGTTTTGAGGGCAGGGAAATTTGATGTTGATTTTTATTGCAGGGTAATTTGATATTGGTTTAGAGGGCAGGGAAATTTGATGTTGATTTTTTGGGCAGGGTAATTTGATGTATATTTTTAGGGCAGGGAAATTTGATGTTGATTTCTATTGCAGGGTAATTTGATATTGGTTTTGAGGGCAGGGAAATTTGATGTTTATTTTTATTGCAGGGTAATTTGATATTGGTTTAGAGGGCAGGGAAATTTGATGTTGATTTTTTGGGCAGGGTAATTTGATGTATATTTTTAGGGCAAGGTAATTTGATGTATATTTTTAGGGCAGGGAAATTTGATGTTGATTTCTATTGCAGGGTAATTTGATCCTGATTTTGAGGGCAGGGTAATTTGATATTGATTTTGAGGGCAGGGTAATTTGATGTTGATATTAAGAGCAGGGTAATTTGATATTGATTTCAAGGGCTAGGTAATTTGACTCAATTTGAGGGCAGGGCAATTTTATATTGATTTTAAAGGTAGAGTAATTTGATGTTGATATTGAGGGCAGGGTAATTTGATGTTGATTTTTAGGGCAGGGTAATTTTATGTTGATTTTTAGGGCAGGGTAATTTGATATTGGTTTTGAGGGCAAGGAAATTTGATGTTAATTTTATTGAAGGGTAATTTGATATTGGTTTAGAGGGCAGGAAAATTTGATGTTGATTTTTATTGCAGGGTAATTTGATATTGGTTTAGAGGGCAGGGAAATTTGATGTTGATTTCTATTGCAGGGTAATTTGATATTGGTTTTGAGGGCAGGGTAATTTGATGTATATTTTTAGGGCTGGGTAATTTGATGTATATTTTTAGGGCTGGGTAATTTGATGTATATTTTTAGGGCAGGATAATTTGATGTATATTTTTAGGGCAGGGTAATTTGATGTATATTTTTAGGGCAGGGAAGTTTGATGTTGATTTCTATTGCAGGGTAATTTGATATTGGTTTTGAGGGCAGGGTAATTTGATGTTGATTTTTATTGCAGGGTAATTTGATATTGGTTTTGAGGGCAGGGTAATTTGATGTATATTTTCAGGGTAGGGTAATTTGATGTATATTTTTAGGGCAGGGTAATTTGATGTATATTTTTAGGGCAGGGTAATTTGATGTGTATTTTTAGGGCAGGGTAATTTGATGTATATTTTTAGGGCAGGGTAATTTTATGTATATTTTTAGGGCAGGGTAATTTTATGTATATTTTTAGGGCAGGGTAATTTGATGTATATTTTTAGGGCAGGGAAGTTTGATGTTGATTTCTATTGCAGGGTAATTTGATATTGGTTTTGAGGGCAGGGAAATTTGATGTTGATTTTTATTGCAGGGTAATTTGATATTGGTTTTGAGGGCAGGGTAATTTGATGTATATTTTCAGGGTAGGGTAATTTGATGTATATTTTTAGGGCAGGGTAATTTGATGTATATTTTTAGGGCAGGGTAATTTGATGTATATTTTTAGGGCAGGGTAATTTTATGTATATTTTTAGGGCAGGGTAATTTTATGTATATTTTTAGGGCAGGGTAATTTGATGTATATTTTTAGGGCAGGGTAATTTGATGTATATTTTTAGGGCAGGGAAGTTTGATGTTGATTTCTATTGCAGGGTAATTTGATATTGGTTTTGAGGGCAGGGAAATTTGATGTTGATTTTTATTGCAGGGTAATTTGATGTTGGTTTTGAGGGCAGGGTAATTTGATGTATATTTTTAGGGCAGGGTAATTTTATGTATAATTTTAGGGCAGGGTAATTTGATGTTGATTATGAGGGCAGGGTAGTTTGATCCTGATTTTGAGGGCAGGGCAATTTTATATTGATTTTGAGGGCAGGGTAATTTGATCCTGATTTTGAGGGCAGGGCAATCTAATATTGATTTTGATGGCAGGATAATTTGATGTTGATTTTTAGGACAGGGTAACGGTGTTGATTTTGAGGGCAGCGTAATTTGATATTAAATTTGAGGGCAGGGTAATTTGACGTTGATTTTTATGGCAGGTAATTTGAAGTTGATTTTTAGGGCAGGGCAATTTGATAGTGATTTTGAGGGCAGGGCAATTTGATATTGATTTTGAGGGCAGGGTAATTTGATATTGATTTTGAGGTCATGGTAATTTAATAGTTATTTTTAGAGCAGGGTAATTTGATATTGAGTTTTAGGGCAGGGTAATTTAATATTGATTTTGAGGACAGGGCAATTTGATATTGATTTTGAGGGCAGGGCAATTCGATATTGATTTTAAGGGCAGGGTAATTTGATAGTTATTTTGAGGGCAGGGTAATTTGATATTGATTTTTAGAGCAGGGTAATTTGATATTGAGTTTTAGGGTAGGGTAATTTAATATTGATTTTGAGGGCAGGGTAATTTTATATTAATTTTTAGGGCAGGATAATTTAATATTGATTTTTAGGGCAGAGTAATTTAACATTGATTTTGAGGGGAGGGCAATTTGATATTGATTTTGAGGGCAGGGTAATTTAATATTTATTTTGAGGGCAGGGCAATTTTATATATATTTTTAGGGCTCGGTAATTTGATATTGATTTTTAGGGCAGGCTAATTTAATACTGATTTTGAGGGCAGGGCAATTTGATATTGATTTTGAGGCCAAGGTAATTTAATATTGATTTTGAGGGCAGGGCAATTTGATATTGATTTTTAGGGCAGAGTAATTTAATATTTATTTTGTGGGCAGGGCAATTTGATATTGATATTTAGGGCACGGTAATTTGATATTGATTTTCAGGGCAGGGTAATTTTATATTGATTTTGAGGGCAGGGCAATTTGATATTGATTTTGAGGGCAAGGCAATTTAATATTGATTTTGAGGGCAGGGTAATTTGATATCAATTTTTAGGGCAGGATAATTTAATATTGATTTTCAGGGCAGAGTAATTTTATATTTATTTTGAGGGCAGGGCAATTTGATATTGATTTTCAGGGCAGGGTAATTTGATATTGAGTTTTAGGGCAGGGTAATTTAATATTGATTTTGAGGGCAGGGCAATTTGATATTGATTTTCAGGGTAGGGTAATTTGATATTGATTTTTAGGGCAGGGTAATTTGATATTGATTTTGAGGGCAGAGTAATTCAATATAGATTTTGAGGGCATTGTAATTTGATATTGATTTTCAGGGCAGGGTAATTTAATATTGATTTTTAGGGCAGGATAATTTAATATTGATTTTTAGGGCAGAGTAATTTAATATTGATTTTGAGGGCAGGGCAATTTGATATTGATTTTTAGGGCAGAGTAATTTAATATTGATTTTTAGGGCAGAGTAATTAAATATTGATTTTGAGGGCAGGGTAATTTGATAGTGATTTTTAGGGCAGGATAATTTAATATTGATTTTTAGGGCAGAGTAATTTAATATTGATTTTGAGGGCAGGGTAATTTGATATTGATTTTTAGGGCAGAGTAATTTAATATTGATTTTTAGGGCAGAGTAATTTAATATTGATTTTTAGGGCAGAGTAATTTAATATTGATTTTGAGGGCAGGGTAATTTGATATTGATTTTTAGGGCAGAGTAATTTAATATTGATTTTGAGGGCAGGGCAATTTGATATTGATTTTCAGGGCAGGGTAATTTGATATTGATTTTTAGGGCAGAGTAATTTAATATTGATTTTGAGGGCAGGGTAATTTGATATTGATTTTTAGGGCAGAGTAATTTAATATTGATTTTGAGGGCAGGGCAATTTGATATTGATTTTAAAGGGCAGGATAATTTAATATTGATTTTTAGGGCAGAGTAATTTAATATTGATTTTGAGGGCAGGGTAATTTGATATTGATTTTCAGGGCAGAGTAATTTAATATTGATTTTGAGGGCAGGGCAATTTGATATTGATTTTCAGGGCAGGGTAATTTGATATTGATTTTTAGGGCAGAGTAATTTAATATTGATTTTGAAGGCAGGGCAATTTGATATTGATTTTCAGGGCAGGGTAATTTGATATCGATTTTTAGGGCAGAGTAATTTAATATTTATTTTGTGGGCAGGGCAATTTGATATTGATATTTAGGGCAGGGTAATTTAATATTGATTTTGAGGGCAGGGTAATTTTATATTGATTTTGAGGGCAGGGCAATTTGATATTGATTTTGAGGGCAAGGCAATTTAATATTGATTTTGAGGGCAGGGTAATTTGATATCAATTTTTAGGGCAGGGTAATTTGATATTGATTTTTAGGGCAGAGTAATTTAATATTGATTTTGAGGGCAGGGCAATTTGATATTGATTTTGAGGGCAGGGCAATTTGATATTGATTTTCAGGGCAGGGTAATTTGATATTGAGTTTTAGGGCAGGGTAATTTAATATTGATTTTGAGGGCAGGGCAATTTGATATTGATTTTCAGGGTAGGGTAATTTGATATCGATTTTTAGGGCAGGGTAATTTAATATTGATTTTGAGGGCAGAGTAATTCAATATAGATTTTGAGGGCATTGTAATTTGATATTGATTTTTAGTGCAGGGTAATTTGATATTGATTTTTAGGGCAGGATAATTTAATATTGATTTTTAGGGCAGAGTAATTTAATATTGATTTTGAGGGCAGGGTAATTTGATATTGATTTTCAGGGCAGGGTAATTTGATATTGATTTTTAGGGCAGGGTAATTTGATATTGATTTTTAGGGCAGAGTAATTTAATATTGATTTTGAGGGCAGGGTAATTTAATATTGATTTTGAGGGCAGGGCAATTTGATATTGATTTTGAGGGCAAGGCAATTTGATATTGATTTTGAGGGCAGGGTAATTTGATATTGATTTTTAGGGCAGGGTAATTTGATATTGATTTTTAGGGAAGGGTAATTTAATATTGATTTTGAGGGCAGGGCAATTTGATATTAATTTTGAGGGCAAGGCAATTTTATATTGATTTTGAGGGCAGGGTAATTTGATATTGATTTTGAGGGCAAGGCAATTTGATTTTGATTTTTAGGGCAGGGCAATTTGATTTTGATTTTTAGGGCAGGGCCATTAATAGGATTTTGAGGGGTCATTGTAGGTTATGATTTTATATGGGGATAGGAATGCACAGACTCTTCAAACTGCTTACCTCTTTGTAATAAATCTGCAAAGTTGATTTTCGAGTTTTTGAAATTAGGAATGTGGTATTCTAGTGTAAATGTATAAGGCTTGACGATGTTACCCGACTTATTGGTAGTGCTTAACAGCATTTAAGAAGGGGAATCTCTCTCTCTCTCTCTCTCTCTCTCTCTCTCTCTCTCTCCAATTCAAATGTTTATTTTACTCTTTCAATTCAAATTGGGGTTTTACTCGCTTTGTATCACTTACTAAACATAGGGTTTTTATCCTCTTAAGCATTTTTGTGTAAGTGACAATTTGAAAACTTTACAATTTTTTCACTCACAAAGCACTGCGTTTATTGCCATATTTGTCTGTCCTTAGTTATATTCATGTGTAAAATTTTGTTCCCGCCCTCTATTCATGCCCAATTATAAGTTCCCCCTCTCTATTCCTATCCAATATTTTGTCCCCACTCCTCTATTCATATTCAATTGTAACTTCTGCCACTCTATTCATGTCCAATTACAAGTTCCCCATCTCTCCATGCATGTCCAATTACAAGTCCCTCCCCTCTCTCTCTCTATGTCCAATTAAAAGTAACTCTCTCCATGTCCTATTTCAAGTTACCCCTCTCTATTCATGTCCTAATTTCTTGTTGTCACTCAATATTCATGTCCAATTTTTTGTTCCTCCTCAATATTCATGTCCAATCTTTTGTTCCTTCTGTATATTTATATCCATTTTTTTCCCCAGAATATTTATGCCCATTTTTTGTTCCCTTTGTATATTCATGTCCAATTATAAGTTTCCCTCTCTCTCTTCATGTCCAATTACAAGTTACCCCTCTCTCTTCATGTTCAATTTCAAGTTACCCTTCTCTATTTATGTCCAAATTTTTTGTTCCTCCTCAATATTCATGTCCAAATTTTTTGTTCCTCCTCAATATTCATGTTCAATTTTTTGTTCCTCCTGTATATTTATGTCCAATTTTTGTACCCCCCGAATATTCATGTCCAATTTTTGTTCCCTTTGTATATTCATGTCCAGTTTCAAGTTACCCCTCTCTATTCATGTCCATTTTTTCCAATATTCCTATTAAATTTTTTGTTCCTCCTGTATATTTATGTCCAATTTTCCCCCCTACAATATTCATGTCCAATTTTTGTTCCCTTTGTATCTTCATGTTCAATTATAAGTTCCCCCTCTCTTTTCATGTCCAATTACAAGTTACCCCTCTCTATTCAGTCCAATTACAAGTTCCAACTCCCTCTCTATCTTTATGTCCAATTAAAAGTTACTCCTCTCAATTCATGTCCAATTTCAAGTTACCCCTTTCTATTCATGTCCAATTAAAAGTTACTCCTCTCTCTTCCTGTCCAATTACAAGTTACCCCTCTCTATTCATGTCCAATAAAAAGTTCCCCCCCTCTCTCTCTTTAGGTCCAATTAAAAGTTCCCCCCTCTCTATTCCTATCCAATATTTTGTCCCCACTCCTCTATTCATATTCAATTATAAGTTCTCCCGCTCTATTCATGTCCAATTACAAGTTCCCCATCTCTCTATTCATGTCCAATTACAAGTTCCCCCTCTCTCTCTTTGTGTCCAATTAAAAGGTTACTCCTCTCTATTCATGTCCAATTTCAAGTTACCCCTGCATATTCAAGTCCCAATTAAAAGGTTACTCCTCTCTATTCATGTCCAATTTCAAGTTACCCCTCCATATTCAAGTCCAAGTTTTTTGTTCCCCCTTAATATTCGTGTTGAATTTTTTGTTCCTCCTGTATATTTATGTCCAATATTTGTTCCCCTATAATATTCATGTCCAATTTGTTTTCCCTTTGTATATTCGTGTCCAATTACAAGTTGCCCCCCTCTATTCATGTCCAATTTTTCGTTCCCCCTGAATATTCATGTCCAGTTTTTTTTCCCATGTATATTCATTTCCAATTTTCTATCCTCCCCCCCCCCCACCCCTCTGTTCATGTCCAGTTTTTGTTCCCCCATGTATATTCATTTCCACCAATTTTCTATTCCCCTCTCCATTCATGTCCAATTTTTTGTTCTCCATGTATATTCATTTCCAATTTTCTATTCCCCCCCCCCTCTATTCATGTCCATTTTTTTGTCATGTCCAATTACAGGTTATCCCTCTCCATTAATATCAATTTTTTTGTTCCTCCTGAATATTCTTGGCCAATTTTTGTTTCCCCACGAATATCGTATGTCAAATTTCTATTCCCTTATCTAAATTTATTTTCTCAATGCCAGTATTTTTTTTCTTTCATTCAAGTCAAAATTTATATGTTGATCTTACATTAATTGTCATTGTTCGTATGCTTTATTGTTGATTTTATAGGTGGTAATTTTTCCCTTACACAGTTTCAACGAGAATACTATTTTTTCTCTTTCACGATATTTTTATACATAAAGGGAATAATTAGTTTGACTCAAAGTTCTTATAATTGGACATACTGATCAGCGTTTATCTTAAGGAAATAATTGTTTGACTCAAAACACAGAATTTGCATTACTGATCAGGACTTATTATAAGGAAATAATTGTTTGAATCAAAGCTCTCAATTTTGTTTATTGATCAGGGTTTATTGGGGGAAATAATTGTTTGAATCAAAGTTCTTAAGAATTGGCCATACTGATCAGGGTTTATCTTAAGAAAATAACTGTTTGACTCAAAACACAGAATTTGCATTACTGATCAGGGTTTATTTTAGGGAAATAATTGTTTGACGCATAGCTCTCAGAATTTGCCTTACTGATCAGGGTTTATTCTAGGGAAATAATTGTTTGACGCATAGCTCTCAGAATTTGCCTTACTGATCAGGGTTTATTTTAAGAAAATAATTGATTGACCCAGAACTCTCTGAATTTGCCTTTCTGATCAGGGTTTATTTTAGGGTAAAAAAAAATGTATTGACTCAAACCTCTCAGAATTTATATGTTTCGTTTACAAAATATGTAATTAAATAATTATAGCCATGAAATTAGAAATGAAGATATGTTTAAATGCAAATGATTGACATGAACGGACTTAGAGTCCGTCGATATCACTGATTCGGACTTTGGTAAAACTCGTATCAAAGTCTACATTTCTCATTTCGTAGCTATGGTCATGACTAGTCAGCTTTCATGAATTCAAATGAGAAAGAAGGGATATTTTGTCTAGTCTTTAGTAAAATTTCATCCGTCAGGAATTTTCATGTAAGACATCTGTTTACGCATTTTCATAATAAACGTACAATACTAATTCAGATATTTTATTTTTCACAGGAAAAGTCCTTCGATAGCAGCGTGTGTGTGCCAGACCTGTGAGCCAGTGAAAGAGGAGCGCCATCAAGAGGAGCGCCGATCACCCCAATATAAAAACCGCCATTAGCTGGTAATCCAGGGCTTATTTAACGCAGTTTCTGGACACTCTTCGTAAATGTTTTGATAAATAGATTTATTTTTATTTTTTTTTTTTTTTTGGCTGCTGGGCCGGTATTCTGGTAGTGAAATTTCCCATTATTTGTGGAATTCATGTCAACTTTGTAGAATTCCATGTTCAAATTTATTTATATTTTTGCCCTTATAACATTTTGCCTGTCAACTTTATTCATAATCTTTTGTGCTTTTATTCATCATAATGTTTGGCCTGCATTCATCATAATTTTCTGCCTGTTAACTATTATATTAATAAAAATTTCTATCGATGAATATTATATTAATAAAAATTTCTATCGATGAATATTCATAATTTTGTTTGCCTGTCAAAAATAATGAATGTATTTCCATGATCAAACAATGAATGTATTTCCATGATCAAATCGTTTCAATGTCCAAAATAAAAAAGAAAAAAAAAATTATTTTTTTTAAGTTTCATTTTAAAACCACAAGTCACAAAAAGGGTGCATTCAAAGTAGAAATTGATTCACTGGTTTATTATATTTAAAGGTTTCTCAGGTATTTCTCACAGATAAATATCAATTTTGGCCTCTTGAGTTGCCTTTTGCTGTTTTGTTTTTGAATATTTTAAGATAGGTTTGCAGACCTTTATATTATGGTACCAGGGATGCATGGGCGACCAGGGTCCCTCACGGTAGGGAACTGGTTCTGGACTCTTCCTGTACTGGCCGCAGGAGAGGTAATGCGGTGTTGCCCTTCTTGATATATACCCGCCGCCGCTTCTCGTAACATCAGGATTCCAACCACTTCTGAAAAGTTACATATGCAGACCTTTATATTATGGTACCAGGGATGCATGGGCGACCAGGGTCCCTCACGGTAGGGAACTGGTTCTGGACTCTTCCTGTACTGGCCGCAGGAGAGGTAATGCGGTGTTGCCCTTCTTGATATATACCCGCCGCCGCTTCTCGTAACATCAGGATTCCAACCACTTCTGAAAAGTTACATATGCAGACCTTTATATTATGGTACCAGGGATGCATGGGCGACCAGGGTCCCTCACGGTAGGGAACTGGTTCTGGACTCTTCCTGTACTGGCCGCAGGAGAGGTAATGCGGTGTTGCCCTTCTTGATATATACCCGCCGCCGCTTCTCGTAACATCAGGATTCCAACCACTTCTGAAAAGTTACATATGCAGACCTTTATATTATGGTACCAGGGATGCATGGGCGACCAGGGTCCCTCACGGTAGGGAACTGGTTCTGGACTCTTCCTGTACTGGCCGCAGGAGAGGTAATGCGGTGTTGCCCTTCTTGATATATACCCGCCGCCGCTTCTCGTAACATCAGGATTCCAACCACTTCTGAAAAGTTACATATGCAGACCTTTATATTATGGTACCAGGGATGCATGGGCGACCAGGGTCCCTCACGGTAGGGAACTGGTTCTGGACTCTTCCTGTACTGGCCGCAGGAGAGGTAATGCGGTGTTGCCCTTCTTGATATATACCCGCCGCCGCTTCTCGTAACATCAGGATTCCAACCACTTCTGAAAAGTTACATATGCAGACCTTTATATTATGGTACCAGGGATGCATGGGCGACCAGGGTCCCTCACGGTAGGGAACTGGTTCTGGACTCTTCCTGTACTGGCCGCAGGAGAGGTAATGCGGTGTTGCCCTTCTTGATATATACCCGCCGCCGCTTCTCGTAACATCAGGATTCCAACCACTTCTGAAAAGTTACATATGCAGACCTTTATATTATGGTACCAGGGATGCATGGGCGACCAGGGTCCCTCACGGTAGGGAACTGGTTCTGGACTCTTCCTGTACTGGCCGCAGGAGAGGTAATGCGGTGTTGCCCTTCTTGATATATACCCGCCGCCGCTTCTCGTAACATCAGGATTCCAACCACTTCTGAAAAGTTACATATGCAGACCTTTATATTATGGTACCAGGGATGCATGGGCGACCAGGGTCCCTCACGGTAGGGAACTGGTTCTGGACTCTTCCTGTACTGGCCGCAGGAGAGGTAATGCGGTGTTGCCCTTCTTGATATATACCCGCCGCCGCTTCTCGTAACATCAGGATTCCAACCACTTCTGAAAAGTTACATATGCAGACCTTTATATTATGGTACCAGGGATGCATGGGCGACCAGGGTCCCTCACGGTAGGGAACTGGTTCTGGACTCTTCCTGTACTGGCCGCAGGAGAGGTAATGCGGTGTTGCCCTTCTTGATATATACCCGCCGCCGCTTCTCGTAACATCAGGATTCCAACCACTTCTGAAAAGTTACATATGCAGACCTTTATATTATGGTACCAGGGATGCATGGGCGACCAGGGTCCCTCACGGTAGGGAACTGGTTCTGGACTCTTCCTGTACTGGCCGCAGGAGAGGTAATGCGGTGTTGCCCTTCTTGATATATACCCGCCGCCGCTTCTCGTAACATCAGGATTCCAACCACTTCTGAAAAGTTACATATGCAGACCTTTATATTATGGTACCAGGGATGCATGGGCGACCAGGGTCCCTCACGGTAGGGAACTGGTTCTGGACTCTTCCTGTACTGGCCGCAGGAGAGGTAATGCGGTGTTGCCCTTCTTGATATATACCCGCCGCCGCTTCTCACAACATCAGGATTCCAACCACTTCTGAAAAGTTACATATGCAGACCTTTATATTATGGTACCAGGGATGCATGGGCAACCAGGGTCCCTCACGGTAGGGAACTGGTTCTGGACTCTTCCTGTACTGGCCGCAGGAGAGGTAATGCGGTGTTGCCCTTCTTGATATATACCCGCCGCCGCTTCTCACAACATCAGGATTCCAACCACTTCTGAAAAGTTACATATGCAGACCTTTATATTATGGTACCAGGGATGCATGGGCGACCAGGGTCCCTCACGGTAGGGAACTGGTTCTGGACTCTTCCTGTACTGGCCGCAGGAGAGGTAATGCGGTGTTGCCCTTCTTGATATATACCCGCCGCCGCTTCTCACAACATCAGGATTCCAACCACTTCTGAAAAGTTACATATGCAGACCTTTATATTATGGTACCAGGGATGCATGGGCGACCAGGGTCCCTCACGGTAGGGAACTGGTTCTGGACTCTTCCTGTACTGGCCGCAGGAGACGTAATGCGGTGTTGCCCTTCTTGATATATACCCGCCGCCGCTTCTCACAACATCAGGATTCCAACCACTTCTGAAAAGTTACATATACTTAAAACATACGACGTGGAAAAAAAATGCCAAATGACCTGTAAAGTTATACATGCATATGCATAGAACATGGGGAGACACTGCAAAATGGCCTAAAAAATTACTTATCCTATACATAATTTGATATTTCATGTCCATGATATCAGGATTGGCCTAAAAAATTACTTATCCTATTCATAATTTGATATTTCATGTCCATGATATCAGGATTTGTCTAGTAATATGTTTCCAGAAAATATGATGTAAGTGTTGGCCAGAATACGAATAAAAGGATATGTTGACATTTTTATACTTGGAGAGTAAAAGAAAGATGATTAATTTTTGCTTTAAATAACGAGACAACCAGCCTTTTTTACACATGAATGTGATTAATAGATTATGTTTAGGAAAAGCCACGGGAATGTGCAAAATATGGTTGTGAAAATTTTAACAATTTTACTGAATTTGTAATTAAATGTAAATTGTCAGTTGAAAATTCTATTTGAATGGTAACTACATTCTACAATGGAAAATTTAAGGTCTTGTATAGTGTCACATGTGAGATACAGTATAGTGATTTATGAGGCTTAATGAACAATACTAATGCTTTACTAGATGTCAGTATTTCCCAGTGTGTTTAATATTTACTAATAATCTAATTTGCAAAGGCATAAACAAAAATATTTAGGTCCCTTTATCCTAAAAATAATGTATTGAAATCAGTAACTAATAGAACGCTACCTTGAGAAAATACATAGAGGACCAAACCCCTTTTATTATTATTACTATTACTTTATAAGCTACAACACTAGTTGGAAAAGCACGATGCTATAAACCCAAGGGCTCCAACACAGAAAATAGCCCAGTGAGGAAAGGAAACAAGGAGAAACAAAATATTTTAAGAACAGTAACATCAAAATAAATATTTCCTATATAAACTAAAAAACTAACCAAACAAGAGTAAAATATATAAGATAGAATAATGTGCCCCAGTGTACTTATATTTAGGGTGAACACGCTGGTAAGTGTTTCAGAAGGCTTAAAGAATATTATTTGTTGTATCTAGAACTGTGTCAATTATTATTTACTACTAAAACGAACGAAGTAATGTTGAAAAGGCGTGAAATCCAGAGATGGTGACTGGAAATGAAACGAAGGAAGGACTCTAACCAGATGATGCTGCGAATACAGAAGTATCGATGAAAAGTGAATTATTGTTTTAATATAGGAAATAGAAGATCCACCTCTTCTAACAGGTCATTGAAAAGGGAAAGGTTGAATGTTGGTCATGTGAAAAACTAAGTCTGAAGGGACATATGTTTAAAAGTAACTTTGGTCAGAATGCTTGCGATTGAAAAGGGAAAGGTTGAATGTTCTTCAAGTGGGAAGCTAAGTCTGGAGAAACATGGTTTAAAGTAATTTTGGTAAGAATGGTTGTGAATGAAAAGGGAAAGGTCGAATGTTGTTCAAGGGGGAAACTAAGTTTGAAGGAACATATGTTTTAAAGTAACTTTGGTCAGAATGGTTGTGAAGGAAAAGGGAAAGGTTGAATGTTGTTCAAGTGGGAAACTAACTCTGAAGGAACATATCTTTTAAAGTAACTTTGGTCAGAATGGTTGTGGTTGAAAAGGCAAAGGTTGAATGTTGTTCAAGTGAGAAACTAAGTCGGAAGGAACATATGTTTTAAAGTAACTTTGGTCAGAATGGTTGTGAATGAAAAGGGAAAGGTTGAATGTTGTTCAAGTGAGAAATTAAGTCTGGAGAAACATATGTTTTAAAGTTACTTTGGTAAGCATGGTTGTGAATGAAAAGGGAAAGGTTGAATGTTGTTCAAGTGAGAAACTAAGTCTGAGGGAACATATGTTTTAAAGTAACTTTGGTCAGTATGCTTGTGAATGAAAAGGGAAAGGTCAAATGTTGTTCAAGTGGGAAACTAAGTCAGAAGGAACATATGTTTTAAAGTAACTTTGGTCAGAATGGTTGTGAATGAAAAGGGAAAGGTCAAATGTTGTTCAAGTGAGAAACTAAATCTGAAGGAACATGTGTTTTAAAGTGACTTTGGTAAGAATGAAAAGGGAAAGGTTGAATGTTGTTCAAGTGAGAAACTAAGTCTGAAGGAACTTATGTTTTAAAGTAATTTTGGTCAGAATGGTTGTGAATGAAAAGGGAAAGGTCGAATGTTGTTCAAGTTGGTAACTAAGTCTGAAGGAACATATGTTCCAAAGTAACTTTGGTCAGAATGGTTGTGATTGAAAAGGGAAAGGTTGAATGTTGTTCAAGTGAGAAACTAAGTCTGAAGGTAAATATGTTTTAAAGTAACTTTGGTCAGAATGGTTGTGACTGAAAAGGGAAAGGTTGAATGTTGTTCAAGTGAAAACTAAAAGGGAAGGAACATATGTTTTAAAGTAACTTTGGTTAGAATGGTTGTGACTGAAAAGGGAAAGGTTGAATGTTGTTCAAGTGAGAAACTAAGTCTGAAGGAACATGTGTTTTAAAGTGACTTTTGTAAGAATGAAAAGGGAAAGGTTGAATGTTGTTCAAATGAGAAACTAAGTCTGAAGGAACTTATGTTTTAAAGTAATTTTGGTCAGAATGGTTGTGAATGAAAAGGGAAAGGTCGAATGTTGTTCAAGTTGGTAACTAAGTCTGAAGGAACATATGTTCCAAAGTAACTTTGGTCAGAATGGTTGTGATTGAAAAGGGAAAGGTTGAATGTTGTTCAAGTGAGAAACTAAGTCTGAAGGTACATATGTTTTAAAGTAACTTTGGTCAGAATGGTTGTGACTGAAAAGGGAAAGGTTGAATGTTGTTCAAGTGAAAAACTAAAAGGGAAGGAACATATGTTTTAAAGTAACTTTGGTTAGAATGGTTGTGACTGAAAAGGGAAAGGTTGAATGTTGTTCAAGGGAGAAACTAAGTCTGAAGGAACATGTGTTTGAAAGTATGCGAAATTAGGAGATTTGCTAGTTCTTTGTGGGGTAGTATATTTTGCTGGTGTATGGATAAAGAAGTATATGTATACGTGTTTTCTGTGAATGGTGCAATCTCAATATGTATAATTGTGCATGACAGACATGGACATATGGGTAAGTTCAAGTTGAGACAGTGTATGAAAAAAATACTATTACACCATTTTTTAATAGGATCTGAATGGTTGTGATGACGAAGGGCTTAGTCATAATTATCAGAGGGTTTTTTTGCAATTAAAAGGGAAAAGAAGCAAATGTTTGGGATAGCTTATTGGGTGAGGGAAGGCTGGAACAATTAGAATGAATTTCACAAATTTGGTTTGTGTTAATGTATTTTATGATACTGTAAAAGTAAATAGTACCTAAAATAAAACTGTCACATTTCCATATGAACACCTTACCTGTAATTATTGAAGTGAATTTCCCCAGTACTGTTAACGTATCCTCTTGCAAACTTGAAACAGAGTTGATTCTGAAAGAAAGTAAATATATTAGTTTCTTATAGTTTTACCCAAACTACATTTTAGTCATTGCACATACAACACAGTATTATTATTACTATTACTATTAATATTATTATTATTATTATTATTGATAGGTAAGATACAACCCTTGTTGTAAAAGCAGGGTGCTATAAGACAAGGGCTCCAACAGGGAAAAATAGCTCAGTGAGCAAAAGAAACAGAGAAATAGATATTTTAAGAACAGTAACAACATTATAATAGATCTTTCATAAATGAACAATTCAAGTTCCACCCATTCAACTACCTGATTAAGAAAATCATTCCACAGTGTGGTTCACAGCAGGAATAAAACTTCTAGAATACGATGTATTATTGAGCTTTCGGATGGAGAAGGCATGACTGTTAGTATTAACTGCATGCTAACTAGTATTACGAGCAGCAGGGTACTGTCCAGGAAGATCTGGATGTAAATAGTGGTCAGAGTTATGAAACATTTTATGCAATATGCAAAAAGAACTAGCTGAGCGACGGTGCCAGAGATTAATATCTAGATCAAGAGTAAGAAATTCAATAAACCGCCAGTTCTTCTCCAATAATATAAGATGAGAATCAGCCGCTGAAGACCAGACAGGAGAACAATATTCGAAAAAAGGGAGAATGAAAGGATTAAAACACTTCTTCAGAATAGATTGATCATCAAAAATCTGAATACTTTCTCATTAAGCCTATTTTTGTGCGATTGAAAAACAGATTGAAAATGTTTCTCAAAAGCAAATTTGCTATAAGAATCACGCGGAAAATTTAAAGATTCGTATATAGTTAAAGAAATATTATCAATGCATAACTCTGGATGTTGAAGAAACACTGTCTTCGACCTAGAGTTCTGTTAGGGTTCAACTTCATGCCCCAATTTGCACTATACACTATTAAGAGATTCGGCAACCTCAGATCAATATTCAGGAGATTATATTGACGAAAAAAAGTGTCACATCATCTATATATACAACAAACTTGTGTTCTAGGTGAAACCTCATATGAGTATATAATACGAGAAGTAATAGGTCAAGAACACTACCCTGAGGAACACCGGATATATTCCTGTACTCACTATGGTGCCCTTCAACAACAAATCTTTGCAATCTATTGCTTAAGAATTCAATAATAATGCTAAGAAAAGACCCACCCAATCCCAACTGTTCAAGTCCGAAAAGAAGGGCCTCATGATTAGCAAGATCAAAGGCAGCAGTAATATCAAGACCAATAATACAAACTCCCTGCCCACAATCATGGGATTTCTGTACAGCATTGGTGTTTATAAGAAGAATATCACATGCTCCAAGGCCTTTACGAAAGCCAAATTTCAAACTAGGGAACAGATGATCAATTTCAGCATTCCCAGCTCAGACGTTTTGCCAAAAAGATGCTCGAAAACTTTAGATAAAATGGGAGTTACAGAAATTGGGTGGTAATCAGCTCGACTAGAACTACCAGAAACACATTTACATAATAGAAGACCATCACCAATTCTTCAACAAGTGCTAAAAGAACCTCTTGCTAACTTGTGGGAAATAACATAACTTTGGAGCTAAGAAATCTGCAGGCTATATTAAAAGCAAAGGAAAATTGTCATTTGGGTCGACACCTCCTTAAGCATCAAGGTCCATCAAGTGTGTTTTAATTTCACTAGACCAAATAGCTAAATAATTAATTTAGCCTCAGGAAAACAGAAAAGAGGAAGATAATGTTTCTCATTACTCTGCTAACCGTCAAACACACCAGCCAAATGAGTTACCTTTTGCAGGACAGAGCCATTTGTTTTAAGTAAAGGAGGAACTATTGCATCTACACCATAGAGTGCAGATTTAAGGGTAGGCTACCACTTATGCCCCTGTGTTGTACCAGATAGGGTTTCTTTACTGGTTAAATCGTATTCCTTTTCAGGTGAAGCATAAACTCTGAGCAACAGTTCTTACCTGAGTATAGTTATTCCAAGTCAAATTTGACCTGTTACCCTTGCAAAGATGATAGGCCTACTTCTCCAAATAAGCACGTCTACAATCATCATTAAACCATGGTTTGTCCTTCACTCGGTACCTAACACGCCTATCGATTATGTTGATTAAATTCTCATTCAATTGAACAATAGGCTCAACACTTATACAATTGTAACCAATTCATGTTAAAAAATCACTAAAATGCCATTCCAGTCTGCTTGAGATTTCATATAAATCTTACATTAGAATTATCCATCAGGGACAGGTTGTTCTGTCTTTACCACTAATGAAATCAAGGCATGATTAGCTGTCCCAACTGGAAAACCAACCTTGCTTGTCATAACGCCAGGGGAGTCGGTGTATACGAGGTCCAGGCAGTTACCAGACATGTGAGTAGCTTCACTCATGATTTGCTCACAGCCTGGTTCAGGGGCAAAGTCCAAAGCTCTCAAGTATGGTGAGTATTGAGAGAGAGAGAGCAACAATATATTAATTATCTGATGTTTAAAAATCCCCTCTTTCTCCAAAGCTAAATCTTCACCACTACTACTACTACTAGCCAGGGTTCTAGGAGGCCAATCAACATACTTGCAACAGGGGGTAAACAAAGGGACATCTAAGAGAAGTTGGACAGCAAAATGGAAGGAGGGAAGTCGGAGCAAAGATATAGTTGAAGTGCCCTTCCACTTAACAGCTGGTTGGCAATCTCACCCCATCAGATCTGAAAAAGGAGAACAGATTAGCAGTCTTTTATTTTCAAGCATAAGTCAATTTCAAGGCAATAGCCAATAATCACGTTTGTGTTTGGACACATCATCATCATCATCATTATTATTATTATTAGGTATATAAACATTCATATTTGCAGGGAAACGCTCTACCTTACGTAATATGTATTATATATATATATATATATATATATATATATATATATATATATATATGTGTGTGTGTGTGTGTGTGTGTGTGTGTGAGAGAGAGAGTAATACCATAATCATTTTTAATACTAGCTATTCTAGTTAAATGGGAATATTTGAGAAGTTTAATAATAGCGTAATTAAATTTCTTAGAAGTAAAGAATTGTAGATAATGCTGATAATACCCTCAAAACCCCACAAATTTATTATTGGTAATAATATTAATAATACAATGTTTAATAAAAATCCAATGGAAAGGTAGTTTTGATTTATTCTGAAATACTTGATTAAGACAATATTTACATAAGATCAACACACAAGCCAACTATCCACCCAAGCTAGGATCAGAAAGGACCTAGCCAGGCAGTGGTTACTGATGACTCAGAAGTTGAACCTATAGGTTTCTTCAAACCCTCCTCTATAGCTCACAAGGATGGTGAGGTTGCAGACGCTACAAGAAACAATCGACCTTGAGAGGGTCTCTAACATAGCCAGTTTCCACAGCCATGACACACTGCTGCCTGTTATTGGTCTCGTTGCTAATCTGGTATTCTGATTAGATACGTTACAACCTAAGAAGGAAAAACTGATAGGGTGTCTCACCCTGAATACCAGAGTTTATAGCTCACCAGATATATACAACACTTCACCATTAGAAACAAGTCATTTACGCAGACTATCATGTTTCCTTTGACATAAAACATTGAATTATAGAGTATTGTTATTATTATTACTAAGATACAGCTCTAGTTGGAAAAGCAGGATACTATAAGCCATGTTATAAGCCCAAAGGCTCCGATAGGGAAGATAGCCCAGTGAGGAGAGAAAATATGGAAATAAACTAATGAAAAATAATGAATATTTATTATAAGATCTTAAGATAAGATCTGGCATATATTAAGTATAAAAAGAGACTTATGTCAGCCTGTTCAACATAAAAACATTCGCGGCAAGTTTGAACATCTGAAGTACCAAAAGATTCAACTGTCTAATTAGGAAAATCCTTCCACAATATGGTCATAGCTGGAATAAATATTTGGTAGTATTGACAATAATTGCAATTGAGAAGGCCAGACTGTTGGAACTAACAGCATATCAAGAATAGAAACTACAGTATACTTAATCTGATCTTGCAACGTCTCTACTTGCAAACCTAACCAATTTATTCAATGATGCTCTGTTCTAAAACACCACATCTCCCTATCAGAACTGATCACAGAAACCCTTTACATACCTGAACACATCTAAAGACAACACATGACTTCATAAGCAGCACATCAAACTGATATAACTAGAGTTCAAAGACCCTGTTATATATGCAGCAGTACTCCCTAAATCCTATCAAGCAATGCCTTTCTTTACCATGCAAGCAATTGCAATAATTAAAACTCTAGAATAATCGATGAACAGGCAAGATAACACTGATATGCATTTACACTTCATGTTCAATCTTATACGGTAGGGTTAAAATCTCACTGAAGATTTAAACTTAATGGTGCAACTATAGTGTGAGGTCTACCGCCATATGTCGCCTACCAAGGTGGAGGGTGAAGTGTACCGTGTGACCAGCGTCCCAGAGCCCCGCACCTAACCATGGAACAGTTGAACTGCCCAAATCCAACAAAAACGTGACCTGTCCACGTGACCTGCCCATATAAAAGGAAGCAAATGGATCTCCTAAATCATCCTTATCACTAACAAGCTAGTGAAAGGATCATCTTTAACCAGCGAGTAATTGAAATCTTCGGTTTGGTGCCCATAGTGTTTTCCAGTTTTTCGCGATTTCGAAAAATTGAACTTGCTAACACTATTTTTCTTGTGTTATTGAGACAAACACCTGAAACCAAGCACCTATAGACAGCTGAAGGCCACCATCGTGTGTGTGCAATGGCAGCCAGGGGTTCTTCCCCCATCCCTACCTCCTCCACTCGAACTAGAGTGGAGAAGGGAAGGATGAAAAAGCCTAGGGGGTCTCACCTTAAGGAGCCACAAGAACCTCCCTAAGACACCTGTTACCAAACCAGAACCTGTTACAGGGACCTCTAGAGACCTCCAACAAGATACCTTGGAACGCCCAGCAACCCCAGATGAAGTAGAAGACGACGAAGAAGACCACCAGGACACCTGCACTCCAATCCCAGGACAACACCTCTAATCCTGCCAAGTTTAGACTGACTCCAGGACCTAACACGACCTCCTATGCTGCTGTTGCTGCCATGGAGGCTAGTAACCCGCACCTCAACACGACCATACGTCCTAATCGCAGGGGACAGCTGGTCATCTCTGCACAGGATCTACCTACCAAGACCTTCCTAGAGCAGCAGGAGAACGTGCGCAAGCTTGACTACACCGACAGGCCAACCACCATTATCATTATTTATGATCTCGACCTCCCACTCGAACCCGTGCTCCAACACCCCTTCATCCTCACTGCTAAGAGATGTGAGGGAAAGGCCGGAAGGAGATCGCACAAGCTGGAGGCAGTCTTCAAGGGACCTCGGCCCCCTCAGCTCTAATTCGGCCTCTGGGGCACCTTCTGCACCGAGAGTATTTTAAGGAACATCTCAGATGCTTCCGCTGCCAGAAGTTTGGCCACCACAAGGACTGCTGCACTGGTCCGGAGATCTGTGGAGTGTGTAGCAGCAAACAGCACCCTACCGCCTATTGCATTGCCAGGCACAAAGCTGGATACCACACCACCGCCCATTGCCCGAATTGCAGAGGATCTCATCATGCTTGGCATGACAGATGTCCCTTTTGGCTTCAGCGGATTGCAGACCGTCATGGAGCAGATCGTCACTACAATCTTCATCCACGTCAGAAACGTCGAACACAGCAACCTCCAATCAACCACACCCCTCCACCAATCAACCACACCCCTCCACCAATCAACCGCACCTCCCAACAAAATCCTAATCCCTCCAGACATGCCATTCCTGAACTTCCTTCTCCTCCAAGCCTTCCTCCAGCACCTAAACCTCAACGTCCTCCCAAACCTCCTCCAAAGTCAAGAAGATCCCCATCCCGCACTCCTTCACCTCTAAGATTCACCTCTCCTCCCACAGTCCTACAGCCCAAAAAACCTTCCTCATCCATATCCGCTCCTGCAACCCACACACCCAATTCCTCTCACTCCTTAAGAGAATTCCCAAGTCTACCTAGTCCCACTGTCAGAAGCCAACCAAGCGCCTCACGCCCTGCCAAACCATCCTTAAATGTTGACAGTAATATATACAACCTCTCTGCTTGCCCCATGGATGCTATTCTAGCAGCCATTAGTAATATACTTCGCAGTTTTCTGCAATCCCGTAAAATAAAGTTCACTCAGAAGTCTCTTGACGACTTCATTTTTGAAAACGCCGCCCTTGAACTCAACGCTCAATTCCCTTCATAGACCCTCCCACAAACGATCCTAACACAACCACTCACAACCACCAAAACACCCAGGTGAAAGTGCTCCAATGGAACGTGTGCGGCCTATGAAACAAGTTTGCATTCCTGCAATCCCAAACTTCAGTGCAAAACCCTGGCATACTGTACTGCAAGAAACACTGCTAAATGAAAACACACCATTTGCGTTTTCAGGATACAAAGTATACTTTACGTATCTTTCACCAACAACAAGAGGACTAACAACTCTTGTTAAAAGCAGCATTCCCTCCAAAATAGCACTGAGCATTGACTGTGGGACAGAAACTCTGAGTATTCAGATATCCCTGCTTGCTACAACTCTCACAGTACATAACATCTACAAATCCCCAGCTAAAAGCATCAATCCTGAGGCGCTTTTCGCCGCCGCCTCCGAGGATTACACAATAATTGCAGGTGATTTCTACCCCCATCACCCACTCCTGAACTCAGTATTAGCAGAAAATCAAACAGGCAGACACTTGCATGCCTTACTGCAAGAATATCCGGATGTAACACTCCTCAACAATGTTACAGAAGCCACCCATCTAAAAGGAGGACGCCTAGACCTCACCTTCCTCTCTAGGGCCATACAAAGAGGTGCTAGATGGCAGCTACATCCTGTATTAACGAGCGATCACATTACCATAGAAATCAAACTTGAAATGGAGCAATAGGTAGTAGGTTGGCCAGGGCACCAGCCACCCGTTGAGATACTACCGCTAGAGTGTTATGGGGTCTTTTGACTGGCCAGACAGTACTACATTGGATCCTCCTCTCTGGTTACGGTTCATTTTCCCTTTGCCTACATACACACTGAATAGTCTGGCATATTCTTTACATATTCTCCTCTATCCTCATACACCTGACAACACAGATTACCAAACAATTCTTCATCACCCAAGGGGTTACTGCACTGTAATTGTTCAGTGCCACTTTCCTCTTGGTAAGGGTAGAAGAGACTCTTTAGCTATGGTAAGCAGCTCTTCTAGGAGAAGGATACTCCAAAATCAAACCACTGTTCTCTAGTCTTGGGTAGTGCCATAGCCTCTGTACCATGGCCTTTCACTGTCTCGGGTTAGAGTTCTCTTGCTTGAGGGTACACTCGAGCACACTTTCCTATCTTATTTCTCTTCCTTTTGTTTTGTTAAAGTTTTTATAGTTTATATAGGAGATATTTATTGTTGTTACTCTTCTTAGAATATTTTATTTTCCTTTTTTCCTTTCCTCACTGAGCTATTTTCCCTGTTGGAGCCCCAGGGCTTATAGCATACTGCTTTTCCAACTAGGGTTGTAGCTTAGTAAGTAATAATAATAATAATAATAATAATACCCCCCTCCTCCTCCACCCCCCAAAAGGTGGAACCCAGACTTTGCCAACTGGGAAAAATTTGAAACAACTATCACAGAATGGGCTCTGGAATACATAAAAAAAACTCTCACAATGATATCTCCACCTCATCACTCGATTTCAACAAACAACTAGATGCAGCCGCAAGTGTTTCCATGCCTCAGAAAAAAAACACTGACAGGAAACATGCCGACGCCTGGTACTATAACAGCCGCATCAAAGAAATGAATGCCAGAATAAATAGGACCAAAAAACTTCTCAGAAGACACAGAACTGATGAGCTCCATGATTGACTTGTGGAGATCATCAAACACTTTGTGCAAGTATCACGAAGTCAAAACGGATAAATGGTACTCACGGTGACATGAAGTCAACTTCAGCACATCCCTAGCCAAAATATGGGGCTGGTTCAACAAAGTCTCTGGGAAGTATAATACACCCAGAGTCACACACCCAGACCCATTAGCTGAAGCCAACAACTTTGCTGACAGAGCTAAAAGCACCAACCTACCTCTGCAGACAATAAACAGGCAGAGAACACTGCTCCCAATCAGGAATAACATCATTGAAGCCGCCTGCAACATGGTAAATGATACAGACAGCCCCATGGAGGAACTAAACACGGCCCTTGCAAGGGGCAGAAAAGACACTGCCCCTGGAGTCGACCTCATCACATACAGTATGCTGAGGAATATGGGAAGCCACGCGAAGTTGGTGTACTTGCACAAAACACACACAGATAGACTACGCCCAATTACATGGAACCAACAGGACACTAAACCCATCCCAAAACCTAAGGAACCAGACACCTACCGACCTATAGCTTTGATTAGCTGCACCGAGAAAGTAGCTAAGAGAATGGTTCTCAACAGACTGCAGTGGAAAATAGGCCAATTACATCACCGCCTATATGCCTACAGGAGCGGCATAGCCACTCAAGAATGTATCACGGATGTCCTTACAACAATTAATGACAAAAAAGCCTTTGTCATATTCCTCGACCTAGAAAAAGCCTTTGAGCTAGCCAGCTCACCAGCCATTCTCTTTACACTTGTAGAAAAAAGAGTAAAAGGACATCTACTGGCCTGGAATCGAAATTACACATCAAATCGAGAAGCCAGAGTCACCTTCCAAGGAAAAACAACCGATTTCATCCCCCTAGAAAACGGAACACCACAAGGAGGCATTCTAAGCCCCTACTTCTTCAATCTACTAATGGAGAACCTAGCCACTCTAAACCTCCCAAATGGAGTGGAAATCTTCATATATGCAGACGACATATGTATCATATGTCCAAACAAACAACATGCAAGAAATGCCACCCAAAAGGCATTGGACATGATCCAGACCAAATGCAATGATCTTGGCCTAAAGATCAATACCAACAAAACAAAAGTCATGGCTATAAAACATCTGCAAAACCCTCAGAACTTTACTCTGAGAGGTGAAGCCATTGAATGGGTAAATCAATTTATGTACCTTGGAGTAATCATTAGTAAAACCCATCACCTGCTAATGAAGTAACATACCTCAGAGAGAAGACAAAGATTCGTGTATCAGCCATGAGACGAATGACCTCCCTCAAACAAGGAGTATCAAACAACCCCCTTAGACTGTTTTATCTACGATCAATTCGATCCCACATTGATTATGCAGCACCTACTCTTACCACAATGACCGACACCCAAAAAGAATCATTGGAAGTTGTGCCAAATAATGCCATGAGACTCATCTGTGGCTCTCCAATGTGGACAAGACTCTGCTTACTTAGAGCAGAATTGACATTAGGAATAGCAGTATTATATTCAAGTCAATCATTGCAGACAAGACAAGCCCACTCAACAACAAACTGAAAAGACTTCTACCTCTAGCAGAAGAGATCGACCCACCCAATTCTCATGCTAAGAAACTATTAGACACACTCAGAAGGATGCAAATGCAAAATGAGGCCCACAAAACCAAGGGACAACAAAACCACGAGGGCTATAGCAATCCTGCCCCTTGAGCTGAGGACCCCATCAAATACAACTTTACCATCCTACCAGCAGCTAGCAAAGCCCTTTGCACACCAGAGCAACTCACTGAAGCTGCAAAGAATGCAATCAGCAACACACCTGCACCTAACATCTACTATACTGATGGATCAGTAGACCGCGCAGTCCCTGCAGCTGCTGCTGCAGTTCTCCCCCCATCAGGATAGAGAAAATTGGAGGCTTTCTAACCATGCCTCCACATTACAAACTGAGCTAGTAGCTATTGCAAAAGCCCTAGAACACTCAACTAACCTACAGTATGGAAACACAACAATCCATACAGATTCCAGAGGAGCCATCCTGGCCCTCAGCAACAAGGAACCGACAGAGAATGTTCATCTGATAACAGCAATCCAATTCCTAGCCTTAGATCACCAAAGCAACAACAGGCAAGTGACTTTGAATTGGATTCCAAGTCACACTGGCATTGCTGGCAATGACGAGGCCGATCACCTAGCTAAATCAGCCTTAATGTGCCAGACCATAAGCATTACTGTGCAACCCTCACTTAAAACCATCAAGAATCAAATGGCAGCCTACTGCAACATCCAAAAGACTAGCCAAGTAAGGCGAGCCTTCTTAGATGGATCAAGATCTGCAAAGTGGTATATTGAAGCTACAAACATACTACCACACCCAATTGCAAGGAAAACACCACGCCAGGATGCTGTCATCATCTGTAGACTGCGACTGGGATATCTATGCAGCTGGAAAATCATCCTAGACAACGATGGAGACCCAGCAACACAGCACAGACCAATAAGACCGTGCAATTACTGTAATCAAGACACAGAAGAACCACTACAGCACTGTCAAGAAACAAGCCTACTTCGACAAGATCTCAACCCCAATAATCCTGCAACTGCAACAGCAATTGTCAGACATATAATTGCAAATGTTGATGCCCTCTCAGCCTTTCTCCGCAGCTATCCTCCACCTAGATAACGTAACAGCAGCACCAGTTTGCCATCTAAATAACCCTTTCAATTTCTCTGTTGAGATCAGAACGACTATTGGCGGCTGAGGGCAATAACTTGTACTCCTTATAAGGAGACAGTTTTGTGCTCCTGTCCTTCCTCTCAACGATGGGGGGGGGGGGGGGGGGAGAGCAGAGCCATTGGTGGTTTTTCTGGTTTTTAATACATCTTCCACTTGCAATCTCTCTTTTCAGTTCAGGCATCCCCTCTAACCATTAATACCCATATTGTCTCAATAATTACAATTACGAGTACATCTTTATTTTCATTTTTGTTCTAGTTTTACAGGTACAGGAATGTTTTATTCCACCCTTTTCCTACCACTCAAGCAGCTACTATTCTCTTCCTTTTCAGCTCTCTCTTGCATAGCTGAAATCTCACACTATACCTCTGCCTAATAACTTAAGCTCAAACCACTATGAAGTTTTTTACTTCACCTATATCAATATCTCCAACTAAAACTCCTCAAACTCCTTCCCAAGCCCTCCTACTTATCGGGACTTATTACTGTAACTCTTTTTCTCTAACTAAAGACTGGAGCCAGTGGGCTCCTGGGAAGGATATCCCCTTCCCACTGTCACCTTCTTCACTCTCTAAACAGGCTTTAACATTGCCTGTTACCATCCTCAACCCAAAACCTATCCCAATATCCTAAAAATAAAAGTTGCAGAATACCCCCTACCCCAATTACCTATCCAAAAAAAATCCTACCAAAACACCTACGGGCTGCAAGATTGCAAGAGCCCGTGTCTGGCCAAAAGGGCCAGGCAATCTTCAACATCATCATCTCCTAAATCAGTTCTCACTCAGCTCCCATTGAGAGAGGACCTTCTGCCTGCTGCTGCTGCTGCTTGCTGCCTCCCTCCTGCTGCTGGTTGCTGCCTCTTCACTTAGCTGATATTCTCAGCTGCCTTGGAGAGGGCGCCGCCGCCGCCGATTTCCGCAGAATTTGCCGCCGATTTTCGCCGATTTCTCGGCAATTTTTGCTGCTACTTTCAGCTGTACTGCAAAGGGCCTTGCCCCTAAATTGGCTGGTATCAGCCCCCATTCTATAAGTGATTGTCTTTGACAAGTTAAGCTTTGCCTCTATCTACATAACCTTCCCTTACTAACAGATCCTCCTGTGGAAAATTCGGTACCGTTGTGGTCTTAAAACTTCGGTTGAAGCAGGGCCCAAGGGTCAAAACTTCCCACTTTCGCCGTCTGTGGCAAGTGGCATAGGACTGATAGGCTTGGCGCCTGTAAGCCAGGGTTTTAGGCACTAGGAAATAGGAATAGATCCTTGCTGACTGGCGTAAATAAGCCAGAATTTCAAGATAGGTGTTAGGACTTAGTTCCAATAAAAAGTTAGGAGTGTACTGTGTTTTTTATTCCCTAAAACCTCCCTACCTGCTGGGCCGTCTTAGTGATGGAATGCAGTAAGAAGGCTCCCCAACTGCTATTTGTACAGGTTGTAACTAGTTAAACAGTTAGTTCCAGGACTGCTCTATCAATAGGATAATTAAGGGTTTCCCCTCATTAACAATTCCATTTCAGATTCTGTGTTCAGTTTTTCTACCTCTAACTATAACTTTGTCTGGGGCCCTAGGGCTTAAAGGGTTGGACAACCCCACCAGGCACACTATCTTCAACCTACTCCTTACCTTCCAACCGACCAAGGACTTTTCCTGGAGACCAGTCGATGACCTACTGGAAATTGAACTAGAAGCCATGGCTTCTGGAGAAGTGGAACAGCACCCTGACCTGACCCTCTGCTTGACCGACCCCCAGAACAGGAAAAGGATCCAAAGGGATACGGACTCCGATGAACATGAAAACCAAAACTGGACCGAAGTAAACAGACGGAAGAAGCAAGCCAGGCGGAACAAACCCAACATGGACACCAGGCCTGCTGCTCAGGAAAACAACACCACTGTTGGAAACAACCACCAGCCAGCTCGGGAAAATAAGACTTATTTTTTCAGAGTCCTGGCTGGAATCTCTTCAGAGGCTTTCAAGGCTATTGCAGCCTTTGAGCAAAAGCACAGAAACATACAAATGGTTGCCAAACCAAACACACAGGGCCAGTGGACCATCTCCACCAGGGATGCAAGAGCTCTGATCACTCTCAGAAGCACCTCCGACATCAGGCTACAAGAGCTAAAGGAGGAAGAGAAAATTAAGAAAACAGTTGTGGTAGGCTACCCAACTGACATGATGGAGAGCCATCTGTTAAGACTGCCCAACATTACTGCGGCAGAACGGATGAAAAATAAGGCTGGCTTTCTAACAAAGGCCATCCTTGTCACCTTTAAAGGGCCTCACCCAAAGAAAGTGGGCCTGGGCATCTTCGGAAGCTTCTAGGTCAAGAAATACTACCCTGATCCTCTTAGATGCTATAAATGCCAGAAATTTGGGCATCATAAGGACCAATGCCAGGCAAAGGTACCAACCTGTGCGGTATGCAGCCAAAGGCACCCTACACAGGAGTGCATCGACAAGAAAGCTGAGGGCATACCAACAACAGCTAAATGCCCAAACTGCAAAAAGGGGGACACAGCAATTGCCTGGGGATGTCCTGAAAGGGTAGCAAGAGTAACTGCTGCCCTCCCCAAGGAAAAAAAGAGAGCAATCAAGAGGAAGAGCTGCCCCCAAACACCACCCTAGGAGAAGGTTCTACACTCAGGAAGGGCTAAGGAAAAGCTCTAGAACCAGATCCTCATCCAGAGATCCAAAGCCTGCAACTCAGGGACCAAAACCATTGCCCAGAACAGTTTTCATTAAGACCATGTTCTTAAGAGAAAAACTAACGGATCTAGCCACACAGGCCGTGACTGGTAAAATCAATGCTGAAGCTATAGCAGCTAGCATTGAGCAAGTCCTGATGGACTTTGTCTCCAGACCAAAGTCCTCCCAACCCCGCTCTCATGCTATCCAGGAGATCACCTCTCATACTTCAACCACCACACCTACCATTCCATCACCTCAATCACCTATACCTTCCACATCCGCTACACCAGATCCCACCCCCATCATCCCATCCACTTTCACCATCCCTTCATCCACTCACACCCCATCCACCTCATCCTCTGAGGCCAAGGCAATTGCCTTTGCCCCTAGGGACCCAAGACAATACTCTTCAACAAACATCCAGGAGTAAGAGTTCTTAATTGGAACTCAGTCGGAGTAAGATAAAAAATGTCCTCCCTGATTGCAGTATGCAAAACTGAGGATATAGATGTAGTCCTCCTACAAGAAAAACTTTTAACAGCAGGAAGGAAACTCAAAATAACAGGCTACAACGCCTACACTACACCACAGATAGGCACAGACAAAGGCCTAGCTACACTAGTCAAAACAAGCATACCAACAACAAGGTTACACAACCCAATTCCTTGTGGTACCAATGTAGAGGCACTATCAGTAACAATAACATTACTGAATAAAAAAAAATCGACATATACAATATATACAGGAAAATAAACAGGGAGGACACAGGAGAGCTACAGCTGACACAACTCTTTGCTCATGCAGAAAGAACACCAACAATTATTTGTGGGGATTTTAATGCACATCACCCTATATTATCATCCCCCATCAATGACAAATCCCTCAGGGGGAACACACAGCCGTCGCCCTGGAGGAATTTGAAGGAGTCACCCTCCTAAACACAGGGCAACCTACACACTTAAGAGGAGGCAGACTTGATCTGACCTTTGCTACAACAGCAATAAGACACTTAACCAAGTGGCAAGTACACTCAACCCTGATTAGTGACCACTTTGCCACAGTAACAGAATTGGAGATGCAACAGCTACCTCCAATTCCACCACCTCCACCAAGATGGAATCAGGACCTAGTAGACTGGGTCTGCTTTCGAATAGCCATAGAGGAATGGGCAGCAAGCTACAATCCTCCAGATGACATAGATCAGCTAGAAAAAGACCTAGTTGATGCTTTCCACAATGCAGCCAACAGAGCTATGCCCCTAAAAACAGTAGGAGGTAACCACACATACAGGGACTCCTGGTACTACTGCCCAGAAGTCAGGAGGTTGAAAACCAGACTAAACAGTCACAAAAATATACAGAAGAAGGTCCACAGTAGAAAACAGAGAACTACTGCAAACAGTCAAAACTGAAACACAACTAAGAATACATGAAATAAGAATTGAAAAATGGATGGAATGGTGTTCAAGCCTGTTAGGGTACACAACTCTAACAGATCTATGGAAATGGCTACACAGTGTAGCCGGAAAAAAGAAGACTAAAATTGCCATACACCCACTAGAGGAGGCAGAATGAATTGCAACAACCTTTGCAAACAGAACACTGTCAGCTAATCTCTCCCCTGAAACCAGAATGCTACAAGAGCAACTGGCGCCAGCCAGGTGGGAAGAGATCAACACAGCCTGCCATCAGCAGGATGACACACTCTCCATACACAGTCGAGGAACTAAGAGCAGTACACAAGACAGGAAAAGATACTGCGCCAGGAGCAGACAAGATCACCTACACAATGATCAAGCACATGAGTCCAGCAGGGGAAACCGCATTCCTGAGGTTATTAAACAAAGCAAACCTTGAGCATACAAGGCCTCAAGCCTGGAGGCAACAAAACACGCAACCAATCCCAAAGCCAAAGGATCCAGGAAATCCCAGACCAATAGCTTTAGTATACTGTATGGAAAAAAACAGGGGAAAAATGGTCCTAAACAGGATGAAATATAAAATTGGCCCCCTACACAAGCAGCTATATGCATATCAGGAGGGAATTGGTGCTTCTGAATGTATCACTGATGTTTTAAGCTGCATTAATCAAAATAAGGCAACAATAGTCTTCATAGACTTTGAAAAGGCCTTCGAGCTAGCAAGCCCGGCAGCAATGCTGCAATCCTTGGCCAAAAAAGGAGTCAAAGGTCACCTACTAGCATGGACTAATAACTGTGCGCTAGGAAGGCAAGCTAGAGTCAAATTCCAAGGAGTGATTTCCACCTATCACGAATTGGAAAATGGCACACCACAAGGAGGGATTCTTAGCCCCCTCCTATTCAACATCCTCATGGAAAATATAGCCTCAGTCCAACTTCCTGAAGGAGTAGACATATTTATCTATGCAGATGATGTATGTGTAATAGCTCGAGGATCAGTCAGGACGATCAAAATGCAAAGAGCACTCAATGCCATCAGCCACAAATTCAATGAGCTTGGACTAAAAATAAACATTGGCAAAACAAAGGCTATGTTAATTAAAGCCCCAAACCCTTTGCAACCACTCACAATAGGAACGGAGCCCCTAGAATGGGTGGACAATTACACATACCTGGGAATAATAATAGACAAACAACTCACCTTCAGGGAAGAAGTCAAATATCTCAAGCAAAGAGCAGATGCCAAACTGGCAGCCATGAGATATATGTCCAAACCCAACGATGGAGCAAATGAGCATGTACAAAAGAAATACTATCTAGCCTGTTCCAGAGCGCTAGTGGAATATGATGCAACAACACTTACAAGTCTAACGGACACACAAAAAGCCGCAGTAGAGGTAATTCAAAACAATGCCCTGAGGCTCATGTTAGGCGCTCCAATATGGACAAGACTGTGCAACCTAAGGATGGAGACTGGACTACCATCCCTTGGGGATAGAATTGCACTCAGAAATGCAGGCACGATTTCAAAAATGTTCCTTTCAAACAGAGACTCAATTACCAAAGAGAGAGTAAGAGAGGAACTGTTAAAACATCCAGAAGTTCAAACCCCAAGTTCTTATGGCAAAGACCATAGCAATAACATAAAGGGCCTGGGTCTAACCGATACACTCCTACAGCTAAACCCAGACACAGCACAGGGTATAAAAGACATCCCACCATGGAAAAATCAAGTAGCAAAATTCAGCTACACCAAGCTCCCAAGGGCAAAAGAAGACTGCACAATAGAGGAACTTAGAAACGCAGCACAAGCAGCAATATACTCTGCTGAGACAATAGGAGCACAGATCTACTATACAGATAGTACAGTAGACCCTGGAACCCAAACAGAAGGATCTGCAATTCACTCCTACAAATTCACAGCATGTTGGAGAATATCAAACAATGTCTCCACCCTGCAGACAGAGCTTGTTGCAATACAACAAGCACTAAAATACTCTACTGAAAATGAGGAAGGACCAGTAGTCATACATACTAATTCACGATCCTCAATGCAAGCCCTGCAACAGGACAAAAATAAAGAAAACAAAGCCCTGATAGCTGATATCAAATCACTCCTATATCAGCACAATGAAAGAGATAGACTAGTAACACTAAACTGGATCCCCAGTCACATCGGGATACCAGGAAATGAAAAGGCTGATGAGCTAGCCAAGAGCACCTGACACATCCAAAATGTACAGGTGCACATACAGCTGGCACTACAACAAATAAAAAATAAAATAAAAACACAGCTCAAGGACAAACTAATCAAGGATCTACACAGGTGGATAGAGAATGGCTTTCCCTCTGCCACATGGTACAATTGGGCCACGAAGCTAGAACCACCACCCATAGACAGATATACCCCAAGGAAACCGGCTGTATGTATACACAGGCTCAGACTGGGATACAAGGCAAACTGGGAAATCATAGACAACAATCAGAGACCATGTGATCACTGTGATGTCACACCACAACATGCCTTCTTGCACTATTTACTAGAATGCAGAGAAACAGCACAGCTGAAAGGTGATCTACAAGTATACACCAACACACCACAGGCCGGACAAGCTGCTGCCACACTGGCAAAGGCAATTGTCGAAAGCATAGACACACACACAATTGCTTTCAAGACTACCTCCACCAAGGTAAAGACCTCAAAATTCACATCATACCATCTCATCCCCTCACTGTAAGGCCCTATTCATATCATCCTCTGTATTTTCTAAACTTAACCTACTACTAAAATCTTTCCGCAGGGACCCTAGGGAGTAAAGGGTTGGATAACCCCACCTGCCTCATTTCCCCTACCATTCAAAGGCCTTACACCCCCAACTTTCAAACTACTACTATCCGTGAAATGGTGGCCTTCTACTACTACCACCATCATCCTTACCCTGTCCACAACTTTCTCTACCACTAAAAACCTTTCAAATTTCCTTTAATGGGATAACCCACCTTATTTTTCTATGCAGGTTACCTACAGGCCAACCAAGGGAAAGACCCGTGACAACATGAAGAGTTGGCTGTAATACACTACCACCACCTCTCCTAAATCAGTTTTTCCCTCGGCCTAAAAGATTGATCAGCATTCTACAGCGAACCACCAGCAACAGGAGCACACACACAGGCAATTGAACGATCGTGGTTGGACGCTAAAACAATGATTCTGAAGAAATTAATGCGAGGTGTTGGTCGTTAGCTGTTCCAGTCTCATCTTGATAATTTTTGCTGGAAGTTGATGAGAAAAAATTCCAATGATCTATGTGTGTCATTCTTAGAAGATGTATGAATTGTGTAACGCTAGAATAAATGTATGGAAATATATGATAACCTGTTTGATGTACGAAGTATATCGCTAGAATAAATGTATGGAAATATATAACCTGTTTGATGTACGAAGTGTATCGCAAGAATAAATGTATGGAAATATATGATAACATGTTTGATGTACGAAGAGTGTATCGCTAGAATAAATGTATGGAAATATATGATAACATGTTTATTTTTACCTTTATTCCTTTTTTAAATGTAATTAGAAATCCAATTATCTATTTAAGTCATTTCTAAGATATGTTTAAATTAAGTGTTTATTGCTTAAACAAATGTATGAAATGTGTTTTATCTATGAGGGACGAATAATTCAGCGGTAGCTCTCACGCTATAGTACTAACGGGAGGTAGATCTCACGCTATAGTGTGGTAGATCTCGCGCTATAGTAGCACCAACTTAATACTATTGTCAACAATAAGAAAAGAATCATAGTAACACTTAGTGGGATTCCTGAATCAAACAGGAAATTAAGAGTTCTTGCTCAGCTCAGCAAATCAATAAGACTGGACTAGTCATCCTACCCCTCCAAGGACTGCCTTTACAAATTGAGCACATTAGCACCAGTGGATAGGGATCATGCAGAGCCGAGGGAAACACACGTTCCACTACATAGTGTTTTAAAAGATGTCGGAGAGCAGGTTGGAAGAAAGGAGACAGAAGAGAGACAGAAAAGACAGCAGTATTTTCTTTTACTTTCATCTATGTTTTATTCGATTTCAGCTGTTCTCCACTTACTTTCTCTTCATCCCTGTATTTCACTTCTCTCCTAACGTCTCTACTATTGTCTCGCAATTTTCCACGCTTTTTGTCCATATATGTAACATTTCCATACAAATCCATCACCCCTAAAACTTAAGGGTCAATTATTCGAAATTATTTAGTTATATTATAGATATATTTTATACATTTAAACATTTTCAGACAATATTCTGGTAGCCATAAACCTACTATTCAATTACCTTTATTAATTCTGGTTACCTTTATAACTATCTAATTGATAAATATTTTTATGTTGAATAGACTGACATACGTCTTTTTATATTTATATTACATGAATTATCTGTTTTAATGTTTTTTATATATTTTATTTAAATTTTTCATTAATTCTTATATCATTTATTCATTTCCCTGTTTCCTTTCCTCACTGGGCTAGTTTTCCCTGTTGGAGCCCTTGGGCTTATAGAATCTTGCTTTTCCAACTAGGGTTGTAGCACGGCTGGCAATAATAATAATAATAATTATTATTTCAATATGTTATATTGCTTAATTCAACCCTCGCAGATTTACAATCTCTTCAAGCAAAGTCGTATCTACTTTGCATGTGTCTGAAAGAGGAATAAAGTTTATGTAATCATTATTGTAATGATATTACCCTTAGTAATTTCCCTCAAAAATTGACAAATAAATCTAGTACCGTGGCCACCGGGATTCCAAACCACGGTAGCAATTAAAACAATAATGCATTTTGACCAAGTCAATGCAGATATCCTAATCAACCCAGCTTTTACCCGATTTATCTCATTGTTATTAATATATATTTATATTTAACATATATTCAACAGTGTAGTCAGTAACTATGACAGAGAATGCTTAAAGATTCAGTCGTGCAAATATTCTAAGCATTACGTTACTTGTCCTCCTAGAATCTACAAAATGCAGTAGAAAAATCATTTGAAGTGACCATTTCTTACTTCGTTGTAAACCGTAACTTTAAAATAAAAAAAAACTCAACGAGACAAAAACAAAATGAAGCCATAAATACATCAACCTAACTTTACGTAATGTAAACTAGGCGAGGATATATAGTAATATGATGATTTGTAATTGCTCTCTGATGATTGACTACCCACACAATCACGTGTTCCCTGAAATACTTGCTTATATAGGCTAAATTGTTAAATACCAATTGTAGATACTCTATCTTAAGAAAATGAATTGTTATTGGACTCATGAACTGTGTATAAGTATGGTTTTTCACCCTAGAGATAATTTACTAGCAATACCAAAGTTCATTCATTATTCTGGGCAATAACTTTTCAGTTAGAATGTTATATCGAATAACACAACAAATGGGTCAATACAACGTAATTATAATTAGATATCATTACTGAAAATGTTATGATACTGATGAATCGAAATTTAATTACTTTCAAACCAAATGCCGTCTTTCCCGTAACAGCTCTAAACACCTACAGAGAGAGAGAGAGAGAGAGAGAGAGAGAGAGAGAGAGAGAGAGAGAGAGAGAGAGAGAGAGAGACTCCTAGCTTGCGTTTAAGATATTTTTCAATTTGTACAAAATACGTTGTCATACTAAATATCGACATTTATGGCAAGTTGTTTGCGAGAATGGTATAGCAGATAACACAACAAATATACCAAATAATTATAAGTACCATAATAATAATAGAATTAGGAACGTATAAAATCATATTGAATTTACGTTCATACATAAATTTCCTTTGTGCATCCACTGCCATCACACACCTTACAGCTCTAACAAGTAGTACTTCCCCCATCTGATGTCCTCTCCCTAACTACTAAACTCTTCTACACCCGAAATTCAGGAATCTAAAGATAGTGGGGGTGACAGCGGGGGACCGGAGACGACAGGGCATTTGTAAGTGACTGTGCATTTGCAAAATTGGGTAGTTTTAACAGACGATAATGATAGGGACATACGATTGCATTTCCAGCATCAAAAACGAGCTCAGCATGATCGGAAACTATTAAAACGACTCTGTTTTTTTGAGAAATCCATCAATAAATAGGGATATGTTTAGTTTTATTTCAGACGCAGGTCTTCTGAAAGAAATTTGATTTTTAACATGACATTTTTGCTTTTATAGTTTTAATTGAGTATTCTTATATTTATATATTTACAATAAAAGATAGCGAAGCTTTGTGGATTTCAAAATCAAGGGACTGGTGGCAATAAGGAGTCAAAAAAGGGGGGTTCCAGGGGTTGAACAATTAGAACCCCACCATTTTCTGATATTTTAGGCCTCATTGTGACCAAACGAAGCTAAATAACACAATTTTAACAAGCAATGCCTACGGGATGACATGGCACTCCACTATATACGATAAACTAATTTTGTAAGTCCTGTAGGGCACAGGATTCCCCTTGCGGGATAGGATCAGGAAAACAGTCCTTCATGTAAGTAAGCAAGTAAAGTAAAGTATCCTTTCTTTAACTATCTGGGCAATGTGGTAATGTCCCTGACTGGTGAACGCCAGACTGGAGTTCGAGTCCCGCTCAAACTCGATAGTTTCTTTGGTTGCTGCAATCTCACCATCCTTGTGAACTAAGGATGTGGGGTTTGGGGGAACCTATAGGTCTATCTGCTGATTCATCAGCAGCCAATGCCTGGCCCTCCTTAGTCCTAGCTTGCATGGTTAGGGGGCTTGGGTGCTGATCATATGTATATATGGTCAGTCTCTATGGCATTGTCCTGCTTGATAGGGCATGTCACTGATCCCTTGCCTCTGCCATTCATGCACAGCCTTTAAACATTAAAACCTTTAAACCCCTTTCACATGCAACAACTCGAGGCAGTCTAGTGCAAAGAACAACGGACCATGGAGATTCTAGCACTTTTTGAAACCCTTAATTATATAAGACAGGGTCTTGGTTCAGCCAACCGGTACTTTTGATTTGTATTAGTAGTACTCATTTAAACCCTTTTCTCCATGCATGCGGTGCCTATGACGAAGATACACTGTTGACTGCAGTTTTGTGTCAGGGCTGTGAGGCATCCTTGTGGTCTCGATATTTGCCGCACACATGCAAAATGTCGGAGGATGAAAGGCCCAGTATCGTACTGGGACCATCAGGACTGCAGTGTTTGTAATGATTTACTTCACTCCTTATGGGTCTTCGAGGATACTCTGATGATGATCGCATGTTCTTCCCGCGGTACCCTCACACCTGGGTAAGAGAATGAGGTAAGTCTGATCTCATCAAGGATTCAGTGGTGTCAACCAATTTCAACTCCACATGACATTGGTCTCCACATCTACGGTGGTGATTGCTTCTTCCGTGGCATCCATCGGCTGTTCCTGCCCTTTTCTCCTCCCAACATCTTCTGCTAGGCTCATGGAGCCCCTCAGTTCCCAAGTACCTTATGTACTACAATGCATCTGGTACTTATGGCTAACACGAAAGCCTTCATGGAGGGGAATTAGTAATACCAGATGATGTTCAAGGCCTCATGTGAAGAGATCCAGGCCTTGGAGAAGCAAGAGGAGTTGACTAGGTATAAGGTCTTGCACTCCTAGCTACCTTATTGCACGCGGCAATGATGACAACGTGGTCTTCCCCTTTGTTTGGAAGAGCTACATGGCAGTGGAGTAAGCTATTTGTGAGGGTAAGCCTCTCCCAGCTTTGGAAGAGTGCACACCAGTCTCACCTGTCTTACCAGACGATACCGTCCACTGGACCAATGTCCAGTATACTTTTGCTGAGAGTAAACTGGATAAGGATGCGGCCGGCCGCCAATTTCTTGAGAAGCTGCCCAGGATTCCTGAACGCCTTCTTAAGTCTGAGTCCTAGGCCAGATAATAGTTGTCAGTGTCGATGTCTCTGTAGTGCATTATGGAGATGATGATCGGGCATTTTGCAGATGCCTCAGTCTTTCCTTGCTGGCGAAAACTCATGTCACCACCTTTATGAAAGACCCTTATGCTTCTTTTCAGGTCTGTCGAGAGCATGTACTTGACACAGCTACCATCCGCCACGAGCTGAAATGTTTCTCACCTCTAGCTTCTGGGGAAAAGACCTATTTCCTTAGGAGGTGGTGAAGGAAGTTACGGATAAGGCTGTAGCAGAGCTTAGAGCCTTTTCCAGAAGTGAGGGATCTCAATGAAGAGGTAGTTCACCCCTGGGAGAGGCAACAACCAAGAGATCTCGCAAACTGACTTATCATAGTAAGTCGTTTGTTCTTTACTATACCTCTATCCCTCAGACTATCTATGTTGTGCCCTAAATCAAAGATGCAAACATAGTTTGAGGAAGGAGATTCTCCAAAGCTCTTCCCGACCGTCAGAAGTAGACCCCGGTTTTACTGCAGAAGCAACTTAGACCGTGGTCCACTGCCATAAGCTTTCACAGACAGTGCCGTTGCGCTTTCCTCCTCCAGCAGTGACGCCTCGTTGGATGGTTGGGGGGAGGGGTCATAACCCACCCAAGAAAGTGCAAGGCTGTTGGTCTCAGAAATTTTAACAATAACACATCAATATTCTGGAGTCCATGGCAGTCTTCTTGTCCCTCAAGATATTATACCTGAAGGAGAACATTTATATACACCTAAACCCCGATAACAGAGTTATAGTCTATTGAATCAACAGACAAGGGTCAAGGTCTCCTCAATTAAACCACATAATGATAAATGTCTTTACGTTGGCTCAGAAGAAAGGTTGGCACTTGTCAACATCTCACCTTCAGTGAGATCAAGTCTCTGGCCTTCAAGTGGATCTTTTTGCGATGAGTTTTAACATGATACTTCCCTGCTAGGTAGCACCGAAAGTGGTTTAAGCAGCAGTGGGCATGAACACAATGTCCATGGATGGGAATTGTTGGACGACGATTTACCTGTTTCCACTGTTCAACCTCCTCGTGAAGGTTTAGGACAGGTTTAGATCTTTCAAGGGATGGTGGGTCTGGTGGCTTCTTGGTAGCCAAAGAGCAACTGGTTTCCCATGTTCACGGATTTGAACCCCAACTTGTGCCGTGACCATCCCGATTCTGTCTCAGGATGGACAGCAGGAGATTGTTTATGCTTCATCATGGAGATTGAACTATCTTCCTCTCATGATTGGTTTCGCCCTAGTCCTGGGAATGAAATCTAAAATTCAATGTAATAAGTGGGTATTTGCGGAAACTATGAGTCGTCTAACACCATGACTCAGTATGAAACCATGGACAAAATGGGTCAAATATGTCAAAAGACATAAATCCAGGGTTAATTATCATGGATTTTTGTTTAAGTTTCCAGCTTACTTTGTATGTTTAAGGTCTAGCTTCCTCCACGATTTCGTCGTGCAATACGATCCTCACTAGACCTATACTATATGCCTATGATGTCGACTTTTATTCGGATCTCTTCAACCAGATTCCGAAGGTTTGTGCAAGGCTACGGCTGTCGGCTCCACCGAAGCCTATCTCTGGTCTTTGGACAGTCCAAAGTTTTGCCATTCGCTTCGGACATAGGCAATCAAAAGACTTCTATTCAAGATCACACTCAGAAAGTCATCTTCTTAATTGCGATGGCTTCCGGTGCTCGGGTTAATGACATTGTGACGATTTCTAGAGACGAGAACCACATTGAATTTTTGGATAATAGCGAGGTTAATTTATACCCTAATCCTTTTTTTCTGGCTAAAAATGAACTTCCCTTTAAACCTTGTGATTTATAGAAAATAGTTCCCATACCAGGTGAGCCTTTCCTGTGTCAAATACGCTGTCCATAAGTTTGATGAGAACAGTGCAGTTTAAGGGAGATCTTTTTTTTCAAAATATACAGTGGGGTCTGATTTGTCTCTGAATCAGTTAAGAGCCAAGATTACTTACTTTATACGAAAAGCGGACTCGACTAGTAAGACATCGGGTCTCGACCCTAAAGATGTGGCTTCCTTCTTGTACTTTTTCCCATATATGTCCTTCAAGGGACTGCAGGCATATACTGGTCGGAAGTCTACTTGGGTTTTCTTCAGGTATTATATAAGCAATTGGAGGAGAAACGCCATTTTGTGGTGGCTGCGGGAAGTGTTATCAAACCCGCTGCAACGACGTAGCCCACAATGGGTCCTAGGGCACTCCTTCAGCTTATTATTAGCAATGAGTAAACAGAAGCTTTTGCTTCTGGGTAAAAAGGAAAAATGCACTTCATTATTTCCTTTTCAGATTCACGTGTCTTTCCGTTGCTTTGTGTGTTCCTTCAGTGCTAGAGCCTAACTGTCTAAATGGTAGTTAAGCTATATCTCATTTGGTTTGGGTGATTACCCCTTTTTGTAGAGACGTGATCATGTGTCTCTTGATCAGGTTTACCTTGTCATAAGTTTCCTATAGTTCCTTATGTCATGTTTTTGTCTTCTTATGTTACCTTATGTATGGGTATGGACGGGATGCATTTTCTTTGTACAAAAAATTTCCATATGCGGTTAATGATGGTTGCTTGCTAACCTTGGTACTGATTATTGTGAGTAAAAGGCTGTGAATTGTTACATGCCTTTTTACTTTCACACTCTACCATTATAATTATAATTACTGAAGCGGCATTACCTTTAGTGTGCCTTCTCATTATTATCTTTCCTGAACATAATTGGATTTAATCTCATGGCGGGTTTGGTTCCATATGCTTCATCTTATATGCCTCCTTTAGTTTCGGTCTCTTTAGAGTTCCCGACACTAGAATTAGGTGATTTTCCAATTGCGGAGGGTGGTCCTTTGGTCCTTTTTGCATTTTTGTCAATTCTGCCTCCGAACTGTTCTGGGATATGTAGTTGAGAGTGATACCTATGCCTTGACTTAGTAATCATGTAATTGCATTTCGGTATTGGGACATCTCTCTTTGAGGCTTCCTACCGAGGCATAGGTAATTCTCTGGTACACTTGCATCGGGACGACATGGCTCGACCCCACAAAACGGATTTTGACGTAGGAAAAATCTATTTTTGGGCGAGATAGCCATGTCGTCCTGATGGCCCACCCGTTACGTTGTACCTCCCCGATGCCTCGTCGGATGCCTCTTTTCACGGTAGTTGTGCTGCTGTGTGGAATGAGTTTATCGGAAACGAGTAGTATTATGAAGGGAGAGGATATATAACGGCTCCTCACCTATCACTCACAGAAATTTAATACAGTAGGAAGCTGCCCGAAGGAACTTCCATCGGGACGACATGGCTATCTCATCCAAAAATAGATTTTTCCTATGTCAAAATCCGTTTAATACATTAGCTACGGTAAGTTCCTCTATTCTTGTTAAATGGCAAATACTAAAAATTTCATCAGTTGTTCATTAATTACGGTAACTGATTGACACTAACCAGTTAACCATGTATGAAAGAGAGAGAGAGAGAGAGAGAGAGAGAGAGAGAGAGAGAGAGAGAGAGAGAGAGAGAGAGTGTTTAGATTAAAACATAAAAAGCTATTATTCCTAGCTATAGTTCTAAGAGAGAGAGAGAGAGCCTTACCTTATTGCCTTATTTTTTGTTTGGGTTCCCCCAGGTCCCTCAGTGTGAGGCACCTCGTATATCCACCAGAGTTGCTAATGCATCTTCCGGTGTATTTTGCATCTTCCAGTCTTGGATGGTCTGGGATGCATCTTAGGTATTTATCGAGCTTATTCTTAAACACATCAACGCTCACTCCTGATATGTTTCTTAGATGAGCTGGCAGCACATTAAATAGTCGCTGCATTATCGATGCTGGTGCGTAGTGGATTATTGTCCTGTGCGCCTTTCTTAGTTTATCTGGTATATTTTTTGGCACTATTAATCTACCTCGGCTTGCTCTTTCTGATATTTTTAGCTCCATGATGTTTTCAGTAATTCCTTCTATTTGCTTCCATGGTTGTATTATCATGTAGCGTTCTCTTCTCCTTTCTAGACTGTATAGTTTTAAGAACTGCAGTCTTTCCCAGTAGTCAAGGTCCTTAACTTCTTCTATACTAGCAGTATAGGACCTTTGTACACACACTATTTGCGCAATATCCTTTTGGTAGTGTGGGTACCATATCACATTGCAGCACTCGAGTGTACTACGTACATAAGTTTTGTAAAGCATAATCATGTGTTCAGCTTTTCTTGTTTTAAAGTGTCTGAATAACATTCCCATTTTTGCTTTACATTTAGCCAACAGTGTTGCTATTTGGTCGTTGCATAACATATTCCTATTTAACATTACATCAAGGTCTTTAATTGCTTCCTTGTTTGTGATTGTCTCATTATTAGGTCCCTTGTATGCATATACCATTCCTTCTCTGTTTCCATAATTTATTGATTCGAATTTATCGGAGTTAAATACCATCCTATTTATCTCTGCCCATTCATATATTTTGTTTAGATCTCTTTGTAGTGAGTTCCTATCTTCATCACAAGTAATTTCTCTACTTATTCTTGTGTCATCGGCGAAACTTCTCACTACGGAGTTTTCAACATCACAGTCTATGTCTGAGATCATAATAACAAACAGCAGTGCAGCCAATACCGTACCTTGTGGCACACCAGATATTACCTGGGCTTCATCTGATTTCTCGTCATTTGCAACCACTATCTGTTTACTGTTTTGCAGGAATTCTTTTACCCATTTTCCTATCTTTCCCACAATATTATGCTTTCTCATTTTTTTCTCCAATATGTTAGGGTCTACCTTGTCAAAGGCTTTTGCAAAATCTAGATAGATCACAAATGTGTTTTTCATTTATCATATTTTTGTATATGTTTTCATAGTGTGCTATAAGTTGGGTCTGTGTACTTTTCCAGGCACGAAACCGTGTTGACCCATATTAAACAAATTATTTTTAACCAAATGGTTCATTATTTTCTTTTTTATTACCCTCTCATACACTTCCATAATATGTGATGTTAGACTAACAGGTCTATAATTGCTTGCCTCTAGTCTTGACCCACTTTTGAAGATAGGGGTTATATAAGCTAATTTATGTTTAACATATATCTCGCTCATATCTACACTTTGTCTTAGCAGTATTGCAAGCGGCTTCGCGATTGTGTTTGCAGTTTTGTTTTTAACAAAATCGCTGGAACTCCATCTGGTCCGGCTGCCGATCCATTTTTAATTTCGTTTATAGCCGTGACAATATCTGCTTCATTAATATCTATATCCGTTGGATATTCAACATTTTCTTCTCTCATTTCTGTTTCATTATTCTCATTCGCAATTCTTGGTGTGAACTCACTCTTATATTTTTCTGCTAATATGTTGCATATTTCCTATTTTTCATTCGTTAGCCGTCCTTCAATTCTTAAAGGGCCTATTTCTAATCTCCCTTTATTCATCTTTTTTTGCATAAGAGTAAAGTACTTTGGGGTTTCTTTTTATATTTTGAAGTGTCCTTTCTTCTAAGTCCCTTTTTTCATTTTCTTTTGACTGTATAATCTTTTGTTCTGCATTTTCTATTTTACATTTTATTTCCCTCATTTTCCACACATTATTTTCTTTTGCAAGATTTTTCTTCCACTTTCTAATTCTCTGAAATAAGATCCTTCTGTCTCTTGGTATGCATGTCTTTTTATTGTTTTTTTTTCGGTACATATTTTTCAACAATTTTCTCCAGTATTTTGTACAGTATGTCCGTATTTACCTGTATATTATCACTTACAAATACATTTTTCCATTCATTATTCAGTTCTTCATTTATTTCTGACCAGTTTATATTCTTAGTGTAAAAATTATATTTTCCATATCCTTCCCAAAGTTTTGTGCTTTTATTAATTCTGCGATCACTTGCTTTGGAATGGACTATCAATTCTATGACATTGAGAGAGAGAGAGAGAGAGAGAGAGAGAGAGAGAGAGAGAGAGAGATTTAATCTGCTAAGCAAATATTAAAAATCTATCACTGCTTGAGAGAGAGAGAGAGAGAGAGAGAGAGAGAGAGAGAGAGAGAGAGAGATTTAATCTGCTAAGTAAATACTCCAAGCCTATCACTGCTTTACGTTGACAGGCTACGTTCACAAGCAAAGCAACCGTAAACCACACAAATGCCCAAGGGTAGTCACGTTCTTTAACCCCTATTAGACAAAATATGATTAATCTTACGATCATGAAACGATGCCAGTCGTTCATATTATGGTCCACACCAGGCTCCTAGAAGTCTAACTCTCATCAAAACCTTACGTAACATGTACAAGGTTACATAAATAACGTTGAGTTTCTAAAATAAATTTAACCTAAAGTTTAATTAACCTATCGTTATTGTTTGGAATATCAATAAGTTTTAACGGATATTTGTTTCTTTACGTGGTTAGAACAAATGTGGTTTTCAGTAGCTAATCCAATATGAATGAGTTATTAGTATAGCTGTTTCATACACAGATACAAAATTAGTTTGGATTTTAAAATTTTGGCTAAATATTTCGGCGATGGGGCTTGTGAGACCATTCGGCGCAAGAGAGAGAGAGAGAGAGAGAGAGAGAGAGAGACTTCCATCAAAAAGGCGTTAAGTTCGTAGCATTATTGAGAGAGAGAGAGAGAGAGAGAGAGAGAGAGAGAGAGAGAGAGAGAGAGAGAGAGAGAGAGAGAGAGAGAGAGGGGGGGAACTTCCATTACAAAGGCATTGAGTTCGTAACAGAGAGAGAGAGAGAGAGAGAGAGAGAGAGAGAGAGAGAGAGAGAGAGAGAGAGAGAATGCAGGATATTTAGGTAGATAGTCATTACAATATAGCAATGTCAGAATCTCAAATGGTGTGCGAGTAATTCATATCGTCAGAGAAGACTCGGCCCACACACCTGCCAACCCCACCACCACAATATCTCTCTGAGAACTTAATTTTACCTTTAAAATTCCTCAAAATCCTCAAATGTAACTTCGTATATCCAACATCGGCTTAGATTGTATTGGTTAGAATAGGTGACAACCTGGTGAACTGTGGCCTTAAAACTAGCCAGTCCTGCGAATGTGGTGAAATTACACAAACCATTAATCAGATTCTCCGATCACGCCCATTATCTCAATTTGGCCAACCCTAAGATATTGTCAATAAAAGAACGGTTCAATGATTGGCTGTTTGGTGTGATAAGCTATGAATGAATTAACATCGGTTAAAAGTATTGAATTAAAAGCTCAAGATAGGGACGACTGGCGAAATCTAATCGAGTCCCTTCGCGTCAATAGGCGTAGATGACGATGATGATGATGATAATAATAAAAAATCTTGGATGTGCGCTAAAAGATTTGATTGACAATTCTAGTTGCCCAAAAAATGCGACAAGCAAGGACCAAGATCGATATCCAGGTATCAACCAAATTAATTACCAGAAATACCACCATTAACGAAATGTTATTAGCGTTGCTAAAGATTTCAAATGTTAATGATTTCTGAGGTCGTTTCTCCATTGTTTGAATGTCGAATGAAAGCTTTGATGCGGTTAAATAAATACTGATTAGATGGGATTTCTTCAACTTTAATATTTATAGTTGCATTAATATTCCACTATGGAATAAATGTGATCAGAAAAAATCAACACTTAGAAAAAACCGTTATTTGTTAACAAAAATTCGACGAAAAATATACTGTTCTCAACCGTATTTTAGTAAATTACAGGTGACCGTAATTTTACCATACCTTGTTATTATCT
>NC_090750.1:47342334-47344834 GCF_036898095.1 Palaemon carinicauda | reverse complement strand
TATATATTTACGAGTAAATTGGTAAAATATGTAATCTATAATTCATAGATAGGTCATTTGGTTTACACTATTTAGAACGTCACTTTCAATAAGTGAACGTAAAAGGGGTATATTTAGAACTTCGGCTCATTTATGGAAAATTCCTGGGTAATTATTTACTCATGAAACGCCTGTTGAAGCCCTTTTTCCTAATTATCAACCAATTATAAGACAAAATTATTGATTAGCATTGTAATTTCGATAATATGAACCACCGTCGTCTTTGGCAACTCGGAATATTCGCACAAATAAAAAAGACGAAATTATTTAAAACAAGGAATGGCCGACCAAAACGTACGAGATACCACTGGCTACCAGTTTTTGTCGAAAATACTCAACACTTCGATGTTTTACTTCTTATTTTGACTACAAAATAGTTATCAATAGTTAAAAAACCTCTACCATTTATAAAAGTCAAGAACACCACCTTAATATGAAGAAAATATAAATAAATCATATTTTTTCACCACTAGCTCACCTTGACTACCTCTCTTCTACAGCTCAAGAACACCAGTGAGTTTTTTTCAATGCAAGAGTTGGTGCTTTGGCCAATCAGAGGCCTCGACTCTGCCAGACCTTCTATTGCCTGCTCTTATTGGCTGAAAGCTTCGCAATTTGGCAAGAGGCTCTGGAAGCGCTTGTCCTATTGGCTGGTGAGATTAGAGATAATTTTCAGGATTATTTAAAGCTTCTGGCATTACTGTCTACTAATAATAAAGTTGGATGATAAATGTGTAAGTTTATAAATTGATAAATAAAATATTCAATACATGAATAATAAATGAGGATAATATTATAAGTAATATTATAGGGACGAATGTTATAATAATAATAATAATAATAATAATAATAATAATAATAATAATAAAAATAGGATACTTGGTAATGTTACAAGCGGCAAGACAGAAAAAAAAATTAAAACTAAAAGCTAAGTATCAATAGGCATTGTAAACACTGAAAAGAACGAAGTATTTGACACTTGGGATTTTTTTTATTTTATTTGCAATCAATTCATATTGTCAAGAAGGTTATGAAAGTGACTCATTACAGGTGGGTCTGCCCATCTCACATTGAAATGTGAGCCTGAATTTCTAAATATACTGTTAAGAATTTGCCGTAATAGAGAAAATGGTCAAAATCCTGGAATAAATGTTGCCTTGCATTTACCGTTTTGTAAACGGATATATTGACGTTAAAATTGATAACAAAGTAAGGTAGAAATTACGGTCGCCTGTATTTTACTAAAATACGGCTGGTAACATTAAATTTTTACAGAAAATTTCTTATTAAAATTGCAGTTTTTTTAAGTGTAACAAAAGACCGTTATATCAATTAGCAAGCTATTTATAAACACTACCATTTCCAACGACCACAAAATTGACAAAAATATAAACTAGTTCAAGAGGAAATGTAGTACATACTGTATATAAAGAGTTCATAGTCACACCTTCTATTCAAGTTGCTTAGTTAAGAAAGTATTAAAGACAGGATGGGCGCTTTATGCAATCCTGTTTAAAGGCTACTCATGAATGGCAGAGGCAAGAGTCAATGACATTACCCTAGCAAGCAGGACAATGCCCTAGAGACTAACCATATATACATATGATCAGCGCCCAAGCCCCCTCTCCACCCAAGCCCCCTCTCCACCCAAGCTAGGCAATGGCTGCTGATGACTAAGCAGATAGAACTATAGGCTTCCCCAAAGCCCCCATCCTTAGGTCACAAGGATGGTGAGATTGCAGCGACCAAAGGAACTAACGAGTTTGAGCGGGACTCGAACCCCAGTCTGGCATTCACCAGTCAGGGACGTTACCATATCGGCCACTACTAACAACCAGTTTTATCAAAATGATATTGCCTTTGGAAATTTCCACATAAAATATTCGTCTTTTATTAATTTAGAATTTAGTCCATGGAAAAAAATTACTTATTACCTTTGCATTAGAATAAATAAGGCTTCCTAATTTCAGATTAAAAACCGATTTTAAAAATCACTTAACGAAGAGCAAATATGTTGAAAACCACTTTAGCACCAAAACAATCGTATACAAAAAAACTGATCGGAGAATCAACACAATCTTGGCCAACACAAATGAAAAGTTAAAAATTATTGGTATCCTACGAGTAATTATTGAGAATAAATGAATTTTAGATTTTGTAAATGTGAAACAAAAATCATCGAAAAAAAAGTCTAACAGAGTGTATGCTCTCTGAGAGTGTTTTTTTTAATATAACTTTTGTTTCTCAATATTTTACGAATAACATCCAAAATTTATAACGTGTTCTGAAAAATATCATAAATCAGATGAAGTTGGAGTGGTTTTTCAAGTTGTTCTCTATCTAAGATTAAGAGCAAAACTAAAAGTCAAACTCACTTCTCCTTTTCTTGGAAAAGTAATTTATGATTTTCTTCTCTGTTTCCGATATCAACTGGGATTTCTTAATGAAGATCTTGTGATCT
>NC_090750.1:47329834-47339834 GCF_036898095.1 Palaemon carinicauda | reverse complement strand
CTACTTAAAAACAACAATCATACAACATAACTTATGGTGAATATGCTTCGCATAGTTGATGTATGCAATGAAATCAATTTTAGTATCATGTAATAATATCTTCTATTTTAGATATATATTTTTAGACATTAAAGCATAGCTATGAATTTCCATGTGCTACAAAAAACTTTTCGTTTTCTATATTCCTTATATAAGAAGAAAAGTAGCTGATACGATAATTATCTTTGGGGATCGAACATCAATCACAGATGACAAACAATAAATTATAAGGGAGCCATTGTTATTCTTTAATTTTCTGATGTATTCTTTGTTCATCATTCAAAAATATAATTAACTACCTAATCAAAATATCTAATTATGTTAATAGGATGCATCTAATTACTTCATTATAACTCATTATAGAGAATACATATCCAGCATTGGAGGATTTTCTAGAGTCTGAATATTTGCATCTATTGTTCCAAAATATGTGAGGAGTCTTGTGATCGTGATCTGTCAGCAGTACTCATGATACAGTCATAAATAAAAGTCAAACAACTATCATTCTCCTGGACATTTAATCATTATGTATATATATATATATATATATATATATATATATATATATATATATATATATATGTATATATATATATATATATATATATATATATATATATGTATATATATAATATATGTATGTAAGTATGTATGTATGTATATGTGTATGTATATATACATATATGTATATATATATATATATATATATATATATATATACATATATATATATATATATATATATCTTTTCTTCATAAATTTCTTTTAGATAAAGTTGATAACCCAATGAGTCTATGGTCAATATAATTATAATCGATATGGTCATAAATAAAATTCCCATGATGCAATTATTGACAAACTTTTTACATCAAATGTTCGCCATGACATAAATCCATCAAATGATTAATGAACCAAGGTCCCTTTAGTCATTAATAATGCTCTTAATGAATGTGTTTAAAAGGAGATCAGCATTAAAACCCTTTTAAATAGATTTTAGAGAGAGAGAGAGAGAGAGAGAGAGAGAGAGAGAGAGAGAGAGAGAGAGAGAGAGAGAGAGAGAGAGAGAGAGTCTAGCCTGACGGAAACAACGGACTAGGTTGCACTGAGGGAAAAAAATTTTTATAATTATTATATTTTTTTTTTCTAATTATCTAAATTTTCATCCAGAATTTTGAACGTAACGGTTGACATGATATCTTATTTGTTAAATCAAACTTATGAAAAGAGGTTCTTGGCGTCTGGTGTAATTTTGTGGAAGGATTTTGCTTTTCTTATTCATATCAATCATTCATTATGTAACGATTTGAATAGATAGACCCTACAGGTATGCTTCTAATTATTTTTCCTTATTATATGTATGTTATACAAAACCATCTTTATTACACTGTCATAAAACTATCTCTCTCCTATCTTAGTTTACTTTTCCTCCTCTCATCGACATATTCATTTAGCCCCAGGAAGAAATGTAACCAGCTTCTTTTATAGCAATAGAAAATAATTGTGTATTGATTTTATATTGATAATCGGATCATGAAAAATTCTAGCTATGTTGACCAAAAACAAAAAATTACAAGTCAATAAGAACTTATCTTTCTTTTATTTATTATTGAGTGAATGCTAAAACTCAGACCCGGCTTAATTGCTTAGGCAGAATGAAACAAGAGTTAAAAATAGAAAAAAATTCTAGAGGCTTTTCTTTCTTTCATTATACTCTTTCATTATTTTTTTTGGTGGTGGTGTCGTTTTCCTTGATATGGAAATGCTAACCTATTATGATGAAAACAAATATTAAATATATGTAGGTCAATGAAGCTGCCTTATGTCTTAGGAAACGGAAACATGATTATTCTTCTTAGTGTCTTTTATCATTTTATGATGTTAATAATTATTATAATAATAATAATAATAATAATAATAATAATAATAATACCAACAACAACAACAACAACAACAACAACAACTATAATAATAAGAATAATAATAATAATAACAATAATTATAATAATATGGATAATAGTAATATTAATAATAATAATAATAATGATAATATATATATATATATATATATATATCTATATATACATTTATCTATATATATATGTATATATGTATATATATATATATATATATATATATATATAAGTATGTATGTATGTATGTATATACACATACACATATATATATGTATATATGTATATATATACACATATATATACATATATGTATATATATACATATATGTATATATATACATATATGTATATATATATATATATATATATATATATATATATACATATATATATATATATATATATATATATATATATATATATATTATATATATATTCTGATATCTTCCAAGGATTTTGAAGAAACCAATTGAACTAATTATTGAAATAATTAATATTAGAAATAAGAATGCTACTAACATTTTCGTTAATCTATTCGGTTTAAATTGAATTGCAATTATATGATCCTTAGCACTGGATATCATTGTTTGAAATCAAAATGAATAACTTTTTCAACCTTTCTGTTTTTAAACAAGTTGCACTTTGATATCACTATTCGTATTGCTAATTGTCAGATCATCTGATACCCGCATGCTCATGTAAAAATTCCCTCTCGAACTACACTTGAATTGTTTGAGTCCTTTCAAATTGCAAAACATCAATAGAAGGAAACAATAGCTTTGCATAATTGGATATCATATGGAGAGCGTGGTCTTGTAAACAAATACCGTAAAATGTGATCATGACTTTTTAGCCTGCAACAGGCAATTATCTTTCCCGGTTATTTCAAAGTAACATATCAAATCTATTGTGTTCGGAAATGATTAAGATAAAATCCTTTACCTTATTTTCTAAAATTATATAACTAATTTCTACAGAGAGAACTTTTTTCCAGATCCTTTTCTTCCTCTATAATATTATTATTATTATTATTATTATTATTATTATTATTATTATTACGGTTACAGCTCACATTTTCCTTACCTACACATATACTAAATAGTTTGGCCTATTTTATACACTCCTCTTCTGTCCTAATACACTAAAAACAGTGAGATTAGAAACAATTCTTCATCACTAAAGGGGTCAACCATAGTAATGTAATTAGTCTATTGCTAGTTTTCTCTTTGTAAGTGTATAAGAGACTCATTAGCTATACATAAGCAGTCTTTATAGGAGACTAGAGAAAAAGATTAATGAAAAGCTGAGAGATGAATTAGCAGGATTTAGAAAAAGTAGAAGTGGTACAGATAAAATTTTCATTATAAGACATGTGGTATAGAAATATTTAGAATATAGAAATCCACTTTTGATGGCATTTGTATACTATGTTAAAACCTTTGATATAGTGCACCACCCAATTATTTGGACAGTCCTGCGTTAGTATGTAGTTCATTTTAAATAAGTAAATTTGTTCAAGTCTGTTAATGAGCAGAGCAAGTGCAAAGATAATGTTAGTGGAGTCCTATCAAATGAATTTACAGTGAACAGGGGAGTACTCAAGGAAATAGTTTGTCACCGTTACCTTTTATCGTCCTCATGGATTTTGTAATGCATAGAACAGTTTGGAATGGTGGAAAAGGATTAGATTGGATTGGTAACAGGAAATTATCTGACTTAGATGTGCTGGTGACACGGTCCTTAATAGCAGAACACCACTGGACTTGCAAAGCTTGCTTACCCGAATACATGAAATATCACATGAGGTTGGGCTTAAGCTCAATTGAAGAAAGACAGATATGATGAGAACGGAATATGGGGTTGAAGATGGCATATCAATGGAAGGAGAAAGAGATGATGATGATGATGATGATGTATATATCTATATTCATATATATATATATATATATATATATATATATATATATATATATATATATATATATATATATATATATATATATATATATATAGCTTTTTGTGAGTTTGGTGAAATGATGAGGTAACCATCCCCTAAATATTTAGGATCATTCTTAAGGAGTAGTAAATATTAGTAACTTGTATAATTTACTTCATGTTTTGTTAGTTTACTGACAGTGCCAATGGTAGTACATTCTAGAATCCTTCGACCTTTTACTGATTATAATAGAGATTTAGTTATTTGCCAGTAAAAAATTAAGTCCATTTTATTAAAACAAAACTATTCCTGTAAAAAATTCAGCGGCTCATACAAAAGATTCGAGATAAATATGGTATATCATATGTTCCGAAAATAAAGGTTTTCCTATCATTTTGAGATTTATATAGCTTATGATATAATAAAAAAATGTGAACGATGTAATCCACATAACAAGGAATAGGAAACCAAAGTTAGATAAAAAACAAAAATTCCAAAAGTAAAATTTGACGGTTTGTAATTTTTTTTTTTTTTTTTTTTTTTTTAAAGTTTCGATTGAATAAAAACTCTGTCACGATAAAACGGGGATCCTGAATACCTAGGTTTGAAGTGGGCTTGATTACCTGGACCAGATACCCATTCACTGCAGTTCATTAAAACCCTTTTGTGATGACAAAATGCTTTACTATTTTTCTTTCTAACCGTATTTCCTTTTAACTTTCAGTAATTGGCCGGTTATATATGTGTACCAACTAGATCTGCCATCGTAAACAGTGATAGGGCATCTATTATTTCCAAAAACATACAGACACACATTCACTATTTGCAAAGACAAAGGTAGTTAATCCCAAATGGATGTCTTTCTTAAATATTATATCCGTTTCCGACTGTAAATGGTAGTATCAAATTCATATTTCATTATTCGTGTTTATGAATGCGAAAGTAAATTCATTAGGATACAAAGACAAGAAAATTTTGATATTTTTTGTCCTTGTAAAACGTGTTACGCTAACCATTTTTGTCTCCTATTCGGATTTGAAATTGTCCTTAGGTCATTGACAAGAGTTTATGGGGATTTTTTTTTTTCATTTTATATTTAGACTATTACATGAACGTTCACCCTTTTAGAATTACATTCCTCTCCTCTCATAAGTCTTTGGATTTTTTTAATTCGTTAAGTCTAAATTTTTATTCAATTTTGACCACATGTGTCGAAAGCAGCCCAGGTATGTGTATTTTTTATTTATTTTTTTAATAACCTTAAATCTCCTGCACCTCCAATCGTTCGTATATTAGCTTTTCTTTTAAATATTTGTCATTATTTTTAATTACTCTAATTTCGTGCGTGTACTTAGGTAACAACTGCTTTCCGTATGGTCGATAGTTTGTTTGCCTGAAGTAAACGATGTCGATATTTTCTTTAGTTGACTGTTTTTGCTGGTAAAGATCTAGAAGTATTTATACTCTAACTGATATTCAATAAGTATCTCTGAAAAAAAAATAATAACAATGGGTCTTGAAAATTACCACATAAACAAATTATATAATTTTTAAAAAGGAAAATAACCGGGTAATGAATGTCTTTATTTCAATATTTCATTGAGAAGGAATTGGACGAAGAAGCTAAGTGTGCAAGATCCGTCATACACACTGATAGACATAAGTAAAGATTTACTGGTTCAGATATGACATCAAATATAGCCGAATAAGAAATTTCATAAGAGATTTTGATGAATGTGAAAACGCTAATTTTTAAACCGTACTTAATGAAAGGGAATTTCGATCATTGATCATTTTTATTCAAGTATAGCTAGTCGTAGACTTATCTATAAAGTAGATCATAATCCCCTTTTCTTCCTTTGTCTTCCATTCTGCACTAATTAGACTTCAAAGTAAGACGACTTTTATCATATATTAAGATGTCTTGAGAGATTCAAAGCACTTTCATCTCTCTCTCTCTCTCTCTCTCTCTCTCTCTCTCTCTCTCTCTCTCTCTTTAACTCTTAAAAAGAAGAACGGGAGTTGTCAAAATGAAGATACTATTTGTATTTTACAACATGATTTACCAATGGAAAGTTCATTTTAATTGAGATTTAGCGGAAATTCTGACAGATGGCAAACTATGGATTATGGAATTATACCGTTACAAAACTCAAAGACTGATTGTAGATAGATAGAAGATAATAGCTCCTTAAATTTCATGTTCAAAATGTTTCTTCATGTATATAAATCTTTTAAAATTCTAGGTATGATTATTGAATGCAAATCAATTTTAAGAATCACATCTGTCTCTTTCTCCTTCACTTAGAAAGCAAATAGAATTACTGAGAATGTATTTGGAGATTTCCAGTAATTAATCTATACTAACGACATGTTTCAACTTTTCCATTCCACTTTATCTTGAAAGTTTTTTTTTACAAAGCTGGAGGGGATTATGTTCTATCCCCAGTTTGTGTTTTTGTGTGTGTTTGTGAATATCTTCCTGGTGACAATTTCAATTGTAAAGTAATGAAACTTGCATGGAATTAACTTATGTAAAAAAAACTGGAAATTATTTGATTTAGGAAGGTCAAGTACAAAAGTAGAGTTTACGGTCAAGCAAACTGTCCAATTCACGTAATTAGACGTGAAACTGGATATTGTTGTAACAGAGACTTGAAACTTGGTTCATATTTGAGTGTTTGAAAATTCACGTTAAATAATACATGTTAAGGTGGAAGGCCATGGTAGAGTCCAAGGTCAAAGTCAAGTAAAAGGTCACAATTTTAATCGTAAAGTAAGGAAATTGCAATTATTTCAAATTGTTATATAAAGAGCTGGGAAGGAATAAGTTTGGGTAGGTCAAAGGTCAAGGTCACGTGCGAGCAAAACGTCCATGTCACGTAAAAAGCCATAAGTTTGGACATACTTGTCACAGAGATTTCAAATTTGGTTCATATATGACGATATGAAAATCCACGCCAATGAAAAATAAGCTGCTGTGGCGGAGGTTTGCACTGTAATTAGAGTCCATTCATTTTCTTTTTCTGTTTTTCAACTACAAGTTCTCATCTAAATTTCTGGGACAAACTATCGGTCTATTAGATTTCCTAATTTTGATTAGTCTACTGTGGAGATTGGTTTTAATTCCTTCATTCTACCTTATCTAGAGTATTTTTTCCTTCCTGGTCTTCCGATGCAGGATCTCATCCTAACTTGTTTGAAAAAACTCTCGGTTTATTTATCTTATTGATTCTGATCTGGGTATTGATCTCTGACACCGTCTTTCAGTTAGATCTTTGTGTTTGTTGCATTATATTTTTGTAATTTCGACTACAATTTGCATTGAAATCTTCCTACACTGCATCATTTTGTACGTAGTAGTAGGTGTGTTGTTAATTCCAAGAATCTTGGCATTATTATAAGGCCAGATACAAACAACACAGTATTATAAATGTTTTATTCCTAATTTCTAGCTCAATCGGTGAAACTACTAGAGTTGAACCTTGATGCAAAAAGTTTTTTTCGTTGAAGAGGTAAACATTTTTATTTCCACTGTTTTATATATGGCATCTATTCCAACATCATTGCTGACCTTAATTTTTTATTTTCCAATCATACTTGCCACATATAGTTTATTCGCTATTCCCTTATTTCCTCTTCTCAGAACTTCAAGGCATGTAGCATCCCAATTTACCACCTATGGTTGTAGCTTGGTATAAATGGTAATGATGGTATCATTATCATATGTATCATAAGGTTTAGGCATAGATTTTTTTTTATTTTTTTTAATATGCTTTCTTATATTAATATTTTAAGAAATTTGGGATTTTACCGAATTTTAAAAGCTAACTTTTTCAAAATGAGGATTGAAGGTTATTTTCCCTGCTACATAAATACAAAGAAGAATAAATAGTTTTAGTTTTATAATTACGTATTTTCAAAACATATTCCTCCTATTTATCAATTCACTAAAAATATCATCCTTTCCGTTTCGCGTTAGTGATTACAAAAAGTGTTTAACATCTCCTGAAAGTCTTTTTATGACGCTTCCACCTTTTTCATTAACAATGAAACTTGTTAAGTACATTTTTCTTTTTCAGAATCGACGTTTGGTTTCTGCAGCTTGACACATTATATTGGCACTTGGGAAATTTCTTATTGTTTTACTACACCACAGAGATTCAATCTTTATAACTCCTTTTTCTTATATATTTTTATATATACTAAAAAACCTATAATTGTGTTTTTCTATACCTTATGATATTGTTTTTCTGTAGAAGTTAGAAAACAAGTATCTGCTGTTCGACTTCGTAACTTCAAAATATTATTTTTCCATGTTTTGTATAAACATAAATATTCTTAATTCATATTTTTTTTCTCCTGAGAATTAAAAGATATAAAGAATAAAAATATTTCAAAGTTTTAGTTATCCTATCAAAGTAGAGTACAAGTTATAATGGGTGTACAATCACTGTTGCTATATCATAGGTTGTCAGAACAAAACATGAAGGAATAAATGGGATGACAGGGAGAAGCGGATATTATCAATAGTGTTGCTGAATTTAGATGTCTTGAAATGGCTATTTGAATGATGGATTGATAGAAATCTATTTTTTGAAGACCGAAGAAGGTTTATAAGAATATATTCGTGGTTAGGAACTTACTCATCTATTAGGCTTACATTTCATACTAAAATTAGTAAGAGCACAATTGAACACAGAATATCCAAGCGCCTAAATGTCAAAAGAGGAGTATAGATCACTTAGTCACCTACCGGCATAACACAAAAAAATTACCAGTGACTATGTATTAGTGCCTTCGTGGAGTCGGAAGTTTTTTATTTGGCAATCCTGTAGCTTTTTTTTCTTTTCTTTTTTTAATAAATACGTTTTAGGTAATTTAGCTCTGTATTTCAAATGCAAGTGAAGGAGTCTCTTTAATATTTTTTTAAAAAATAAATTCTATACTATTTGAAAGAAAACATGAACTCATAGATATATCGATATATCATTGCAATGAGGGGCAAGAAGAGAGAGAGAGAGAGAGAGAGAGAGAGAGAGAGAGAGAGAGAGAGAGAGAGAGAGAGAGAGAGAGAGAGGGGGGGGGGGGGGGGGTTATCACTCGCATTCTTCCTGAACTCAGATAAGTGTCCATCAAAGAAAAATTTCCCGGAGGCGGAGGGTAACTATTCGAAGATTGTAGGTCAAACATCTCTTTAAGAAAAAACTTTCACAATATAGACGGCCCGAACGACAAGCCAGAGATTTCCGCAAGGATATTTTGGAGATCTTCTGGCCGTATAATCCTGGGTGCCGAAAGCAATTCAGAAAACTTGTGTCCTTGAAAACTAATATTAATAATCTTGATATATTTAGATCATATCTGTTCTGTCTTGTAAATATTTTCGCACAAGGTCTATAGAATACTCTACAGATCTTAGTGTCCTAATAGTGGTCGAACAACAACTTCTGCTGCTTATATTGCTACTATAAATAATACTTCACAAAATAACAAGGATAATAATACAATCATGTGTATACCTAAAAATATGAATTATCTATACTAATGCTGATAGAAATATTAATATATTAACCTTTTCATCGTTATATAAATTTAAAATATTTATATGATCTTTGATACATAATCGCAGATGTAAAATTTAAACAAGAGAGAGAGAGAGAGAGAGAGAGAGAGAGAGAGAGAGAGAGAGAGAGAGAGAGAGAGAGAGAGAGAGAGAGATGGGACATTTTTTTTAAACTTTAATATATTGCTATTTTTAACTGTTTTATTCTCAGAAAACCTAATCTATGGCAAAGGAATTTTTTCTAATATTTTACAAATAAGTAATCCAAATTGTAACGGAGATCGCTCTTTATTTAAATATGATTGATATAATAAAACCAAGTTAATATGTAAAATCCCTGTCATTTGCATGTATGTTCATCAAGATGAGATGTGGATTGCTATCTTGGAGTGAATGAGGACTATAAATCATGAGACCAGGATCCAGCAGGTTATTAGGCCACTGCAAATAAATATTCTGCTTTTCCTTTCAAAATGTTTACCCGAGAAAAATACTTCTCGAAGCATAAAGAAATAGGAGAGAATTCTCTGAATGTGGCGGAGGACA
>NC_090750.1:47317334-47319834 GCF_036898095.1 Palaemon carinicauda | reverse complement strand
TTGATATCTTAATATTTTTCTTAAAACACATTTCGAAGACGAATTATTAACACTACCTAGATGCTTGTATCTTTTCTAATTGTAATTTAGTAACTATAAGAGGTGAGATCCTACAGTATTTTTAATAAATTTCGTATGTTCCCTTTCATTCCTTAAGTGAGCAACGAAGATATTGATTTTTAATAAATTTATGGGTTTGCGAATTTCAAACAAGTTAATATTTCTCAGATGTAACAATATATACACATTTATATATATATATATATATATATATATATATATATATATATATATATATATACATACATACATACATACATACACACACATATATGTAAGGTCGTATTGAATTGTACGATCAAAGTTAAATACTGTGTCAAAAGATGAAAATAATATCTGGATAGTCAACCGGCCGTTAAATTCTCTGTCGATCATTTCAGACGACGGAAAAAAGAAACATAAAAGTAAACTGAAATTTTTTGTGAGTTCCTGATTGCTGTGTTTGATGTCCTCCTTAGCGAAGACAATGCCTGAAAGGGAGTGGAATGAGACACTTGGTCCGTTTTAACGATAATTTTAAAGTTGTCTGAACAGTCTTTAGCTATTGAATTTTATATAATTAGCAACTTATAAAAGGTTTTATTTTTATTTTTCCATCATTCATAAGAGATGTGATGGGTATCTTTTCAATCGTTTGCAAACAAAGAAACAAAAAATAGAAGAGTCTACCATGATAATATGGCTTATTTGTTTTTTCCATCGTCTTTTGAAAAAAATATTCAAAATAATACATTTATTTTTTTTCTAGTTTCAAACGTTATTATTATTATTATATTTTTTTTTTACCAGAGTAGCGCTATTGATTGAGTTTTATACAATTTTATATCCAAAGCCAAACTCTTCAGAGATCCATTAATTGAGGGTCCTGGAACATTATTTGTTCGGTAACACATTTCCCAAAGACGGCAAAATAGCTGAAATAGTCAAGCTCTTTTCGCTGGATATATTGCCATTCACCGCTACTTTATCTCCGCAACTGTTGGACAGAGGACGTTGCATAACTCCTCAAAATATCTTTTTATGAAACGAACCTGAAAATTTTAATTAATATAAAGGCTTATTTCATTCTTAGTTTTTCTAGAAAGAAAATAGGCCCCAGCCGAAAAGTAATGTGTTTACAGAATGTTTTTCTTCTTCGTTTTCGAAAAATCAAACACCAGGACATTATATATATGCATAATATATATACATATATATATATATATATATATATATATATATATATATATATATATATATATATATTAATATTTACTGAATTTGAGGCTTGATTATCATCATCTTTCTGTAAACCCCCCCAAAAAAAGTGTTTTCGTTAATTTATGCTCAATCATTCTATCATTTTCAAAATAGAAAACACAAAAGATGAATGTTTTCTGATTCTAAGTCATATTTTTTCCTTAGATTTTTAAAAAAGTATTCGCCTAATTTTCCTAAAAAGGCATTTTAGTATTTCGACAACTAAATTTTTTCATCATTTCCTGAATATAAAACTTCAAAAAGAAAAAAGAATTTGAGCTTAAGGCTCAATATTTTTTCTACCTTTCTCTTAACAAAAAAAGATCAAAAACATAAAAAGGCTAGTTTCGATTTTAAGGCTTATTTTTACTGTTTACTAAAAATAAAAGAAAATAAAAAAACCTTTTGGGGCTAATTATTTCAATTGATTTCTTAGAACTAAACAATAGGAAGCCGATATAAAAATGATTCTTCATACAGTTAATGCTACAGGAGGTGCTAACCGACTATTCATCTTCCCCACAGACACTGATGTTATTGTATTTGCTCTAAGACGCTGGGCAAAACTACCATCTCAGTCATTCTTTATGCCAAAGCTTAGAAGAGAAATTTCTATTACTGATACACTTCCATTATTAGCCACTTTTAAAGCATCTGCATTGCCTGCCATTTACGGTCTTTCAGGCTATGACAGAACTGGTGCCTTCTTTTGCAAGGGGAATCTCTCTTACCAAAAGGTATTTAAAATTCCGACTAAGGAAGCCTTGGAAGCATTGGCGACGATTGGAACAAGTGAAGAAATATCTGATATAGTTCTTGAGGAACTTGAAAAATTAATTTGCAAAGTCTACAAACCAGGGTCAAATATAGATGAATTAAAAGAACTTCGATGAAATCTGTTTTCAAAGAAACAAATACCTTGGGGAAAGCTATCACCTACTAAAAGAGCTCTAGTACTGCAATCAAGAGAGTAAATTATCATGTCATGATATGGAATAAGGATATAGAGGCAACACCAACACTCCCATCCCCCATTAGTCATGAAATACCTCACGTAAATGTGTAATTTAACTTTAAGATCTTGCATTTAGTGTCGCTCTTAATCAGTCCTACCTATATGTATCATAAACTATTGAAGCCTATTAGGATTTCTCTCTACTGCCTGGTGAATCTTCAGGTTTCTTTTATTCAATGCCAATAC
>NC_090750.1:47297334-47304834 GCF_036898095.1 Palaemon carinicauda | reverse complement strand
GCCGTTCAAAGAGTTCTCCAACTGCGGTGAGACAGTACTGGTTGGCTGTATGTCAAGTCTGCAGGTCTTGCCTCTGCAAACCCTCTAGCTGGAGTACTTCTTGTAGTCCGGGTTAGTGCAGGTGGCAATCGTTGATCATAAACCCCTGCCAGGAGTTCACATGACCTTTGGTAATTATTTGACGGGTACTACTTGCTGTAATACTTCACTCTAAGTATATTCCCATTCTGTTTTCATTAAGAGTACTAAGGTTTCTAAGGGATTGCATAATATGGTCCCACGCCCGAAAATAAACGATTTCCCAGAGCAATTAATCATGCATCTACATGCCAATGGTCAGGAAGCATGGCTCAGCACTTGTATAGAGTTGTAAGGATGGTATTGAAAAACCATGTAGTTTATTTTTCTAGGATATTTAGGAAATGCAAAAGGAACTATGCCCAAGTAGATAAGAAGGTGTTTGCCTTTGTGCTCAACCTGAAGCATTCTAACAACTATGTTCAAGGAAATTCAGGTCCTATTAGGGTGGTCATGGACCACAATCAATTTATATTCCTTCATATCATGAGGAAAATTAAGTGCTTGTCGCAGGATTTGCACCACCTACTGTTGCAAGAGCATTGACTTGAGATTCATCAGTTGCCAGAGAATGATACACCCTGGCTGACCACTTATGAAGTTAGAGATGTGACTCTTAAAAAACAAATATTACGTCCTTGATCCAGAACTTTATTTCAGAATGTGGGAGGTATGATGTGAGACAGCCACATATCTTTTGAAGTTGTTTATATTCGAGTAAGTTACATAAATAGTTGTAGGTTTCTTTAGTAAGTAGTTTTTGTGGTAACCTTTTTTTTTGTCCCCCTTAAATTAACCTTTTAATTGTCTTGTTTACATAACTATTCTATAGTTGTAATCATTAAATTATAATTGTAAGCCCTTCTCCTACTTCTCTCATATGACTGGATGCCGCCATTGTCTGGCGTTTCCTCTCCTTATCCAAACGCTCAGCATATTTTAACCAGTAAGTCCCCAAGAGAGACGTCATGGCCTCAACAACCAAGAGTCCAGAGAGCCCCAGAAAGAACCGGGACATTTGGGGCAAAATTGAGTACGCCAGTGTTTGCCGCCTGTGAACAGCCAGTAGAGCTGTGTGAGGGTCACCATTGATATCCAAGTTCCGGCCAGACACCAGACTACCTCTGCTAGTAGCACAAGTAGCTTCCATCTCCCTCCTAGGAGTCAAGTGCCAGAAACTTGCTTCTGGACCTTCATCTCATAGTGGCTAGCCATTGTGGAACCAGAACTAAGAACTTGCTAATATCACTGCTGAAAAGAAAACATTTTGCAATTGGTCGACAAAACCAGAAGCTAAAATCTAGTAGGTATAGCAGAAGTTTGGAAAATGAAGGAAGGAAAGATGTCAATTATATCTGGTGAGTGGAGATAAGGGGTCTATGTCAAATTAGAATACCGAGCTCATTCAAGGAGCTCATTCAGTGATAACTTGTCCAAGGACTCACGCCACGTGGGATTCAATTGATTGTTAAGTTTTTTTATAGGAATTTTGTATACCGTTAGGGGTAAGACAATGTAGGTTGTATTCAACAAAAAATACGCCACTCTTGGGGGAACATAATGCTCATGAACGTTACTGTATTCCCCGTTTCGTCTATATAAATATATTCTGGGTACAGTGTAAATATCCAGGCTAATTTTGTTTGTTAACAATTTTCTTTTGTATTTTTCAGAGTAAAAAGTATTGAAGGACCTGACGCCATTTTGCTTTAATTTTTTGTTGTTGTTGTTCATTAGCTAAACATTTTTAGATCCCTTTTGAAGGTATATATATTCAATGTGTTTATTTCCGTATTTATAATCAGGTCTTTTGTTTTTGTCATTTTTCTGCATGTGAGAGTTTTATTTGCGTATTCCTCCAATCATATTGTAACGTTTTTTTTTTTTTTTTTTGCAATTTAATAACACTAGACTTTTTTTTCCAGCGAGGATATACTCGTCAGAATTGTTTTTTATTTTTCTTTTCTTAATACTAGTTTGTACCAATTGTTCTTTCCTGTTTATGATCTTTTATGTTTAAGCTTTAATTTCTTTGCTCTGTAAAAAAAAAAAAAAAAAAAAAAAATGTAAAATTTACATTCCATTGATTCTATTGTGTCCATTCATTATTTGCATTACCAAGGTACATCTGTTTTATATTTCAATTTGATTTTTTCATTATCTGTCTTGTATATACTACTATTTTTTCATTGTGTGTGGGTAACCGCAAAAATAGAAGCAATTGCATAACCAACTAGCTCAGTTATTTATACACTGCCATTGCCAGCCTGAAAGAGGCTTTACTTTATATTTCGTTTGATTCGGGGCTACCGAAAACGTGTGGGCTTAGCCTGTTTTGAACCTGACCTCCTCAAAGAGTGCACATGCTTGCCGTCTCCCATCTCAGACATCTGGTTGGGTATTGCGTTGGCGTGTCTTCACACCACTTTTATCATGTGTCTTTTCTCCTTTTATTCCTCTCTACATCCTCATGTAACATTTTTTTTTAATATGAGAATCTATTTTGACTGATCATCCTACCTTATTGGAATAATTGTTTTTTTTTTTTTTGGGGGGGGGGATTTTTTTCCCAGTTTGAAGCCCACCAACAAACCATTATATTATAATTGTTTTTGATTCTAATGGGCAAGGTCACAGTGTTTTGTAGCGTTATTAGTTCCATTGAAGAGATTTTGTTCCTTCTGCATTAAGTGTTGAGGTTCTATCTTGTTTTTCAATTCCACTCAATCTTTTGGAAGAATTTTTTGTCTTCCTATTTTTTTAAAAGGCGACCTTGATAATTTTTTTGTGTCTTAGACGTCCCTCACCAGTGTTATAATTAATCGTTGTGGCATATTCTCTTATATTCCTAATTGTAAGATGTATTTTCCAGCCCCGGCCACTGCTGGTGTCCAGAGTATTGTTGCTCAATTTCATGAAACTCCTACTGATACCCTTTTTATACAACTCTCAAAGGCTTAGCTGAGCTGAGGCATGCCTGCCCAGCCAATGACATTCATTTCCAAAGTACACATAGGATAGGTCAGCTGAAAGAATATTCAGAGATCATTTCCACAGCATTATCGATTCTTATGATGATGAGGATCAGGAAAACCCTCAAGTTTTGGAGACCAGTAACTTCTCAATAGCGGGTCCAAAAGTTAATGCAGCCAATCCAACCCAGAACCAACTGTATACTCCACAATGTATTTCTCTCATGGTTACACTGCAGGTACCTCTTAATCTGCCATCATTCCCGCTTTTCTCTAGTTGGACTTGCTCTCATATACCTAATGCAGAATTGGAACTTTCTTCCCAGCCTGTGAGCAAGTTCTAAGATAAGCAGCTAATAAGGCCAGAACTTGAAATCAGGGAACTGGAGGCCGCATGTCAGAAAGCATGTCTCAGGCCTCAGGAAAGAAATTGAGCTGTCACAGCAAGGGGAACCTAAGATCCCCGCTGCATATAGCTGGTGTGACAAAATCTTTGCCAACCTACGAGGTGGAGGACCGAGAAACTTTCTTCTTTGCATATGAGTACCACAGGAAGAATGGGTACTCATTTCGCCAGGTAAGCTCACCTGGAAGGCCTTGCAGACCTATACTACTTTAACTGTACAGGAAAGTTAGGATTACCTTACTATTAAGGAGAGGGTTATAAGTGCTATGGCACTCGTCCCCGAGGTATATTGCCAAAACTTCCAAAACATGAAGAGGGAAGGGAACAAGATGCATGTTGTGTTAGCTCATTGAATGACCATCGCTTATGAGCGATGGATCAGCACTGCACCACCCACTAAAAGTCTTGAACAGATAAATGAACTCATGCAGTTAGAGCAGTTCATGATTTCTGTATCAAGAGATGCATGTGACCACATGGAGAAAAGGAAGGTGAAGAGAGTTCATTCTGCTGCCATTTTAGCAGGTGAATGGGAGGTACTCCTGAAGTTGAGGAGAGCCCATCCAAAGGCAGTTCAGCCGAACTCCAACTCAAAGCAAGCTCCAAAATTATTAGGAAAGTCCCATTTATTTTTCACAAACATTCCCTATAAAGGAGGCTTTCACTAGTCACACTATTTACTTCCACTGCCACTTTATTTCCCAAACAATCCTCAAGTAGCTACCCCTCTGAATACTACCCTTGCTTCACCAGAGATACCCCCTTCATGGTCAAAGGGATACAAGTGTACTCATTGCGGTAACCTTGGGCACGACGCAAGTCATTGCCGCACAAGCACTAAGGGCCTGGGAAGTTGGTACACTTCAACATGAGATAAAGGGGGATACGGAAAGAAAGTGTCACTGCAGTGAAGGAAGCCTTCTAGCATATGGATTTTGTGTTATTGCCAGAGAAGGGAGCTGTTCCTACCACCATAAGGATTCTTTGCGATACCAGAACAGAACAAACTCTTAGGATCGCTTGGTATCGCAGACTGTGCTGAGATGGTAATAAAAGGCTTTATGTCAGGGCTGGAGGTCTTATCTGTGTTTACCGTCTACCTGAAGGAAGTCATATATATATATATATATATATATATATATATATATATATACATATATATATGTATATATATACATACATACATATATATATATGTATATATAAACATACACATATATATATATATATATGTATATATATACATACATACATATATATATATATGTATATATATACATACATACATATATATATATGTATATATATACATACATACATATATATATATGTATATATATAAATACATACATATACATATATCTATGTATAAATATACATATATATATATTATATATATATATATATACATACATACATACATATATATATATATATATATATATATATATATACATACATACATACATTATATATATATATATATATATATATATATATATATATATATATATACATACATACATACATATATATATATATATATATATATATATATATATATATATATATATACATACATACATTATATATATATATATATATATATATATATATATATATATATACATACATACATATATATATATATATATATATATATATATATATATATATATATATAATGATTCAAAAATATTGCGGGAAATTTGTGGATTTCTGTTTGAATTTTCTTCCCACTACGGAGAAAGTCTGTTTGTGACAAGCTTATACATGAATCTGGCGAGAGTATCAAAGCTTTCATATGCAGAATTTAAGTGTTGGTAAATTATAAAATAAAACCATTGTATCTTAACTTTAAACTTTAATACCATTATTTGGCATTATTTTTTTCACATTATAATGATAAAAGAGGTTGTAAGTAATTACGGTTAGATGTTCTATTTTTCGGTCGAGTGAGTTTTGATGAAATGTGTAGGATGGTTTATTTTTGTCTAGATTATTTATTCATTAACAGTGTAAAAAAAAACAAAAAAAACACACACACACACACACACAAGGACCATCGGTAGTATGACCTAAGGATTTGGGAGAATCTATGTGATCAGAAGTTTTGGAATATAAGTATTGAGGTCGGTTAATAGTAAATTCAATATAACATAATTCAAAGCTTCACTTATGACAATGTAACTCTTTGCTTAGCCCTTATACTCGGAGAGCGTAAAATCAAATAATGTATATATGTATCGTTTCTTTCCATCATCCATACAATTTTATATGATTATCATAAAATCTCCATATTTCCGGTATTAATTTTCCATATAAAAGTTGAACAAGGGAGTTAATTCGGAAGTATTGAAGTTAAGAGCGATTACAGCTTTCCTGGAAAAATTGATTTATTCACTTCCCAACGAATAATTATATTCAATATCTTTCTTAGAGTCTTTTCTAGCATTTTCATGGTATCAATCTATGTGGTTATGTTTGTGAAATAAAAGCTGTTCCGTTTATATTAATATCTAATACTCCTTCTTATATATTAATTTATTTATTTTAAGACAAAGCTATACCTTAGTAAAGTTCCATAAATTGGAAAAATAATCAGTTCAATTTGAAAAGATTTAAAAATTAGATATTCTTAAAAAGCTTACATTATCTATGAAAATAAAAATTTGTGCTTTGAATTCTTAATTATATGATATGTTGATAGTTTTAAGATAATATGCAAGACTGTATCTGAAATGTGGCAATCTTTATGCGTAATAATCCTTTTACTAATGTTTTTTTTTTTTCAGTCCATACGATAAATGGTACTTCCCTATACATTTTGGTTTTAGTGCCAAGTATTTTTAAAATCTTGAATTTATTTCTGTTTAATCATGTAACTTTTAGGGAATAAGATTCAAACGCCATTCAGTGAACGTAACATTCTGAACCAATGTAATGAGAGGCATGAACTAATGGATTTTTTTTTTCTATTAATAAGTAACGTTTATTTTCATTGACCATCTAGTGATAAAAAAATATATTTAATTTTCATCAGATATGTGTTTGTCTAAGTCTGTTCGCAGGAAGGTTACGATTTCCAAGCAATTAAAATTTTTTAGAGTGAACGTAATATATCAAGAAGGCCCGAATGAAATTTTGTAAAACTTAATCATTTATGTCTATCCTGTCAGATCTGGGAATTTATATAAAATCTCTAGATGTTTTAATGTTTTGATATATTTTTCGGCCTTCTTTTCATAATGGTAAATGTTATAGCATTTGTTCGAACCTCAATTACCAAGAGTCAACGGAACAGAAAATTGTAAAAATTACTCTATATAATATTCATTCCTAAGTGGGATTTCTAAATGGAAAGTAAGCTTTTAGGGTAATTTGGGAAAATCAAGATCTTGAATACATACTTAAACTGCTTATTTCTGAATAATATGTGTAGCATCTATAATAATAAACTTTTATAGAACTCTTTTATTCTAGAAAATAAAGGTATTCCAATTCCTTAGAGAGAGAGAGAGAGAGAGAGAGAGAGAGAGAGAGAGAGAGAGAGAGAGAGAGAGAGAGAGAGAGAGAGAGAGAGAGAGAATATCTTGCTGAATTACATTAGAAATTGTTCAGCCCGATGTACCAGTCACAATAATAGAGGGTATAGTGAAATATTGTTCTATATGATAAATTATAAAAGGATATAAAAGGTAAAAGCTTAGTTATATCTAAAATTCATGGAATTTAGATGCACTATGGAGGCTAGACAAATGGGATAGCTTTATATACAGTTGAAGCTATTTGGGCCGTAAACATCAGTGTTGAAATAAGGAATTCCCTTCAAAGTTGAGTAATAATATTTTTAGGTGATTAAAAAAAAAAAAACATTCCATTCGATTGAGTTTTTCATTAAAAAAATATTTTTATCAGTCTAAAAATTATCTCCTGTGCCCATAAAATATTTTCCTGTCATATCTTGATATAATGATAAATGTCATATTATTTTTTCCAAGGCAATACATATTTTTTATTGCAAAATTCTCGATATGGTTGTAT
>NC_090750.1:47277334-47294834 GCF_036898095.1 Palaemon carinicauda | reverse complement strand
ACTCTATTACTCTTATTTACACACTTTAATACACCGTTTGATATCAGATTCTATAAAGCCAATTATTTATTTTCAAAATTTTAATTCATTTTATTAGTAAAAATATTACATATTCAAATAATATAAATAGGATATATCATATTTTCCTTCGTTACGTCACATCATTATACCCTATAGAGTTTTCTTGGTACCAGTAACAATTCATTTTCTTCTGTTTTCTTTATGATTTTCTTCTCTTTTCTTTATGATACATTAAAAAAGTGGGTGACTGATTACATATACATTATCATTTAAAGTCGTCAGTCGAACATATTGGTCCTTGGAGAACTAAACAAGCGAGTCATCACAATAAAACGTGCCTCCTCCCCCCCCCCCCCCCCACACCCTTTTCTTCCCAAGTTTTCCAACCTCCGAGCTATAAATCGGATTTTGTGGCTCTACAGCTCCCGCAGCAGCTCTTCTTTTCTTACGCCAACTCATATCGAACCATTGCTTATGACGGGAGAGAGAGAGAGAGAGAGAGAGAGAGAGAGAGAGAGAGAGAGAGAGAGAGAGAGAGAGAGAGAGCTAGTACAGTTGAGTTGCTATAATGTTGATGTCTTATTTTTCATAATTATCTGACTTTAAAAGATTTTAAATGTCTTATACCATTGTCATTATAAACCGTTCATCCTAATGTTGCTCAATGACCATGGATAGGCGCGTTATAATCTGAAGTATTAAGAAAATAAAGGAGCGTTAGTATATTACACAATATTGCATTATCGGCAAAATTAATCTTTTATTTCATTTAAAATATTGCATGTTACAATTCTCGTGAATATGTTTAAACACCAGCCTCATCGGTTAGGTTAGTTTTATCGTCATTCTCTTCCTTTTAGATATCTAATGAATAGCTGAGAAAAGGCATAACCTAAAAATATTATTGATATAAATACACAATTGAGCTAGCGTTCGTACAAACATAATTCTGTGCTAGTTTTTATAAACACGTAAAGTTAAATATAACATAGAATGATAAAGATTATTATAAGCCAATAATTAACATAACGTTTACACCTGACTATTGTTAACAAGAATAGTTGCCCAAAACTTCCATTTTTTATACTTTTTTTTTTTTTTTTTTTTTTTGAAGCAGAAAATATTTCTCGTTATGTAACGCAAGAGTCTCATTATTTCATCGGGAATCATAAATTCCCCTTACATTTTCGGAATTCTTCTTAAGACCTAATAGTTTTTATACACTAGCAAAATCAATGAAGAATTAAAGGTATACATAGTATATATGCAAAAAAAATTAATTATAAACATTTTTTCCACATGAGGCAATAAATGAAATCTACTCCTCTAAAATAATTACTTCCCTTTTTTCGGTAACAAATCCTAGTTGTTTTTTTTTTATAATGATCCTCTTTTTTTATGAAAAAAAAAAAAACAAGTCTTGATTTCTGTTATATTCCATACGAAACCTTGTCTGCTGCATACATTCTGTATGAATAGGCTACCCTTCTCTTAATTGAAATCCAGAAATAAAACTTCTAATTTTGTATTTTTTAAAAAATCTGTAAGATTCATATTAAAGAGAGAGAGAGAGAGAGAGAGAGAGAGAGAGAGAGAGAGAGAGAGAGAGAGAGAGAGAGAGAGAGAGAGAGAGAGAGAGAGAGAGAGAATTGTGTGACGCATCAATATTTTTCGGATTCTTGAAAACTGTTACGATATTACATGATTTGATTATTAATTTTCGATCTCACGGAATATTATAAAGTTGCATATACTGGATAATTAAGTTAATTCAGGAAAAACAAATATTAATTCAACTCCAACGGTCCCCGAGATATTCTTTCATCTTTCTAAGAAATATATACTATTTAGCTTTTCTTATTATTATGCTATTATTCATTTATAGAGGTTATCATCAATTGATTTACTGAGAGCTTATGTTATCATATACCGTTTATAATATCTTGAAAAACCTCTATTCTTTAAATCGGTGATTCGAAAAAGTCCCTAAATTCTTTCTTTCAATGTTTTGTATATATTTAGTCGCCCATGCGATCCTCCTGCGCTAATTTACGCCCACCCACCAGGGAGTCATTCTTTACCTCCAACAATTGCTCCCCTGAACTTTTAAATCTATTAGTGAGAGTTCGGTGTGTTTTTTTCCATTTTCTTTACATGCTCTTCCGTTTGATTATTGTTTCAATACATATTTTCTACCAGATCAGGGTATTACATAGCTACAACATGTTTTCGGTATGAAATTAAAAATCGTTATTAATTTTGTTATTTTACGCTGATAATTATCTTTATTCTTATGTATCCCTTTCCATAAGCCTGCTTGTGTGTATGATCGCATTTTCCAGAGAGAGAGAGAGAGAGAGAGAGAGAGAGAGAGAGAGAGAGAAAGAGAGAGAGAGAGATTAACTACAAATAACCTACTGACAACCAATAAATTCCATGAAAATATCCTTAAAACAAAAAAATTAATGAACATGTCCTTATTTCCCAGCCGGATGTATTAAAATATATCATATAAAATTTTGGAGAAACCAGGCAATTGTCAATTTTTTTTTTAATATTGACTTCATTTCTCCTTTTATGAAGGCTTTCAATATTCCTTTTTTTTTTTCCTTTGTCTAGCTATTTCCTTTACTAATATTTTCTAGGCAAACTTCATTGTTTACATGCTTGCTGATATTTATTACACCATCAAGTAGAAGAGAGGGAATAATAATAACAAAACTAGTTTTATCAAAGACAATTACTGCCTCAGTTGCATTGATTTTTCAATGACTCTGATCATCCTCTTTACAAATCCAGTAATTGGATAAAAAGTCATCCTTAACGGTGGGTAGTCAAATTCAGGAATAAATGACGAATCAAGGTTTTAACTTAAAGTTTACAAGTCGGGTAAAATTAACTTTTTTTTTTTCAAATTATAAATTTTACTTGACTTGTAAACTTCACATTGAGCCTTGATTCATCAATTATTCATGAATTAGACTACCCAACATCAAAAGCTTAAACAAATACTAATATTTTGAGTTTTAAATTATTGGAGAATGTAAGTGTCAGGCTAAATCGTTGAAATGTTATTTCCATAATATGCATATATATGATGTATCCAATTAATAATAATAGTGATAACAATACTACTACTACTACTACTGATAATAATAACAACAACACCAACAATAATAATAAATGATAATAATTAATAATAAATAATAATAATAATAATAATAGTTATAATAATAATGATAATAATAATAATAAATGTAATAATAATAATAATAATAATAATAATAATAATAATAATAATAATAATAATAATACTATGATGATAATTTCTTATGATATTGCTATAATTTTTAATTATAAGCTTTGTCGATCTCTAGAGGAAAAATTTATTCTCTCTCTCTCTCTCTCTCTCTCTCTCTCTCTCTCTCTCTCTCTCTCTCTCTCTCTCTCAAAGACGCATTCTATAGTCAGTAGCTAATTAAGAATGATAGACCTGTTTAAAACTTGGCATATATTATAGGATGTCTTTATGTGTCTCCGTTAATATATTGTAGAGACTAATAGACGTCGTCAAGATTAAATACGTATGGTTTTAAATTTTTTCAGCGATAGCATTTAGGAAACTTTTCTCCTCACTTAATAATGTTTGCGAAGATGATATAGTAATAAGCTTTGTCAATAGAAATTCTACAGAAATAAATATCTTAGCATGACGTCTCTCTCTCTCTCTCTCTCTCTCTCTCTCTCTCTCTCTCTCTCTCGCTCTCTCTCTGAAAGACGCCTTCTTTATTCAGTAGTTAAATTGAGAATAATAGACCAGTTAAAAGCTTGGTATATCTGTATGATCACTTCATCTGTCTCTGTTCATAGATTGTATAAACTAATAGAAGTCATCCAGATTAAATACACATGATTGGTGATAGTGGACATTAATTGCACGGAGGGAAAGGGTAAATCCTTATGAAAAATACCAAAAGAGAAAAAACTTAGCTTAAGAACTTATCCCGTTGATAGATGAAGATTCTTGTGAAACTAAAAGAACAGAACCTACTTGGTGTAAAGGGTATCATGGTACTGAATAAAGGAAAAAAAGTATCCTATAAATTGTCTCACTAAATTATATCCCTTACAATAATGACTGAAATCAAAGAAAGATCAACCTACTTATTCTATGGGATTCATTAAATTTTTAATTTGTGTATTATTGTCTGTGTGTGCATGTGCATGAGAGCTTACATTTTCCCTTTCGATACAAATGTACGTATAATTCACACAAATAAAAAATAAACAAATCCTTTCCGAGCATATTGTTTGTGATTTGACTTTCCAAAAGTGATTAGATTGAATATAGAATATATTGGACAACATAGGCCAGAGCAGAGTAAGGGAGGTGATTTTCAAGAAGGTCTACTATGAATAAGTTGCAAGAGTTTTGATATTAAACTAGAAGAGAGGAAGTGGTGTGAGTGTGGTAAAGTAAGAATAAAAATGTAGAGGGTAAGCTACAGGTCTAAAGGAAGACACTGCAATGACTGAATAGTGCAGAGAGTTGTGATGGGCCGAGAGAGGGTGTGACTAAGAAGGCAGGAAGAAAGCAACTGAGTAACTTTATTACAGAACATCGGTTTATATATACATAAAGTCCAGGCAAAAAGGACATAGAAACATTACAGGCAATTTCATGTTCAACCGACAACCAGTTCTGTTAACAGTTAACGGTGAGAAAAACAGACATGTTTATTCAGGTCCCTATCAGAGTGAGGGGAGAGCGAATATACAAAGCATAATATATACACAAAATGAAATGTTACTATGTACGATCGTGTGACACACAGTTGGTACATGGCTCACCCCCTAAAAATGACATACTGTACATGTTAAATAGGGCGCCCTGATCTAGAAAGGCGAACTGTAGGCGGGTCATCTGGCAGAAGATAAGCAGGTTTTAGATGATCAATGGTGACCCAATCTTCTTTGCCACGAATGTTAAGTAGGAATGATTTCAGACTATGTCGTATCACAAGGAAAGGGCCCTTGTAAGGGGGCGTTAGCGTTGGCTTGCTAGCGTCGTTGCGCATGGATGACATGCGTTGCAGAGTAAAAGTCTGTCGGTATGTGATGCTTCGCTGGGGGCTTGTAAGTCTGGGGGCATGGAGTAAATTTTCCCACGACGTGACGTATGCGCTGTAGATCGTCGGAGGAGGTTGCAGAAGAAAAAAATTCGGCAGGGACGACCAACGGGTCGCCATACACTATTTCAGCTGCCGAGAGGTCGAGGACATCTTTAGGAGTGGTCCTTAGTCCCAAGAGGACCCAGGGAAGCTGAGTAAACCAGTTAGAATCCTTGCAGCGGAACATTAAAGCTGCTTTGAGGGTGCGATGAAAACGTTCAACCATTCCATTGGGGTTGTAGGCAGTTGGCTGATGTAGGGTGATGCCCAGGAGATTTGCTAATGATGTCCACAATTGAGAGGTGAAAGTGGTACCCCTGTCAGAAGTAATATGATTAGGGATACCAAATCTTGCAATCCATCCTGAAAGTAAGGCAGATGTACATGAGGCAGACATTGCAGTTTCCATGGGAATAGCTCAAGGCCAATGAGTGGAGTGTTCGATGACGGTAAACAGGTAACGATGTCCTTGTGATGTGGGCAGGGGGCCTACAACGTCGACGTGAATGTGGGCGAAACGACGCTGAGGTTGAGGAAAGGTGCCCACTCCTGAATCCGTGTGTCGATGTACTTTGGAAGTTTGGCAAGAAGTACAGGCGTGGAACCAATCATTAGCATCCTTAGAAATGCTGTGCCAAATGAACTTCGTCTTCAGCAGCTGTGCAGTAGAACGGCACAAGGGATGTGAAAGGCCGTGAATGAAATCAAACACCTGTCGGCGCATAGGAGCAGGAATCCAAGGTCGCGGTCTACCAGTACTGACGTCACAGAGGAGGGTGGTGTTGCAGTCGTCGAGGGGGATGTCATCCAAACGGAGGGATGTGAAGGATGTCCTACATGCTTGATACTCCGGATCCTGTTGTTGGGCTTCAGCCAAGGTGTTGTAATCAAATCCCAGTTGAACGGCAGCCAACGTGTTTCTTGACAGGGTATCGGCAACGGGATTCCTTTTCCCAAGGACGTGTTGTATTCAGCCACGGCGAAGAGATGTCGGCGTTGACAGGCAGACCAGGCGTCAGACTATCGAGTGAAGGCGTGCACCAGAGGCATGTGGTTTGTGCGAATGATGAAGGGAGTACCTTCTAGGAAATGGCGAAAGTGACGGACAGCCAAATGCACCGCCAGCAATTCGCGATCGAAGGTACAATAACCAGATTTTGCCTTGGACAGTTTTCTGCTCAAGAAGGCCATTGGGCGGGGCGAGCCGTTGACCACCTGTTCGAGTACTGCAACAATTGCGACGTTGCTGGCATCGGTGGAGAGAAGGAGAGGGGCATGTGGGATGGGAAAAGTGAGGGAAGTAGCAGTTGATAGGGCCTTCTTTGCATTGCAGAAGGCCGCCTCCTGAAGCGGACCCCACTTCAGGTCCTTTGGCTTACCCTTGAGGGAGGCATAGAGGGGAGCAAGAGTGGCAGCAATGGCTGGCAGAAAACGGTGATAATAGTTGATAATGCACAAGAATTTCTGCAGAGCTTTGACGGTCGAGGGCGTAGGGAAGTTCTGAACGGCTGCTACCTTCTCAGAGAGGGGATGGACTCCAGGAGTGATGTGGTGCCCTAAGAACGACACTTTGTTGGCGCCAAAGGTACACTTATCGTACCAGACTACAAGGTCGTTTTGTTGCAGGCAGTCGAGCACGATGCGCAGGTGACAGAGGTGTTCCTCTTTTGAGTAAGAGAACACAAGTATGTCGTCCACATAACATACACAGAAGGGGAGGTCCCCTAAGATACCATCCATGAGACGTTGAAAAGTGGCCCCAGCATTACGAAGGCCAAAACAGGAGTAATTGAAGGTGTATGTACCAAACAGAGTGGTGATGGCGGTCTTGGGATGTCTTCTGTGGGTTCATAGGCACCTGATAATACCCCTTCAAGATGTTGAGCGTGGAGAAAACCTTCGCTTTGTGCAGATAGGAGGTCACGTCGGCGATGTTTGGGAGGGGGTAGTGATCTGGTTCTGTTTGCATGTTCAGGCGCTTGTACTCCCCGCACGGACGGAGGGAGCCGTCTTTCTTCAGAACGATGTGTAAGGGTGACGACCATGGGCTGGAGGCCTTTTGGCAAAGGCCCATTTCCTCCAATTTGGCGAAAGTATGTTTGGTGGCTGCCAATCGATCCGGTGCCAGATGTTTGAATTTTGCGAAGAGTAGGGGTCCATCGTCTTGATATGGTGATTAATACCGTGCTTGGCAGGAGCCGTGGGCGTTTGGCGAAGTTGTGGGCGGAAAACTTCCGGGTACGACGTGAGGAGGTGGGAATAGGCATCCATGGGTGCACTGATGTGGAGAGCGAGGTTGGAGGGGGCGGGTTGAAGAGGTCGACAATTACGAGTCTGTGTTGACCAATCGTCGGTGGGTGACATCGACTAGAAGGTGGAAATGAGAGAAGAAATCCGCACAGCGGATTGGCAATGTGACGTCAGCAACGAGAAACTTCAACTAAAATTTACCGTTTCCAAACGATTATATGAGGTTCTCGTAAACATAGTTGGGTATCCCAGATCCGTTGGCAGCTACCAGGCGGACGTCGGCAGACGTAGACAGGCTATGTTGTGCCCTGAAGAGTTCCTTTGGCAAAAGAGAACGAAAAGCACCCATGTCTACCAAAAATCGCACGCCCGTTCGTGCATAGTGTAAAAAGAAAAGATTAGAAACACAAGAGGCCACCGCCACTAGCGATGGCCTCCTTGCACGTTTTTTGGCCACTGACAATCCTTGGCACATTTCTTCGCGGCTGCCCCGAATCTGTAGTGATAGTAGCAAAAGTGAGGCCGATGGGCGGCAGCAAGTGGCTGTAGAAGTCGATGGTTGGGGTGCGAGCGAGTGGTGGGTGATGGGTGGCTTTGTCGCCGCTTTGGCACATCACGGGGTAGGCGTGTATGTCCTACAGCATTCACGTCAGCTTCGGTTGACGTTGAATAGGCGTCCTCTTTGTCAGGAGTGGAGGCGTTGATGGAGGTCTTGAAAGTCGTGAAGTGGCTGTACATAAGGGCGTCGGCTTTGGTCATCAAGTCCTTTATGGGTAAACTATCGACATAGGGTATGGCAGCGCATACAGGTTCGGGTAAACGATGTATCCAAAGGGCACGAAGTAGGTTCACATAACGAGGAGAGCCGTCTGCGGAAGGTTGCAGGCGAACGATACTGGTCATTTCCCTGAGGGCGAACGAAGCCCATTGGTCCCCCAACGGTTGTTGAGAGAGCTGAAAAAGCTTTGCTATACGGGCGACTGGCGACGGCGAGTACTGCTGCAGAAGGTATGTTTTGAGGGCGTCATATGATATTGGGCTGTCTCCTTGTTCACAAAGCCAGTCGGATATTTCCGGGAAGGTCTCCTCGGGTATCGCCGCGAGAACATAATCTGCTTTGGTGGTTGACTGAGGCACGCCCTTGATACGGAACTGAACTTCTGTGCGCTGAAACCAAGCAAACGCCTCTCCGCTGGCGAACAACGAAAGTTTCAATGGGGTGACGCCAACTTCTGTGGAGTCCGCTGTAGTACCAATGACGGTGGGGGGGCGGGCGTTTGGAAGGTGGGAGGAGCGAGTCAACTTATGGGGTCACAAATGTGATGGGCCGAGAGAGGCTGTGACTAAGAAGGCAGGATGAAAGCAACTGAGTAACTTTATTACAGAACATCGGTTTCTATATACATAAAGTCCAGGCAAAAAGTACATAAAAATACAACAGGTAATTTCATGTTCAACCGACAACCAGTTCTGTTAACAGTTAACGGTGAGAAAAACAGACATGTTTATTCAGGTCCCTATCAGAGCGAGGGGAAAGCAAAGATATAAAGCATAACATATACAAAAAAAGAAATATCGTTACTATGTACGATCGTGTGACACACGGTTGGTACAGAGTACATCTCATCCCATGGAGCCCACTGTTTTAGGGGTATTTTTAAGTCAGTGAGTATACCTTTATAGTTCTAAACCGATTTTGGGTGTCAACCAGAAAATATCAAAACACTAGAAGGGTAGAATCCACTTTGTAGGGCTGATTTTTGCCAAATTTTTAATTTCTTTTTTTCTTTGCTAAAAGTCTTCCTTTGGCCTAGCAGAATGCCATGATACGTGTAGAATTCGTCTCCAGCCTCTATAACGCCACCCATGGTCGTCAACGCCCCCGTACCTGTAACACTGAATTACTGGCTATCGGAAAATAAAGCGATTTTTTGTGCTCAAATGGTTATTTATCATGTTACTTCCTCATAACATCTCTTGGTAAATCATATAAATAGATGTCTTTGTAACTTTAGTAGTAATAATAATTATAATATTTCTGTAAATAATAATTATACTAGGTACAATATACTATATATCATTGCATGTTGGCCGAAGTGCCTTATGCTCATAGTAAAAATGAGAAATATCATTAAGTGTAATTTTATAGTCTACCTCTCAAAAATAGTAACTTTAGTAGTAATAGTAATTATAATAATATTTATGTAAATAATAATTATAGTAGGTATAATATATATCATTGCATGTTGGGCGAAGTGCCATATGCTCATAGTAAAAATAAGAAATATAATTAGTAATAGGGTAATTTTTATAGTCTACCTCTCAAAAATTGGTTGAAGACGGTTTCTATGATTAGTTTCATTAAAGAAAACAACTTTAGGGGTATCTATGAACTTATTTCCCATTTTCTTATGTCCTGGGAAAAAAAATCGCTTTTTCTCTGGTTTGGTTTTTTTCGGGAAAGGGATGTATTTCTTTGATTATCCTGCTTTTATGCCTTAAACATTAAATTTTTTAGATGTTTTAGGGTATCAAGTGACATAATAAACTATAAACTCTCAGAAGGTTTTGTCCCTAAATCGAGGTTTGAATTTTTGCGGATTATTTGTTCCGAACCATTCGCTCATTTATCGGCGGGGCTTTCGTGAAGTTGTTGCTCGTTTTTTTATGATATGTGTTTATTTACTGCTTTATTTTGATAATGCTTTATGTGCATGTTCCAGGTGGATATACCAACATGCCTACATACCGAATTTCTATTCAAGACAGTAGTTTCTCACCCTGTAGGATGATAAAATTCACAGTGAATATGCGTTATTATAGTGCTAATAATGCCTGATAATTTCATTAGCCTATCTTGATTAGTGTATTTTTGGCAAATATTTTTAATATCAGCACTCCTACAAAATAGAACTACAAAAATAGTAATTGAATCTTTTAGAATCACCTAAAAATCTTATTTTAAATCAATCGTTTGAATATGGATAGAAAATAAAGTGATTACAATATTTGACTAATTATTTTTCTGAAGTACCAGAGTTTAAATCTAAAGACGCCTACGAAGTAAGCATAACACCCCCCCCCCCAAAAAAAAGAAAAAAAAATGTTTAAACGACATATTTTGACGTTTTTATGCGTTCTGTGATGGGAGTGAAGGAGGCATACGGATAAGACGGGCTACAGAAAATTTTATTTAGTCAAAACATAGGTATTCATGGGACCATTAGAGACAAATAAGGCCGAAAATTGCACATGTGCATACAAAGGATTTTGTCGATAAAGTTGGCATTGGTATAAAAAAGTTCAAGTTTTTTTTTTTTTTTTTTTTTTTAATTTGGTTGGAAAAAGGTGGCTGTTACTGCATGCGCTGTATAGAAGGAAGGGTAGAGACGGTATTCTTCTTAAAAAAAAAAAAAAAAAAAAAAAGTATTTGAAAGAGGGCAACCTTCCCTAAAGAATTCTACGGTTAGTGCATCGTCTTGCAGGAGATACACATGTCTTAGGCAATTAATGATGATGGAATCTTCTCTATTATATGAATGTTGAGACGAAAAACTTTAGACCTCTGATTCTCAGATAGGACGAAACCATCGCAGTGGTGGCAGTGGATTGAATCGGTGTGGTTGGGGGCAATACGGTAGCAATAACAGCATTTAGGCAATTACAGTTTGCTATTATCTTTCTTACAAAATATAATGCAACATTTTTTTTTTCATAAATGCTTAAGCCTAATAAATTGTGTACAGTTTATAGATCACATAATTTAGATTAGTAGTATAAACAAATGAATAGCCCTGTTACATAGCAAAATGTTGAATTAAAAAAACTGAAAGTTTGCTTGACGCCTCTTTCAATGCAATTAAAGTAAATTACAATTGCATTCGCTTACGGGCAGCCAACGCAAGAGCCCGTGTCTTGCATAAGGCAAGGCAATTTAAACAGACAGACAGACAGACAGACTTGACGCTTATACACGCCACATAGTAGACTTGTAGCTGGATCCTGCAGTTATCACACCTGGCCACCGTTCAGTCAAATCAGACTAATACACACACACACACACATTATATATATATATATATATTATATATATAATATATATATATATATATATATATATATATATATATATATATTATATATATATATATATATATATATATATATATATATATATATATATATAATGAGGTAACCTATGTTTTGTATGAGTTGCTCATTGATAGTCAGTCCTTATATATTCAATAGAATTAGGATTTTTATAACTGAACTAGATAGGATACATTCTCTGCCGATAATTGACTACACTGATTTTGAGAGCTCAAAGACTGAGGAGTTCATTACTTTTAAATGTTTTCTTTGGCACTAACTTTTCCAACAGAAAAAAGTCCAACCACTGGTAAATCAAAAAAGAAAATTAGAAGCATGGGGAGGAATTAAATGTCCTGGATATCTAAATGATATTTATGAGGAAAATATATAATTTTGCTGAATGAAAATACTAAACTTGGCAAATTGAACAGTTCCATGATGAAAACTTCTGTCATGAAAACCTATATTCCATAACCTTAATTTTCTCTCTTTAAATTAAAGAACACAATTTTTCACCAACTACCGTACATCAGTTTGGGTCATATGTAACATTTGAATAAATTTTTAGTCTAATATATGTATAGGTTTTCTTTATATATGTTATTCCTTTGCGTAAAAAATAAAGGGTTTGTTTCTATTTACTGATAGGATAAATAAAATTAAAAAAACATACTTCGACAGAACCATCTATTAGAAAATGGATAGCAATTAGCGATGGAACGAGGCAAGGGATTATGAAGTAATGCATTAAAAGAAGATGAAAGGAAGAAAAGTAGTGTTTTCAAGAGGCACGCTTGAAAGAAATTCGAATATAAGAAGAAAAATCATCGCCAAGCATATGTAGTGTGCACATCATTAAAATTGGATTTCAGAGGCAGGAAAGGAAAAATATATTTTTGAGCAATGTTAGGGCTTTATGCTCTTGCACATGCAATGATTCACGGAAGCCAGTAAAAGAAGGCGAGATAAAAATGAAGGGCAGACAGACCGGCAGGAAAAGATAAACATGAAATCTTGGAGACGTTATTTTTCAAATGATGTCTTTAAGAAGATTTTTAGCGCTATTTAGATACTCGAATCTAGTTGCATTTGTATTTTGGAGATTATAATAAGCGAAACACTACTTTTAAATATATTTCTAATACTCTCCACATCTCCAGGAAGGACTTATTTTTACGCAAGTCTCCGAAAACCAAGTTGTATAGAGGCTTTCGGCTCCCCATTGTAAAGAATTGATATAATGAATATTTTCATTATTTAGAGATTCTTAGATAAACAACCTTTGTTCTATAAATTTCTTTAGATGGAAAAATATTCTAAGCTAGAACCTAATTTCAAATATAATATGCCAATTATCAAAAATTAATCAATATTGATGTATAGCAATATTAATGATTTAAAGACTATAAAAGTATAACTCAAACTTATTAGTTCTCTTTTTAAATGGACTTTAAAAAAATTCAAACTTGATCACACAAGTTTAAAGTCAGTATATAGAATAGGAGCTTAGAGAGATATAGAGGAAAAAATAAAGGATTTATAGACCGCAAATAGAAATTTATTCATATATATATGTATGTATATATATATATATATATATATATATATATATATATAATATATAATATATATATATATATATATATATATATATATATAATATATAATATATATATATATATATATATATATATATATATATATATACATATATATATATATATATATATATATATATATATATATATATATATATATATATATACTGTATATATATTGGTATAAATAGGCAGCAGTTTATCTACGTAGCAGGTACCGTTGAACGACAGAAAACTGCTTACTTTAACTATTTTCACTTTGGTCCTTCCAGTTGCCTGCACTCTTAAATTCTAGGCTGGAATACATATTAGGCAAACATACAATTGTAAGTTTGAATAATATTATCTTATTTATTATTAGTGCTGATTTTATATCAAGTTTAACAATGAACCTTTATATTTTTAAATTGTGGAAGTTATATATCATCATGTGATGATAAGGTTTTATTTGTGTAACAAATTTATTGAATTTCGGTAATTATCAACTTGTTTGTATAGGCGATTAACTTTTTTTTTTTTATTATTATCGGCTTAAGGTAACTTTTTACTTGCTAAAGTTAGCGGTATTATAGTTTGACAATTGTAATATCTAAAAACAGTTCTATTATCGTTTTTACGAATGTAATACTTCGACGGAATATTATATGCAACTTTAGTTTAGCCTCGTAATGGACGGGCTACACGCCTAAAGCTTGCTGTGATGAATAAAAAAAATAGAATGAAAAATATGACGACGCCTATGTTTTATTATCTTAAGAACTTCGAAACCAGAATTCAAGAGCACCTAAAATCAACTTGACAGTATATAAGTAAAATAGTCAAATGTTAGTCAAATACCAATGTCCTCTCGTATCCGGTCCGAAACTGTAACCCCAATATCTATAGAATACTGAATTTCAGGTGTATAAAACGTACATATTTCGTTGTTAAGGTGAAGGGAGAGGGGGACGCTTGTTAGAGCTGTAAGGGGTGTGATGGTTGCGGGGGGAGTGGGGCAGAGAAAATTATGTATGGACGTAATTTCAAAATAGTTTCATACTTTCTTAAATGTATCATTATAATGATTCTCATTCATAGATATATGATATATTTGTTCTGTTATTTGTTTTACTATTGCGAACAACTTGTTGTCAAGACTGGTCGATTTTTTAATTATTTTTGTAATGTACTTTGTGCTAAATGATAAATATTTACAAAAAAAAAATATATATAGGCCTATATAATTTTTGTTAACAAGGTTTTCACATGAATGGAATAGCAAATAACAGAACAAAGAAATAACATCGTTTTGATAATAGAATTAGGAACGTATGGAATTGTATTAATTTTATGTATATACATGATTTTCTTTGCTTCACCCGACATCACACCCCGTAGAGGTATTAACAAGCACTCCCACCCCTTCTACTTCCGTCCTAACAACGAAAAATGCACTTTTTCTACACATGAAATTATGGAATCTATAGATATTTGGGGTGTCAGTGGGGACCGGTGACAAGAGGACATTTGTATATGACTGTACGCAGTCATCAGTTCTGTCGTTCAACGAAATTGGGAAGATATATATATATATATATATATATATATATATATATATATTATATATATATATATATATATATATATATATATATATATATTGTATATATATAGATATATATATATACAATATATGTATATATATATATATATATATATATATATATATATATATATATATATATATATATATATATACACACAAAATATATATACACATACATATAGATATAGATATAAATAGATATAGATATATATAAATATAAATATATATATATATATATATATATATATATATACTGTATATATACAAAATATATGCATATACATATACAATATACATACATATCTATATACAATATATATATATATATATATATATATATACATACACTATACATATATATATATATATAAATATATATATATATATATATATATATATATATATATATATACAATATACATATATATATATATATATATATATATATATATATATACAATATATATATATATATATATATATATATATATATATATATATATATACAATATATATATAAACAATATATACATATATATACATATATACATATATATATACATATTTACATATATATATATACATATATACATATATGTACATATATACATTATATATATATTATATATATATTATATATATATATATATATATATATATATATATATATATATATACATATATATACATATATAATCATCATTGTCATCTCCTCCTAAGCCTATTGACGCAAAGGGCATCGGTTAGATTTCACCAGTCGTCTCTATCTTGAGCTTTTAATTCAATAATTCTTCATGCACCATCTACCTCGCGCTTCATAGTCCTCAGCTATATAGGTCTGGGTCTTCCAACTCCTCTAATGCCTTCTGGAGCCCAGCTGAACGTTTGGTAAACTAATATCATTTGGGGAGTGCATCGAGCATTCCCAAACCATCTCTCTCTACCCCAAATCATGATCTCATCCAGATATGGCACTGGCGTAATCTCTCATAGTTTCATATATAATCCTGTCCGGCCATTTCACTCCCAATATCATTCTAAGGGGTTCGTTCTCAAATCTACTAAATCTATTGGAAATTGTTTCATTTTCCTACCATGACTCATGTCCATACAGTAACACTGATCTCAATAAACTTATATATATTCTAATTTTATATGTAATTCCAGGCGATTTGATTTCAAAACTTTACTTAATCTAGCTTTTGTCTGATTGGCTTTTTTCAGTCTTTCAATAAACTAATTCCAAAGACCCTCTATTGGAGATCAGAGTTTCCTAATACTTAAATAATTCTACCTAATTAGTCCTTACTTCTTCCAATGACATTTGATTCTCCATTGCATACTACGTTCTCATAATTTTTTCTTTTTCTTTTTTTTTATGTTCAGGCCAGCTTCGTGGGATATTATATGCATTCTGGTAAGCAAGCATTGCAAATCCTTTGGTGTTCTGCTAACAAGGGCAGCATCATCAGCTTACTGTAGGTCTGTTAAATTCCTACCACTAATACAGTCCAATCATTCTCCAGCAACTTCGACTTTCCTATGCATTACAAAATCCATGAGGAGGATAAACAATATAGATGACAAAACATTACTTTGGAGTACTCCACTGTTCACCCGAAATTTATTTGACAAGGCTCCATAACATTAAATTTGCACTTACTATGCTCATGGACAGTCTTAATCAAATTTACATATTTACGAGGATTTCCATAACAACTCAGGAATCTCCATAAAATTGGCCGGTGCACACTATCAAAGGCTTTTTTCATAGTAAACAAATGTCATCAAAATTTTTATATTCTACGCATTGCTGTACAACATGTCTCAAAATGGAAATTTGGTCAGTGCAAATTCTAACTTTTCTAAATTCTGTTTGTTCATCTCTCACCTTTTAATCAATCTTTTTCTCCAGTCTCTTTAGAATAAGCATACTATATATTTTCCTAACAACTGACGTAAGTGTTATTCCTCTGTAATTATTGCAATCAGGGAGGTCTCCATTTATTGACTTTTTCACAAATACTCCAATTCATCAGGTTTTGCCTCTTTATGCCACATTCTACAAAATAATCATGCAAGTACTATGGGAGTCACTTCATTTTCAGCCATTATCATCTCGGCGGTTATTCCCTAGTATCAAGGGGCTTTTCATCTATTAAGTGTTTCGAGGATAGCCTCAACTTCAAACATACTGAATTCATTCACAGGCACATCAAGGTTTTCATCAGCTTCAGGTATATCAATTAATTATCCCCTTCATATCTCTTATCCATAACCTCACTAAAGTTTTCCATCCATCTTTGTCTTTCTTCATCTTCCATTGTTATGAATGATCCATCTCTCTTTTTGATGGGTATATATATGCCTCTTCTTCGTTGTCCCCATAGAGATTCCATTAATAATTCTATGAGCAATTCTTACACCAGAGCAACTTCCTGAATTCATAGCTTTGTTAGCTTCATCTGCTGTACTGTCTAAATATTCTCTCCAGTCATTCCAAATTTTTCTTTTAACCTCACTATAAATACTGAAACACTTAGCATGCTCTACCTTTTATAGCTTCTTACATTTCTCAGAATTCTGCTTCTCTATTTATTAATGACAATGCGATCTATTTGATTTTGGTAATTGCCACACAGTGAGTTCTACATATACTTGTGGGTTTTCTTGTGTTTAAAAGAGTACCTCCAATGATAAGATTGTTTGCTGAACAGAAACTTATGAAATGTGCTTCATTTTCCTTTGCAACTTCTCCAAGACCCTCGACAACCATCACAATG
>NC_090750.1:47264834-47272334 GCF_036898095.1 Palaemon carinicauda | reverse complement strand
TATATATATATATATATATAATATATATATATATACATATATATATATATATATATATATATTACATTATGTATAATTTATATACATTTATATATATATATATTTATATTTCCATATTTTCTCATATATACCTATATGCATACACACACACACATACATATATACATATATATATATATATATATATATGTGTGTGTGTTCATATTCATATATATATATATATATATATATATATATATATATATATATATATGTGTGTGTGTTCATATTCATATATATATATATATATATATATATATATATATATATATTATAAATTATATGAAAATTATATATGCAATAAAATTAGGATAATATTCATACCTATAAGTGTTATGGTTTCTAAAGACGTAATTTCACTTTAAACCTTAATGAAAAAATAAACTAAAAAATGATTTCTGTAATTTTGGGACACCTTAATGTCGTTTATCAGAGATAGTTTTATCATTACCCTTTTACTTTTTCCTATTTGAATCATTCGAAAGATGCAAAGTTATATAAGGGAGAAATTACTTTTTTATTACTGGATGTACTATGGAAAGGGAAAACTCGTTAAAGGGGTATATTCGTTTTTTGAATTATAGATGTTCAGGCATAAACAGAGTTTTATAATACAAATAAATAATTGCAAGAGATTTACAGATCATGGTAGCCTCGTAGTGATTGCAAAAGGGAATTTTCCTCATTTCCATTTTAAACATAACAAATCATTCAATACTGTATAGCAGAGGCAATTTACTTTGTAACTAAACCTGCCTTGCTAGAACCATGTGCGTGCTTACATTTGTGCAGCAAGGACGTTGGGTTTTGTAAAGAAAATATCTTCCTTCAAAAACTAAAATTTCTTCTCCAGTTGACCATTTGTCTTCCGCCACATTCAAAGATTTTCCCCCATTTCTTCTTGCTTCGAGAAGTCTTTTGCTTGGCTCAACATTTTGAAAGGGAAAGCAGTATCTGTATCTGCAGTGGCATAATAACCTGCTGGATACTGCTCTCAAGGATTAAAGTCCTCATCCACTCCTGGTTGGCAATCTACTGTACATCTTATCTTCATGAACATTCAAGTAAGGTACAGGAATTTCACATATGATATTATAATACTCACTTTCATTATATATATCCAGTCTAAATATCGACTGATTTTGTTTACAATTAGAATTAAAGTTGTATGCAAGATATTCGAAAAAAATCCCTTCTCAATAAAGTAGGTTTTCTAAAGGTAAAACAGTAAACATTGGCAATTTTACCAACACTAACCACACTCCTACACCTCTCTCTCTCTCTCTCTCTCTCTCTCTCTCTCTCTCTCTCTCTCTCTCTCTCTCTCTCTCTATTGGCTGGAATAAGAACCGAGATTCTATTAGTTCAGACCCAGTTAAGAGTAGGAAAATTTAGGATGTTTACATTTCTAAATCTGTGGTAAAGTATGAGACTATACATACAAGTATTATATTCAAATGGCGATTAAAAAAATATACATTTGAATTTTAGTAGAATGAATTTAAATAATCGTGATGATAGCTAGGAATATTATTGTATTATTATCTTGTTTATAATTAGAAGTAGTGTTAATTGTTGTAGTATTAGTAGTAGCGCTATGAAAAGTAAAGGTAGTAATTCGACCACTTATGCGGAACATGAAATAATGAGGTAAATATTTTGAAACTCTCAATATAATTTTTCAAGGACACGTGTTTCCGGAATCGCTTTCTTTATACATGATTACACGAACAAATGATCCCCCAAAATATCCTTGCAAAAGTCTCGGGATTGTCGTTCGGTCCCACCATATCGTGAAAGTTTTTTAAAACGAGATGTTTGACCTACAATCATCAAATAGTTTTGCCATCGCCTCCAAGAATTTTCTCTTTTACGGAGTCTTAACCGAGTTCAGAAACTGCTATGCTTTTTTCACCCACTTTACCTCTGACCTTGTCTAATAATAGATCTCATGAAGTTCGTATGGTTGGCCTTGATTTTAGTGCTGCCTTTGACCGTGTTAATCATGAGGCCCTTGTTTTCAAACTCAAACAGTTGGGAGTGGATGGGTCGTTTCTTAGTATTATTATTTATTTTTTAAGTAATAGATTTCAAAAAGCTGTTGTTGATGGGCACCATAGTGAGTATAGGAATGTGATATCTGGTGTTCCACACGGTAGTGTTCTTGGCCCATTACTTTTCATACGATATACACATGACATGTGGTTTGGCCTAGAAAACAAGCTTGTTGCATATGCAGATGCTGGTACTCTCTCTGCATCAATTCCATCCCCTGAATGTAGATCTGGGGTTGCTGAATCCTTTAATAGAGATTTAGCTAAAATTAGTGCATGGTGCAAATTATGGGGTATAAAGTTAAATCCTAACAAAACTCAAAGTATGATTGTAAGTAAGTTAAGGACAATGGCTCCGCAACATCCGGATCTCAGTATTTATAATGCTTCTTTAACTTTGTATGACTTAAAATTTTAGGTGTGATTCTCGACAGCAAATTTACTTTTGAGAAACACATTAGGTCTGTGTCTTCTTCAATTGCACACAAAATTTCGGTGAGCCATCTATTCTTTCATTCTACCTTGTTTTGAGTATTGTTCTCCTGTCTGGTCTTCAGCTGCTGAATCTCCTCTTAATTAGTTGGACAGAAACGTACAGCCTATCAAATTTTTTATTCCTGATCTAGATAATAATCTTTGGCACCGTCGTTCAATTAGCTCATTATGCATGTTGCATAAGATTTTTCATAATTCTGACCATCCTTTACATTCAGATGTTCCTGGACAATTCCATCCTGTTCGTAATTTTAGGCAGGCAGTTAATTCTAATAGCCAGGCCTTCTCCATCATGAGGCCCAATACTACGCACCATTCTGGAAGTTTCATTCCAGCTGTGACCAAGTTGTGGAATGATCTTCCTAATCTGGTAGTTGAATCAGTAGAACTTCAAAAGTTCAAAGTTGCAGCAAATGTTTTAATAATGAATAGGCTGACATAATTCTTTTGATAGTTTATATATGACATATCTGTTTTGACGTTTTTACTGTTTTTAGAGTGATTTATTGTTAATCTACTCTCATAATTTATTTATTTCCTTATTTCCTTTCCTCACAGGGCTATTTTTCCGTTGGACCCCTTGGGCTTATAGCATTTTGCTTTTCCTACTAGGGTTGTAGCTTGGCTAATAATAATAATAATAATAATAATAATAATAATAATAATAATAATAATCTGTCTTCTTATGAGTAATCTGATTGCAATGATATTTCTCTGAGTGCACTGTCAACCTCGAAATGGTAAAGCATTTATTGAGAAAAAGATTTTAGTCAAAATATCTCTATATTCCTTTTTTAAATATTTTGGATTTTCTATAGAATATAATAAAAAAAGAAAATCGAAACATAAAAAGGGACTCCTTCACATGAATAGAAATATAAAGTTATATTGGCTCAAACATCATGTTATTATTAAAAAAAAAAAAAAAAGATTCGTCAAGAATATGTCTCACATAAAACTTATCCCGGTAGGTGCCAATATAATCCATACTCATTTCGAAATATAGGCGCTTGGAGATGGGCTATTATATTGTATCCTTTAACATTATTCTTTTTATCTATTTTCAACGATGCAGCTAGTAAAGATGCTACTAAGGCAATGTATGAATACATTTCAGTATGTAATTAAAGTCTAATCAAATCCGTCTAATTAGGAACAAATTACTTTAAATCTACATCATTCTAGGAAACCAAAGAGAATATATATATATATATATATATATACACACACATACATATATATATATATATATATATACACACACATACATATACATATATATATATATATATATATACACACATACATATATATATATATATATATATTTCTATCCATTCATCAATAAAATAATCATTCCGTGACATCTAAATGTAGCAGGGTGTCATGGTCTATGTAGTAACGAACCCTGACTGGTGATCCCCAAACTTAGGTTTAAGTCCCGCTCAAACTCGTTAGTTCCTTTTGTAGCTGCAACTTTATATATATATATATATATACATACATATGATTACATCTCTATATATATATACATATACAGTATATGATTATATGATATATATATATATATATATATATGTATATATATGATTATATATATATACATATATATACACATATATACTATATATATATATATATATATATACTATATATACACACATTATATATATATATATATACATACTATATAAATATATACACATATATATGCTAAATACATATATATATATATATATACACTATACATATATGTATATATATATACATATATATATATATATATATATACATATATATATGTATATATACTGTATAATATATACATATATATACACATATATATACACACACACACATATATATATATATATATACATATATATATATATATACATATATACACAAACATATATATATATATATATATACACACATATATACAACATATATATACAAATATATATACACACACATATATATATATGCAGATATATAATACATATATATACATATATATATACATATATATATACTGTATATATATATATATACTGTATATATATATATATATATATACTGTATATATATACATATATATATATATACTGTATATGTATATGTATATATATGTATATATATATATATATATATACTGTATATATATATATATATATACAGTATATATATATATATACAGTATATATATATACATATATATATATATATATATACATATATGCATAATTAACAAAATATTTATTTCCTAGCAATAAGAATAAATGACTTAGAGTTTGTCCTTAAATATTCGATCTGATTAAATTTGTTGCTAGTTTGTAATAATTCTGATCAACCATTTCCTACCCATTTATTTTCACACATTTTAGTGATAAAATTTCAGCACTACAAAAGATATAATGAATTCAGATTGTTATTTAGATGTTTAGGTTTTTATATTGCGTAAGTTCAATAATATGCGTTATTGAATAAACAATTCAGATGTTTTATCAACTCACTAGTAATGCTGCTTCCTTAAGACTAATGCTTCTGATTGCCAAGAGTAGATATCATTAGCAATAGCAACAGCAATAACTATAAACAAGAACGATATGATGTAAAATATTAATAATAATAGTAATAACAATAAAAATAATAATAATAATAATAATAAAATCAATACTAATAATAATAATAATAATAATAATAATAATAATAATAATAATAATTATTAATAATAATAATAAAAAGATAATAATAATAATAAAATCAATAATAATATTATTAATAATAATAAAAAATAATGATGATGATAATAATAACAAAAATAATAATAATAACAATAATAATAATAATAATAATAATAATAATAATAATATTAATAATAAGAACAATAATGATAATAATAAAAATAATGATAATAATAATATAATAATAATAATAATAATAATAATGATAATAATAATAATACTAAAAAAGAAAATATTGATTTGTCGAATAAGATCTGAAACAAATATACCAAGAAATGTTTTTTTTTCGGGAGGGGGGGGGGGGGGAAGGGAACATTATTTTTTTTTCTTTCTGGAAAAAGGAAAATGGTGTTAGTGAACGATAAGAATAGATTAATTTCCGAACTCAGGAGATTTGATTTGTGATTTACAAATAAACGGGAGAGATAATTGCCTGTTGCGGGCTAAAAGGTCACAATGCGAATCGACACTAACTCCGGATATTACGTTTCACCATCGGCAGAGTCAAATCCTTTCTCCGGATATTGAATATTCCCTTAGTACAGTTTGCATTGAACCAACTATAAACACTGCGTTATTAATGATCATGGTGAAGTTAATAAGTAAAATAAGAAGAAATATTAACTGCAAATTTTACTGATGTCCTTTCAAATATATGAAAATATAAGAAACATCTGTAGGTAATGTTCTATTACATTTGCATCATATGTTATTTTGCCTAAATTTATAACCAGGAGTTTATGATTTTGTTTTATACTTCGAGATTCTTCTGTCTCGCCAAACAAAAAGAAAGAAAGAAAAAAAAACACCCTTAAAAAGATTACTCAATAATAACCGCAAGGAACTTTTAGAAACATTCTTGATATCAGGTAAACATGAGAACTCTATATAGTCCAATCTCTTGAATCTATTTCTAAGACGATTACATATTTGTGTGATGTAAAATATTTCATAGATGGAAAAAAACACATTGGTGTGAAGCTTGAAGTTCTGAATTTGATAAAAAATTAAGAAATTGTTTTATGAAATTATGAAATCTGATTTAATTATTCGATAATAATTCAACTATGATAAAGTTTTCAAAATTTAAAAAAAGGTAAAAATTAGTTCATTTTATACGGTATATCTTAGCAAGTCATGTTTTCTAATGGTTAAATAAGGCTAATTTTTTCAATATATAAATTTAAGACCCTCAAGTTTGGCTACATAAGAGATTTATTTCAAGGCAATAATTGAGCTAATTAATAAGTTTTACACACACGCATATATATATATATATATATATATATATATATATATATATATATATATATATATATATAAGTGTGTGTGTATGGGTGTTTGTTTGTGGATGTATGTGTGTCTGGGCGTGCATGTGTTTTTATGTGTGGAGATTAATTATTTAAGTGTCTTTGCTATATCTCTATGTTGGTTTTTTATCTATGTTTAGAGACGCAAAGGTCATAATATTACATATAAAATAAGTTTAACTCAAATTAAACACCCAATGGTAATAAAGGACATTAATACCCCTTTTACGTCATGTCATGCACATTGGATAACGCAAGGAGACTGCTAGCGACAGCAATAACTTGGAGACATTGCATATCCCAAAATCTCGCAAAGCTCATTTCGAATAGGCGAATTCATGACGTATATTTCCTGTGTCGGATAATGATCTCTGGTCCTAACTCTAGTTACTACAAGTGAGATGCTGCCAAGATCATCAAAATGCATATTTGAAAATATTTCGTATGTTACATTCATATTCTTTATTACTTTTTCCACATGCACCACAAAAAATTTGATAGGAATCACAGGCCACTTTCTGGCTTTCAGTACAGTGTGTTTATGTTCTTTGAAATAGTTACAAGTGTTACAACATTTTATATAATTTTCTATAGCTTTTTTTTTTTTCATTCCTAACCAAAAGAAGGATTCTCGTGCTCTCCTTAATGTTCTATTAATCCCCAAATGCCTTGCCTACGGACTTGCATGTAAATGTGGATGGCTCAATTAATTAAAGAGGGAAGAAGAACTACCAGTGGACAAAATTCCCCTCCACACTTTTCGTGAGCACAATATAATATATCATTCATTATAAAATAAAATTCTCACGAGGTGCATTCAGAAATGATGGATAATACTCTGATTCTCCTTTAATC
>NC_090750.1:47252334-47257334 GCF_036898095.1 Palaemon carinicauda | reverse complement strand
CCTGGAGGAGCCGAGATCTATGCCCTTGAGAAGAATGACTTGACCCAGCGCCGCCCGAACTCCCTTGATCGCTGGGACTGACATGGCTAACTTGTCCCTGAGATGAACCATGAAGTCGGCTATCACAGGCACTGACGCTTCCAAGGGCTCTATCTTCTTGTCCCTGCACCACTTCACGAATACCGCCCACTTAGACTGGTAGACGGCTGTGGATGATTTCCTCAGGTACAGCGACATCCTCCTGGCTGTCTTGCCGGAGTACCCTTGCTTCTTCAGGAGCCGCTGGATAATCTCCAGGCGTGAAGACGAAGGGCTTGCGGGTTTCTGTGAAACTGCTGAAAGTGTGGCTGTTTTAATAGGTCTGACCTGTCGGGTAGAGGCCAAGGAGGTAGAACGGTGAGGTTCCTTAGGTCCGCGAACCATTCTCTCTCCGGCCACCAAGGCGCTACCAAAGTCATCCTTAGGTTGGTTGCTGCCCTTACTCTGTTGAGGACCTGTCTTATCAGGGAGAAGGGGGAAAGGCGTACACGTCCAGACCGTCCCACTTGTGCTGAAAGGCGTCTTCCATTGCCGCCTTCGGATCTGGGACGGGAGAACAAAATACGGGGAGTTGAGTGTTCAACCTTGTTGCAAACAGATCCATTACCGGGGATCCCCACATCTGTATAATGTAGCTTGCCACTTGTGGGTGTAGGGACCATTCTGTCGCTACCACTTGCCCCACCCTGCTGAGGCCGTCTGCTAGGACGTTGTTCTTCCCCGGAATGAACCTTGCCGTCAGGATGACGTCCTTCTGTTCCGCCCATTTTGGGATTTGAAGGGCTAGTTCGCACAACTCCTTTGATCTCAGTCCCCCCTCCTTCACGTAAGCCACCACCGTTGCATTGTCTGACATTAGGGCCACCGAATGCCCTCTCATGTCCTCCTCGAAGTGGTTGCAGCCTTCTTGGACCGCTCTCATTTCCAGGATATTTATGTGTAGGGACTTCTCCCCCTCTGACCACGCCCCCTTTGCTGTCGTTTCCCGGAGATGGGCTCCCCACCCGTCCTTCGATGCGTCCGTGAAGAGAAGGACCTCCGGAGGTTGGGAGGACAGTGGCATCCCCCTTAGAGTGTTCGACCGATCCTGCCACCATTCCAAGGCTTTCCTGGACTCCTGAAGGAGTGGCACCACAATGTCCGGGGAACTTTTCTGGTTCCAGTGTTCTTTTAAGTTCCATTGAACCACCCTTAGGTTCTGTCTCCCGTGAGGTACCAGCTTCTCTAGGGACACCAGGTGTCCTACCAACCTTTGCCAATCCTTCGCTCTTCTGGGGCGACCCAGAAGGAAGGGCCGGAGCACTCGATCCAGGTTGTCCAGCCTTTCCGTGGCTGGGAATGCCTTGACCTGTAATGAATCCAGGACTATTCCCAGGTACGTCATCCTGTTGGATGGGGTTAGCTGCGATTTCTCCAAGTTGACCACGATGCCCAGGGTCTTGCACAATTGAAGAAGATCTTCGCCCTGTTGTTTCAAGTCTTCCTTTGAGGATGAAAGGAGTAACCAGTCGTCCAGGTATCTGATGAGTCGAATGCCCCGTTCGTGGGCCCATATGGAGACCGTCGTAAAGACCCTCGTGAATACCTGGGGAGCTGTTGAAAGACCGAAGCACAGGGCCTTGAATTGTAACACCTGGGCACCCCACTTGACCCGGAGAAACTTCCTGCTCGACGGATGAATGGGCACTTGGAAGTAGGCGTCCTTGAGGTCTATAGAAATCATAAAGTCGCTCTCTCTCAAGGATGCCATGACCATTCTTGGAGTGTCCATTTTGAAGGTTACTTTCCTGAGAAACCTGTTGAGGGATGACAGGTCTATTACAGGACTCCACCCTCCTGTCACTTTTTCCACTAGGAAAAGGCGGCTGTAGAACCCCGGACCCGGGAATGTCACTGTTTCTAAGGCTCCCTTCTGCAGCAAGGTCGTGACTTCTCCATCCAACGCTGCCCTCTTCGCCAGGTCCTTGGGCACCAACCAGTCCGCCTGTGTTGCTGGAACCAGAGGGGGGTCTCTTCCATGAAGGGGATCCTGTAGCACTCTTTTAGTACTGTTACTGTCCACGGATCTGCTCCGTGGAGCTTCTATGCTTCTGTCACTGGCCTCCTGAAGACGGGGCGGCGCGCAGTCTGTGGCTTCAGGGCAGGTAGCTCCCTCTTTTTGGCCAACTTCTAGACGACCTCTTCCGCCTTCTTCGTAGGAATAAGCTGCTCCCCCAGACGGAGCAGGTCTTCAAGGCTTTCGCTTCCCTGTCGGGAATCTTAATGGGAAGGTTCTTGACTAGGGCGTCTCTTCTCCGGAGAATCCAGTTTGCGGAGAGAGCCAAAGACTGAAAGGTCAGGAATTTAAGGGCGCGGCTACCTGACCCCAGCAACTCATTCAGAGCCTCCCGTTTTGCAGGCTCCATGGAGTCTGTAGGAATCTGGGTGCCTACTAGGGTGGTGGCCCACCAATCCAGCCAGGAGGCCACATTAACCAAGTCCTTAGACATCTCCTCCATCATTGCCGACTTGGAAGGGGAGAAGAAGGTAGATGCTGCCGATGCCCTCCCGTCGGAGATGCCCTGGCACAGGATGTCTAGGGTTTCCTCGGTCTTGCAAGCACCGGTCGGCCTATTTTCCAAAGAGTAGTATTTCGTTTGCGACTTCAAACCCTGTAGGAGCTTTGCTGAGCTGTGACCCCTGCAGGAGTCGCTATTGCGGGATATGACCTTATCGATGTGAGTCCTTCCAATCCCCACGTTACTGGCCTCGGGAAGGGAGCGAGAGGACTTTTTCTGGGCGGGGACGGCTATGAACTTGTTCAGGCCTGAAGTCCAGGGTTCTTCCTCTTGAGTGGCGGGTTCTATAAGGTTGTTATAACCCCTAATTAAGGCAAGGACTCTCCTGTACGCGGAGTCCTCCGTCACCGACGACTCGCCCTCCCCTCCTTCCAACCGATGGGGCTAATCGTGATCTCGGTCTCCGCCGTGATGGCGGGGTCCTCGGTTCCCTTTACCTTCGACGTCCGCCGTCTCTCCCCTCTTCGAGGCCTTTTTCGGCGAAACGGTGTCCTCCGTGAGATAGTTTGACGGAGGTGTCCGTCCCCTTCTGGGTTCTCGATGGGGGGACCTGTCGAGGCTGCCCGGCCTAGACGACGGCCCCCTCCGCTGGGCGGAATAAGCGTCTCCAGGACGGGTCTTAGGCCTGCAAGATGTAGCCCTCCGCTCATCTGGTGATTCCCTGGCGTGGCACGTGGAGGCCCTTCTAGGAGGACAGTCTCCTGCCCGCTCAGGTGTCGAACTAATAGACCTGGAAAAGTCTTTAAAGTTGTTCCCTGGGACGAACACCCACGTCCCTTTCGGAGAGACTGGTCTCCTGCTTTTGGGTGTAGGGGAACGGGGACTCATCCTGTCCCGAGATCCTGTGGGAGACCGCGATGGGGAGTTCCTCCGCACAGACCGATCTCGTTTCCACGTCCCTACCGGGAAGACTGGTCTCCTGCTTTTGGGTGGAGGGGAACTGGGACTCACCCTGTCCCGAGATCTTGTGGGAGACCGCGAAGGGGAGTTCCTCCACACCGACCGATCTCGTTTCCTCCTCTGTCGTCTCCTCTGTTCACTGCTTGACGAATCCGAAGTCACGTCCTGACGAGTAAGACTTACCCCCGTATCGAGACCTAGCACGTGACTGCGTTTTCTTGGGGCTACGCCGTACCCCTGACGTAGATGGAATGGGGAGACTCTCCTGTAGCGAAGTCTTCGGCGGCAACCATCCCGACGGGCCCGCCAAACCGGGGAAGGCCTCGCCTAGGCCTTCCTCCATGTCCAGTGGGGACCTCATCGGAGTCCTCGGTACGTCCCAAGCCAATGGATCCTCTTGCGGGGACTCCTCTCTGCCGACGCCGCCCTCCGTCGCTGATGCCCCTGGAACTTCCACCCAGGAACCTGACGAAGAAAAAGGGACACTATTAGACCACATGGGGTCCCCCGACGAGACGTGGCCCCTATGAGAGAGAGCCACGTCCCCCGGACCCCCACTACACTCACTTACGGGCGCCTGAACTGCTTTGGCCGACGAAGGACCGCCCACAAATTCCCTCTCTTGGGAAAGCGGAGCCATCTGCCTGTTCTCCCTGGACTTACCTCGCCCCTTACTCTGGGTAGGGGAAGACGGCTGTACCCTACCTGACCCTTCTCCTGCTGAAGTCGCAGGGGAAGAAACGCTAGTCTTCCTAGGGGACTTCTTCGATGCCTTCTTTTTGGTACGGAATTTTATCCACTGGACCTCGGTTCAATCGGCACATTCGGAACACTTGTCCGACGGCGAACAAGCTTTACCCCTACACGAGGTACACAACGTATGCGGGTCAATATCGGGCTTGGACAGAAAAGCCCCACACGATCTACCGGCTCTAGGCCCAGGACAACGGCGAACGTGCTCCATAACGCAACACAAAGGGCCATAGACACAAGCAAGCCAAAAAGGGAAAGCACTAAAACACTAGGAAAGCACAAGGGAGCGAAATCAAAAGCACGTAGGTAAGGCACTAAACACACACTAAGAGATCCAGATCACGTGGGAAGCACGTGGAAACAAACACAAAGGGAATCGCACGGAGTATGAGGAGCGTCGTGAAGCACGTGTGCTCACGAACCGACCAGAAAACTTACTGACGTTTCCTTCTCAAAGACGCGCGACCTTCATCGGGCATTGCCCCCAGGTCATGTTATCTCCCGTTATTCAGGACAGTATAGAACATGGAAGTAGGGGAAACTACGTAAAACTCTGGTCGTCGGAGAGGAGTTACCAGTAACCTCCTAAGAAAGTGTTTCGAGGTAAGTCTCTGTGTCGGAACAAATATATATATATATGTATATATATATATACATATATATATATATATATATATATATATATATATATATATATATATATATATATATATAATCATCATGTCCTTAATCGCCTATTGACGTAAAGGG
>NC_090750.1:47222334-47244834 GCF_036898095.1 Palaemon carinicauda | reverse complement strand
TTTTGTAAACGCCGGCTTCTATTTCTCTTTTATTTTGATAAACATTAATAAGGGCGCTTCCTATGGTCTTTGGATATGAAAAAACAAAGGGGTTCTCAGTTTTGATATGATTTGTTATATTTTTAATACCTTTTATATATGGGAGTTTTATCTTATTTTTAAAATCTCTTTGGTTAGTAACATCATGATCTTTATAATATATCGTGTTGGCTTTGTTGATGGCCTTTTCTATGACATACGTCGGGTAGAATAGCTGGGCGAGTTGTTTACGGATGATTTCAAATTCTTTATTTAGGTAGGCTGGGGAACAGATTCTCAAACCTCTAAGAAATAGATTGCAAGCTACTCCAATTTTTACAGAAATGTCGTGATAACTAAAGAAATGAATGTAGGAAATAGAGAAAGTTGGTTTTCTATACACAGTGAAATTATACCCCGTCGATTCCCTTATAATTAGTATGTCCAAAAAAGGTAATTTTCCATCTTTTTCCCTTTCAGTTTTAAATTTTATGCTAGGGACTAGGGAATTTAGATTATTGAAAAATATATTGAAATCTCCCCAGCTATCATCCCAATATGTGAAAATGTCATCAACATAGCGTTGCCAAACCATGTTCGTAGGTTTAATTGTTGTTAAAATTTCTGTTTCAAAGTATTCCATGTAGAGGTTAGCTAAAATTGGAGATAACGGGCTGCCCATACTACAACCAAATTTCTGTTTGTAAAAATTTCCATTGAAAGAGAAAACGTTATTTGACACGCTTAGTTTAATTAACTTAATTGTTTTTTCAATACCGAGGGGGAAGTGATCTTCGTAAGGGATTAATTTTTCCCTCAAAAAACCTAATACGTCGTTGATCGGGACCTTTGTAAATAGGGATTCTACGTCAAGACTCAAGAGTTTTACATTGTTTACGGGGATATTTAATCTATTGAATTTCTGGATGAAGTCCTCTGCATGCTTAATATGAGCTGAAGAAAAGCTCCCTAGAAAGGGAGACAGCAAGTCTGCTAACCATTTTGATATATTATATATAAATGACCCTTTACATGAAACGATTGGGCGTAAGGGAATACCGTCCTTATGAGTTTTTGGGAGCCCGTAAAAATATGGCAACGAAGGGTTCATGACTTTGAATTTTTCTAAGACCTCGATATCTTTTTTATTATTTCCGATTTTTCTTACGGATTTGAAAAACTCCGGAGCAACAGAGTTACGGGGATCTTTTGTTAGCTTTTCATATGTAGTGTCATCGTTTAAGAGTTGTTGAACTTTGTTGACATACGTCTCTTTATCAAGAATGACTATTTTTCCGTCTTTATCCGATTTTGTGATGATGATGTTATCGGTTTTGTTTAATGAAAAAATTGCATTATGAAACCTTCTGGGAAGCGGATTTTTACTGTTACTTTGTTCTAATGCATTTAACAAGATTCCTTTTAGGCAAGTTTCATCTTTTTCAAAATTGTTTTTTGAGAAATGTTTATCGAAGGCCACCACATAATCAAAATGACTTTCCCGTCCGGGTTTCATAGCAAAAGAGTTACCTAGATTCAGAGCTGTTTGCTCATTCACTGAGTGTACGGTTCGATAAATTCAAAACGTTATTTTCCAATCCTAAATTATTCCATGTACTATTTCGTATGAGTCTTTCTAATTTATTATTCAATTTCTCGGAGTGAGTCACACTACTATTAATAGCACCAGTCAGCACATATGAAGAAAGATCTCTGTACATACCATCATCTCGGCATAGCAGACGAAGAGATACCCCCAATTCACTTATATTCCTCCGTGATACATAGATGTCATGATTTGCTGACATAATTCGTTCTTGCAGAAATGTCCTGGAGGAATTAGGAAAGGGATCCGATGTTGACGTCCAGCGTGAAAAGCCATACATTTTTGGTATAACTTGTTCTTGCAGACACTCTTCAAGAAACCATTTCTGGTTTTTCCTCCGGTGAAGTCCCTGCACTAGTCGTTCATAACGTCTGAATATATGCTTGATATCGGCATTCCAACTGAAGATATGTAAAAAACGAAGGGGTTCCATGATGGGCTAATATGTCTTATTTATAACTGTAATCGAACAGTTTAACATGTTTTTTCAAAAAGGCCCATAAAAGAAACACAGGAAATATGAATAAATCACACTATATGGGTATGAAAACTCGGGGATTTTCATTCACCTTAGGGATTTAGGGCACCAGATTAACTGGAGTGAGTCGTCTTTGCTTTTTAAGAGTACCTGTCCGTACAGAAGGAAAATCCTGGAATCAGCCATCATAAATCAATCAAACACAATAAACCTATCTGGGGGCCAATGGAAAGCTGACACAGTGGACAATACTCTTCTCAACCCTATCATTAAGAAGATAATCCACGGAGACCGACCACCAGACATGCATCAGAGGTCAAGACTTCCTCCAAGCGGCTCAACAATAAGAACACGCACCTGGATGTAATTAAATTTGGCTAATCCTTCCAGCAATTATAACAACTATAGAACAATTGAACACACCCTTTTGCTTTCATATATAAACCGTCACTCTCCACTGTATTCCTTACTTTTACTTCACATCCTGAAGAGGGTCGATGTTTATTGACCGAAATATAGTGTGATTTATTCATATTTCCTTTGTTTCTTTTATGGGCCTTTTTGAAAAAACATGTTAAACTGTTCGATTACAGTTATAAATATGACATATATATATATATAAGAAGAGGATAACCAAAACTTTAAGCATAAGTATGATAGTAAACAGAAACTTGTTTATCTGAAAGAAAAACATTTGTGTCACTTTTAACATACCGCGGTATGAAAGTCAGAAAAGTCTGTATTACTAATCAGTTACATTAGCGTTAGAAACGCTCGGCACACATGTCTGCACTTATGCTAGGTTCACCTTTGGAAGTGGAACAGTCAACGTGGGCACCTCAGTGCCCTCACATAGTTTGTAGCACAGTATGTAACTACACACTCACCCTGGAATTAATCGTCCCAATTAAAACCATTGTTCCTCGCAGAGATAAACAGCAGGGTTAACGACGCAACCCACTGCTACCACAGATCTCTTTAGTTGCTCCACTTGCATCGCATAGTGGCGAAAGAACACTCTGGAAGACTTCCAGCCAGTGTATGAACGAAGATGTTCAAAATCCATACAATTAAAGAAATTTAAGGATGAAGCAACTTTTCTCGGATCGTGACCTGCGGGTGTACTGTCAGGATCCGCTCTGCGAATAAAATATGTGATTTTCGCCCTGAGTTGATTCAGTGATAAATTTGAGCCTGATGTTTCTCCCCTGAATAGTTGACCACCCTTGAAGTCTGAAGTTCTATGAAGATAGACCTTTAGGCATTCTACTGGACATAAAGATGCAGCTTCTTTCAGAGGGCAGATTCTCCATGGACCCCACCTGTTGGTGGGTAACTCATTCTTGGCGAGAAACGTAGGATCCGGAAACAGGTTCAATTCTCCCCCATCCAGGAACTGAACACGACCTTCCTCTCTCGAGAGGGCTACAATCTCACTAACCCTGGCCCCGGACGCGAGTGCAAATAGGAAAATAACTTTTTGGGTCAAATCCTTTAACGCACCCTCCTCATTGCTCAACAGAGAAGCGAAATGAAGAACTTTGTCTAAAGACCATGAAATGGGCTTTGGAGGTGCTGAAGGTCTGAGCCTAGCGCAGGCTTTCGGAACTTTATTAAAGATCTCGTTAGCGAGGTCGACCTGGAAGGCATATAGAATGGGTCTTGTCAAAGCAGACTTATACGTCGAAATCGTGTTAGCTGCCAACCCTTGACCATGGAGGTGGATGAAACAAAGGCCACCCATTTTCTCCAAGATGACTCATATTGCCTTCTAGTAGATTTGCACTTATATTCCTCTAGGAAGTCTATGCTGGCTTTCGAAATCCCGAAACGCTTTCTCACCGCTAGGGAGAGAAAATCATGAGCTGCAGGGTCCGGGTTTTCTGTAATGAAGCGCAGACAGTAGACTTCTGGACTCGCTGGGTCAGAACTGGATCTGGTAGCGGTAGAAACTTCAGCCGTAGTTCCAATGCCAGGGGGAACCACACGCTGTTCGGCCACTTGTGGGCCACTATTGCCGCTACCCCCTTGAAGGATCTCAGTTTGTTGAGGACCCTCAACAGAAGGTTGTGAGGAGGGAACAGATAAATCCTGGACCATCTGTTCCAGTCGAGGGACATCGCGTCCACTGCTTCCGCTAAGGGGTCCTTGTACGGGGACACGTACAGGGGCAACTTCTTGTTGTCTTTCGTCGCAAAGAGGTCTATCTGCAGTTCTGGGACTTGACTCAAGATGAAGGAGAATGATCCTGCGTCTAGGGACCATTCCGACTATCGGTGTGAACCTGGATAGAGCGTCCGCTGTCACATTGCGGACTCCTTGAAGGTGAACTGCCGACAGGTACCACTTCTTCTTTTCCGCCAATCGGAAGATGGCCAACATCACCTGGTTGAGAGGTGGTGACCTTGATCCTTGTCGATTCAAGCATCTCACAACTACCTCGCTGTCCAGCACCAACTTTATGTGGATCGAGTGACGCGGGGAGACTTTCTTTAAGGTAAGGAGCACTGCCATAGCTTCTAGAAAGTTTATGTGAAAGGTCTTGAATAGCTTGGACCAAGTCCCCTGGACTTTTTTCCGATGAGAATGACCTCCCCATCCCTCCTTCGAGGCGTCTGAGTGAATTGTCACCGACGGGGGAGGTGGCTGAAGAAGAACCGACTTCTTTAGATGTCTGGCTTGGGACCAAGGCCTGAGAAGAGTACGTAGACGAAGCGGAACTGGTCTTCTCAGATCTCTTCGCGTGTTTGATGCATAGCTTCTCCAAACTCCGGTTGCATCGTTTAGCTGTGCTCTTAGCACCGGGTCTGTCACCGAAGCAAACTGGAGAGAACTCAGTACTCTCTCCTGCTCGCGTCTTGATATCCTTTCGGAATCTAGAAGTCTCTTGACAGAACCCGCTATCTCCTTCCTTTTCTTCGCCGGGATGGAGAAACGGTGTGACATTAGGTCCCAGTGGATTCCCAGCCACTGGAACTTTTGAGATGGAGAAAGTCGAGACTTTTTTTCTGTTGATCTTGAAACCTAGATACTCAAGGAACTGGATCACATGAATGGAAGCTTGCAAGCATTCTGTCTTGGATGCTGCCCACACCAGCCAGTCGTCCAGGTAGGCTACTACCTGAATTCCCTTTAGGCGTAATTGTTTGAGAGCTACGCTCGCAAGCTTCGCTCGCAAGCTTCGTGAAGATCCTTGGAGCTATATTTAGCCCGAATGGCATGGCTCTGAAGGCGTATAGTCTTCGTTGTAGCTTGAACTCTAGGTAGGGGGAGAGTCGACGGTTGATTGGAACGTGCCAATAGGCGTCTGACAAGTCTATGGAGACGGTATATGCCCTCTTGGGCAGCAAGGTCCTTATGTGTTGCAGTGTTAGCATCTTGAACTTGCAGTTCACTATGAACTTGTTGAGTAGCGACAAGTCCAGAATGACTCTGAGTTTTTCCGAGTCCTTCTTGGGAACACAAAACAGCCTCCCTTGGAATTTGATGGACTTTACCCTTCGGATCACTTTTTTTCTCCAACAAATCTTGGATGTACTCCTCCAGAACGGGGGTGGAGTGTTGGAAAGACCGAAGGCACGGGGGTGGAGTGCTGTACCAGCTCCAGCCCAGTCCATTCTTGAGTAGGCTGTGGGCCCAGGGATCGAAGGTCCACCGATCCCGAAAATTCTGAAGTCTCCCTCCTACCGGTATCATCTCACTTGGACTGTTGTCCTGAGGTCTTGCCTCCCTGACCGCGACCACCCCTGAATCCCCTTCCCCTTGAGGGGCGCCTAGACGAGCCTCTGGCTGCTCCTCTAGGCTTTGCTCGAAAGGAAGTTGACTGCCCTTCGAACGTTGGGTTGAATGCCGGGGACTGCGTCGACACGGCCTGGGGTACCCACTGGAAAGTGGTCGGGGTTTGTGCCACCATCTGGGGCACTGAAGGCATCGGCAATTACTGTTGCTGTTGCTGTTCAAATGGCTTGGCTGGCCGAGACGGTAGCCTAGTCCTCTTAGTCTTCCTCTTTGGTTGGGGACCCTCATGCGGGGAAGACTTTCTCTTAATAGACAGGCCCCACTTCTGGAGAAGATTTCTATTCTCCGTGGCGGCCTTATCCACAACTTCTTTGACCAATTCGCTAGGGAAAAGGTCTTTGCCCCAAATGTTGGAGGAGATTAGTTTCCTTGGCTCGTGCCTCACCGTAGCCGAGGTGAACACGAACTCCCTACAAGCTCTCCTCGCCCTGACAAAGCTGTAAAGATCCTTCGTCACTGTGGCCAGATGAGTCTTGGCCACTACCATGAACATTTCATGGACCTTGGGGTCACTTGCCATCGTCTCAAGAGTGGTCTGAAGAGACATTGAGGCAGCCAGTCTTTCTTTTGTCTCGAGCTCTCTCTGCAAAAGAAAGTCAGACATCTTAGGGAGGTTCTCACCGAACTGACGTCCGGCAATATCAGCCTCCAACTTCCCGACTGAGAAGGTAAGATGGACGTCCTTCCAGTCCTTGTGGTCCATGGGTAGGGCCAGCGACAAGGGTTTACACTCCTCCAGGGAGGAGCAAGGCTTGCCAGCCTCGACTGCTTTTAATACAGCCGCAAACCCTTTCTGCAAAAAGGGGAAGGCTCTAGCAGGAGAGGACACAAAGGAAGGGAGCTTCTTACTCAATGCAGCTACCTTTGAGTTCGTGAAGCCCCTCTCTTTCATCGAAGATGAAAGTAAAGCTTGAGCCTTAGCATGGTCCATCACTATGACCTCCTTCGGCTCTGTCTCCTCCTATGAAGCTGGTTCCTTCCTCAACCGGACATAACAGTCCGGATATGACCCTTTGCTGGGCCAGAATTCCACCTCCTCAAGGGGAACTGAACCCAGCTTATCCGACATGACGATCTTTCCAGTCGTCATCGGCATGTGCTCAGCATATCTCCACGGGTTAGCATCTGAGCACAAGGGAAGGTCTTTCACATTGAGCCTTTTCTGGGGCCCACGTGATGCTGCAAGATTCTGCATCTGCAGTTCCATTGCAGCCGCCTTCTCCATATTCTCCTTCTGCATTTGTTGGATCATTCCAACAATGGAGGAGAGGGCCTGTCCCAGCTCTACTGGGAGAGCGGACGATGTTGAGGTAATAGGTTCAGGGATCTGAACCGGAGCAGCCGACACCTCGTCGGCCTCTTCCTCTACAATGTCTGGGGCTTGATCTTCATCCTGGCCTCCTGCCAGGAGGTCTTCCTCCAGACGCTCGGACACGTCTGACATCCTGTTGTCCAACTGGATGTCTTGCAAGGCGACCGCGACTTCAGCATCCACCTGGATCTGAACTAGGGGGATCTCCTCTTGAGGCTGGGGAATCACTGCATCAGCTGATGCCCTAGGGAAAAGGTAAGCCCTCATCTTCTCACTTGGAAGATAAGGTCCAGAGGTGTTCTTCTGGAAGCCCCTTACCCAGGTGCGAAGCTTCTCCCTTGCTATATCCCTTGATTCCGCTGTCCTAGGGGAATCAAAAGCCTCAGTAATCAGGTTAGAGCACACGGTACATACCTGGGGGTCCCAATACCGGAGAACACCCTTGGAGACAGCGCATGCTGCGTGCCTCCTACATAACTCATGTCCGCAGAAGTTCTTACTGCGGACGTTGCAGAAAGCACTTCCGCACTTCGGACGTACCTCCTGTAAAGAGAAGAAATTTCCATGAGTATCAAGTGAACTACGTATCACTGGATATGCACAGTTAGCATAACAAATCAGAAAGGAAAGACACACACTTGTGTTTCCCCGCACAACCAATTGTTGCAGCCTTCCAGATAATAAAATCGTATGGTTAATTTGTCCTAGAGTAACCAATGAAAAATTTCCAGAGGAAACAGGTGGAGCTCACACCTAAGATATGATTTTCAAATACCGGATAATAGACAAGAAAGAACTCACTCTCTTATTTGTAAGGCAACACCAAAGGGCTGTGCAAGACAACACAAAAGTGTTAGAACACACAGTGTTATACCAATACTATACTATAGTTTTCTTCCTACAGTATATGTTATACTGAAGAATACTAGTACAGTATAGAAGGTAATATGCCGGCCGGCACACACCATAACTAGCTTTAAAGTATACTACTTAACAGCTATAAGGCGGCAGAACCCTGGTTCAAATGCATGTGCCGGCCGGCAGTAACTGCCGGCCGGCAACAGCCAATGTCGGCTACACAAGGTAGCACCCGGCTGCCGGCCACTGCTCATAGCAACCGGCAGACAAGGGCTTGACAATAGCCGGCCGGCAAAGGTAAACAACCGATGCCGGCCAGCAGCAAAAGAACCAGAGGACTACGACTGCCCGGCTGCCGGCCTATGAGGCCGGCAGCTGGGTCGGGTACAGCACTAGAAGAAAACAGTATGGATGCCGGGATAAGAGAGTATACTACCCCCAAGCCCGGCAATCCGAAAGAGTGCATATAAGGAAGGGGAGAATCTAATTCAGGCTTCCTGACCAATGCCGTCTGGCTCTACAGGCAGACATGGATGAGGGACCAAGGGAGGTCCGGGCAGCACTCAAAGCAGAAGACCTTTACCGGCCGGCAAGGGACTGAGTCAATTCCACATCCTAACCTATCCTAGGTCCAGATGTAGAATGACGTACAGTACTGTAACGGCTAGGCCATTACAGAGATAGAGGGGGAAGGGACAAAGAGGGTCCTACCAACCTTGCTTTAGTGAAGAATCACCCGCAGCCAAGAAAACTCATCTTAGCCTAAGGGAGATCCAAGGAGAGAGGCCAGCAATACTTGCCAACCCCCACTGAACCAAAGCAAGGAAGGTGTTGCTACTCCCAGGGAAAGGATCTTATCCTCCCACCGAGAACAGCAACAAGGACTAGTCTGCTAGATCACAAAAGAAGGAATCATCTCGTACAGAAACCTTCGGCAGTAATCTAAGGAGGCTAAGCCTCCTATGTCTGTGTCAGGCTAGCGAAGGAGACTCTACCCCAAGCCAGACAAACACAGACTCAGACTAAAAACTCTGATGTTCTGTCCCTCTCTGAAGCCAGACTTACTGGAACAGGGAGGTACAGTAACACCCCAGTATAGTTGTATCGAAAGTTAATTCAGATAAACCACTAGGGTTAAGCCCAAGGCTTAAACAGAGGGAAAGGGATTGCATACCTTCTCCGAAGAAAAGAAAGCAACCGGGGAGTATGAGAAAGTATACTAAGGCTCCATAGGCAACTTAGCCTAGGCACCAAGAGAATCGATTACCTAAATCACCGAAACTCACTCGTATACTATCTTGGAAATAATCAATAAAATCTTAAATGTATAAAAAACTGCCTAAAGCTTCAATAAAATTTTAAAACACTCGGAAATCCAAAATCATGCAGGAAAGTACTAGGGCCAAACGACTAGGCTACATGGCCTAGCGTAGGCCAGAGTTGGCGAATACTTCGCCAAAACAAAAATACTAAAAGCACGAGAAAGGAAATCCTATGTAACGCTAAATAGCTAAAATTTATTAAAGCAAAACAACCGGGAACGTCGCTCTGGCTAACTAAAACTCATACCTAGCTAGCAACAGCGTCCAGGACGCCTCCGGTAGGCAACGGCTCTTGTAACAAAGATTATTACTATTAATCACTTTAAAATTTACCAAGAGCCTACATTTATACATAAAAGAAATGGTACTCAACTTATCAGAGGCAGACGAAGTTGGAGAAGCCATGAAAAGATGATTAAATCCAAGATTTTGCGAGAAACACAGGAAAAAACACAGAGTTGTTAAGCTACGCGAAAAGGAATGCAGATGGCGCCAGGATTGGCGCAATGCACGCTTACGAAACGGGAGAAGAGAGAGCCTTGGGAACGGCTCCCCTTTTTCTTTCTCGTTTTCGTTTTCTTGCCAATTGACCCCTTCGATGTGTTATCTCTGTTTGGGGTGCAGATTGCCATGTGGCGTGTCAAGAATACGTCCTCTGATATGTCGCGATATCCCTTTCATTAGGGATATTCGCTCCAGGAGTTGGAATTCTGGGTACCTTAAGGTAAATTCTCTGGGAATATCGCCGTAGTTGTAATATACCCTAGGAAGCTATATAGGAACTTCCATCAGGACGACATGGCTTGAGCCCAAAAATATACATATAACAATATCTCCAACAGCCAAGATTTCATGATTGACAGGGCTTTAACGATCCCTTTTATCTACTGCTTGATTAATGAGAGTTGCAAGAAATTCTGAATGATTTGCCTCAACTAGTCTGTTTCTAGCTTGTCCAAGCTTATTGTAATTATCTTTAACATCATCAATAGCAGCACTACTACCAGGCACCCAATTGGTGTCATCTGAAGAAGAATTCTGTAATTCAGCAATAATGTTCACTGATACCAGGTCATAGCCTCTTAGTAATTACTCAGGAGTTATTGGGTTTTCTACATTATCAATACAAGCATCTCACAGAACATCCTTAAAAGCAATTGGTCTTTTGTTAATCAGATGGACAGTTTGACAAATAAGGAAGTAAAAGTCTTAATAATCAAGCACAGTGTTCTTGATAGAACTAAGAATTAACTCTTTCGCCATTTTTACACAGCTTTCAACTAGCGAACCTAAAGAACTATTACCCTTGGCATAATGCTCGAAATTCTTGGGCTTGATGTAATTTTCTTCGAAGAGGGCATATGTTTCAAAATCGTTGAGAAAAGTTCCAATGATTCTACTACCAGTAATTAGCTGGCTAGTCCCAAAACTTGAAATTCAATCACGGGAAGGGTTTTCTTTATGCGTTTGTTAAAGACCCTGCTCTTGGCTGTCAAAAAACTTATATTACCATTGAAGACATTTACAATGTACACCACAGTTCCATAAGTATCCTTACTTGCATCTGAAAATGCCACTAGTTTATATTTACCATCTCTCCTACCCAGGAATTACTACCTTAGGAGTAGAATTCGCCTGTTTTCCAATAAGTGTCCACTCCCTTTTTAATGTTTCTGATAGAGCTATCCCACGTGATAGTTTTGTCTTCTTGAAGCTTTTTAAGAAACAGCCTGGCCCTGTTCAAAATTGGTCCATAGATATTAAATAAATCATAGACACTATTTAATGTTGACAAAATTCACCTCTTTGTGCTAGCTTGCGTACCAAGGAAAATCTTACCAGGCCCTAGTGTGTCTGCTTCCCCATCCCAAACCGTGTCCAGCAACTTTACCCCTTTGGGTTTTTCACTATCATAATCTCGTTCAATTATTTCTTGCAGTTCGGCATCGTTTGTTACGAATTGTTGCAATTCAAATTTGTATGGTCCAAAGATATTCGGGGGACAGTAGTACGTTTCTTATAAAGCCTTGGCAGAGTTACACGAATATGACCCATTGCCCATGTAAATGGTATTATACAGTGATTTCTTTAAGTTAACCATTTCCTCGTTGTTACTCTCAACATCCAATATCAAGATTTTGTACAAAACTAGCATGAGATGACAAGGGCTAGGCCTTAGGCCAAAACTTAAACACTTGTTCCTATAGCCCACAACAGTAAAGTCACCCTTAAGGGTATTTCGATACCATAAGAACAACAATCTATTCTGATCCTCTTCCTCGAGTCCTATCGTCAAAAATGACCTTTTCAAGTCAAAACAAATCAGATGGGAGCCAAATCTCTGCATAATCAGGGAAGTTGCAATTTCGTGATTCAGACAAGGACCTGGAAGCATACACTGATTGTTACTATAAGTGCTCTTTGCAGATTTGCTTTTCTCACATAAGTTAGACAGAAACACGAGTCGACACTTAGTCTGTCTCTGGCCATTCTGAACACAGGCACATGTAGCAAGAAACTAGCTTCTTGATGTTCATTTATGAAAGAATTAATATCTTAAATTTTCTCCATGATTCTTAGATTTTGTTGCTCTATAAATAAATCATTAACCATCTTTAAATGCTCAGGTTTATTCTTCATACATGTTAAGTAAGACTTCAGTATCATCCGGGTTAAATTGAAGTTCTTCCCTACCAAATGGATTATCTTGCTGTTCCACATCAGTCGCATTACTATTCTACCTTTTTCAACTCGTTCTGTATTATCAAGAACATACTTTACTAGCTTTTTATTGGTTTCTGTGTTTATCGTCAGATAGCTGCGATTTTTCATAGTCCAGATATTCAATGCATTGCTTTTCAAGTATTTCTTCCGTAGCTTTAATAAATTCAGACTGCTTTAGCTTACCCTTTTCGTTAAAAATAGCATAGGTTGAATTAGTGTTGGCTTCTTGAACTTTGATACTCGCCGGTGATCTGTTGGAAATCAAGTCAGCATCGTCATCTCGAAGCTCAGACTGAGAGACTGCCCAAAAGCTATGTCTATCGAGGAATTATAATTGCTTATTAGTCTGGGCAGCTTCCACTACCATACAAAGTGTGTTTACTAGAGTGCTAACCGCAGTATGTGAACTATTTCCAATATTCAAGTTAGGTAAATAGTCAGAGTTTTTCATCATTCTGTTAATATTACCTGTGGGCATGACACCAACTGGAGTGTCAAGATACACAGAGGGATTGCTTAATCCAAACTTGTGTGTAGTTAGTGACCGCAAAAAGTCCGCATCTTTTCCCAAGATAAGACCAATATTACCAATAGTGTCCACACTGCCACTAAGAAACTGAATTGCTAAAATGTAATGTCTATTTTGATATTCTTTAACAATGACATTCAAGTCCTCCAGTTTCAACTCTATATCAATACTGGGTACAGCAACTGCTTCGATGGAATGCCATTCCCTACCTAACTTAAGAGGTACATTTATAATATCAGTTACAAGGTCCCTAGTAGAATTAGAACCATGAATAGTCATATGGACATTTTTTGGCTAGGACAGGGAACCATATTGTTTACATGCTTACCACAAAAAAAAATTTCTCTGGCTACCACAATCTCGTAAAACTCGCATAACATTATCTTCAGCCACAGAACATGTAAAAGTTGGTAAAATTGCAGCACCACCAGTAACATTTTGATGAATTTCAGCTAATGTGAGGCTATTTAAAGTATGCTTCGGTTCAGGCTTTTTCCCTCTAGTATGCATAGAGGTTTCAGTGGATTCAGTATTACTAGAATCAGAAGCTTTAGTACTGGAACTATTAAGCCTCTCCTTAGCAACACACAGGTATGTAAAATGCCATCCACTGCAATTTCTATATCTTTGAGTAAACTTAAATTTACACTGACGAGTCACATGATTATGATAGCCACACCTAACACAAGCATTCAGCTCTTTAAGTTTCTCTACTTTCATTTTTGGATTCGCAAAAACTGGGTAATTTACGAGCAAATGTGCGGTATCTTGCTTACCATCCTTTGTGCATAGGATACATGACTTATATTTAGGGCTAACACTAACTTTGGTAGCGAGAGTTGTGCTTCATTCTATATTCTTAGTCCTCGTTTTCTCCTTTCGCTCAAAAATTCTTTCATTTGTTCTGTTATACCTCTCAACAGTCTCAAATATTACTTTCAATTTCACTTAATGAGGGTTTGCTATCATTTGTTATCTGAATTAAAGATTGAAAGCGATCATTAAGACCACGCCATATAAAGTACTGGAGAACATCGTCAACTTTGCCATCAAGCTTTTTGAATGCATTCATAATAGTTTTCATCAAGGCTACAAAGGCATATAGATCACCTGATAGATTTGCTTCAATTCTACAAGTTTTTTAATTGCATCATTTTTGTGTTAATGAGTTGCAAATGCTTGCAGTAATAATTTCTTTGCCTCTTCATAGGACTGGTTATCAATATCAAGAGAAGCCACAAGTGCCTTTGGAGACTTTGACAACCGATTTCGTAGATACATAAACTTTAAGTGATTTGACCAATTTTGTTTGTCAGTCATTTTTTCAAATTCATAAAAGAACTTGACTAAACACTGACCCTTGGTGTTGTCATATTCAGGTAAAGGAACTTGAGGCATCCTTAACTCATTCTTAAGGTTTACCTAGGTAGGCGTGACTACAGTTTCTTAACTAGAAGCCTGTTGCCTTTGTAAACTTAGCAAAGCCGACATTATCTTTTTCTGGTAGTCTTCATCAGTGTTAATCTTTTGTTCAATGGAGCTTTCGTCTTCCATATCTATGAACATAGTTCAATATTTCCTTATCTAACCCTAACAGTTCTTTTTCTAACTGTTCAAGTCTGTGAATGTGCAAAAGTCTATCTTGTTCAGACAATGCTTTGAGATTCGATTGAACTGTATTATAGATCTTTGTTACTCTTTGCCGAGCGTAAGAACACCGTTTCTTCAATACATCCTCAGACATGTTAATAATTCTACTAAGTTAATCTAATACCAGGCCTAGATAAACGAATCAAAGTTTCTAACAATTACTAATATTTAGCCGTGTTACAGCAGACTGATATATTCACTTCAATAAAAATATTCAAATCCCGAGCACAAATTTAATACTTTCACTACATATACCAATAAGCCTATATCAAATATGAAAAATTAAAGAAGCCGAGGGCAGCCTTACCCACAATAAAAGGCTTACAACACAAAGGACAGGGAGCTTAAGGATTGCACGTATCCTGTCATGGTCGCCATATGGAAAAACTTTTTATTTGAATCATGCAATGATATACAATTTAATGGTGACATGTTAAATTAAAGAAATTATTTAATTTATATTTAATTACAAATTTAATTACAAGTCAAAATGAAATAGAAAATTTTTGATTTAGGAAAATGAAATGTAATCCCTTTGCTTGATAGAATCCTTGTCCTTTGTGCACTGTAACCCTTCCAAACCGTGCTATTCTTGGAGAGATTACCTTACGCCAGACACCACTCCAGCACAACATGGTCACCACTGAATTTTTCCATAACCTGACAATTACGAAATATCTGTAATATAGGCCATGACCATCTATGATTTAGACTAAGGCGTAAGCCTTTAACGTTTTTACTTAAATGTAAATATATAAAAATGTAATAAGTTTGATAGCAAAGACCGTAATATTCTTAGTATTTAGCTTAGTAGGAAAGCTAAGTTTTAGGCTAGCCTGGTACAAATTCAAAGTTCCTTACAAGGTTAAGTGCCTAGTTTAAAATTTAGTACAAGTTTTTTTCCAGTGCTTAGTCTACTTAGCCATCATGTAAGCAAGCTCAATAGCCCAGTCTAAAGTTTTTAGAAGTTTTTCAACGTTAATACATGAAAGAACGGAGTTACTTGTTAGCTTAAACTGTGATACTTAAACCTCGGTAACTTTTGCCAAAGTTCACGAGAAAACAACAGTGTAATGACAATCATCAAGTTCCTTCTAAATATCACGAACTATCAGGTAAGGTTTTATAGGACGTGAAAGTTAGGTTAATGAACTGACTAAGTTCAAATATAAGGAATTTGAAAATAGACTGAAACACTCGTAAATGTAACTCGATTCTTACCTCCAAACTGCGAAAAACCCGTCCCCCTTCTCTCCCCAAATCCTTCGGTACTTTGGTTGAATTTCCCTTCATCGTCAATGGCTACTGTCCTCGGCAAACTTCTAACTAGTAAATCTTCATATTGATTATACCATTAAGCTATGTGGTCCATGAAAACTATAAGCAGATCGGCTGATACACGAAAAACGAAAACGTGTAGAATGGTTCAACTCATATGGTTCAACTACAGTTCCAGTCGTTCTGGTTTTCGAGTCACAACAGCTCTTCTGCGTGTTGGTAGTTATATCGTCGCCCCTGCTTCAAGACATTATATGGTCGCCTCTGCTAAACTTTGTTATTTCGTCTATAGCTTTGGGTTTGAAAAGGTTAGTCAAGAAAACATTTACCCTGAATCAGCCAAATTAACTTTCTGAACATAAACTTTAGCCACAATAAAGTAATAATAGTAAATTTGAATCTCTAATTATAACTTGGTTATTACGATTCATGAGATGCAGAAGGAACTCAAAACATAAACTCCTAAACCCCCTGCCTAACAAGAAACAAAATATTTTAAAAGGTATCTAGGAGTTTATATAACATACTGTCAAATAAACAATAAATGTGAAATAAAGCTTTGATATATTTTGTGTATATATATATATATATATATATATATATATATATATATATATATATATAAATATATATATATATATACGTGTGTACATATATCTAATTATTTAGACTTTATTTTTACGTCTTTAGTCCAATAATAATAATAATAATAATAATAATAATAATAATAATAATAATAATATCATCATCATCATCACATCATCATCTCCTCCTACACCTATATATATATATATATATATATATATATATATATATATATATATATATATATATATATATACGTGTGTGTACATATATCTAATTATTTAGACTTTATTTTTACGTCTTTAGTCCAATAATAATAATAATAATAATAATAATAATAATAATAATAATAATATCATCATCATCATCACATCATCATCTCCTCCTACACCTATTCACGCAAAATCGCCTAAGTTAGATTTCGCCCGTCGTCTCTATCTTGAGCTTTTAAATCAATAGTTCTGCATTCATCATCTCATATTTCACACTTTAAAGCCCTTAGCCATATAGGTCTGGGTCTTCCAACTCTTCCACTGCCTTCTGGAGCTCAGTTGAAAGTTTGGTGAACGAATCTTTCTTGGGGAGTGCGAACAGTATGACCAAACCAACTCCATCTGCCCCTCACCCTTATCTCCTCTATATATGGCACTCCAGTAATCTCTCTTATAGTTTAATTTCTAATCTTGTTGTGCCATTTAACTCCCGATATTCTTCTGAGGGCCATGCTCTTTAATCTAAAAAATCCGTTGGATATTGTTTCATTGTCATACCACGAATCATTTCCATATAGAATCACCGATCTCACTAAACTGATATATATCCTGATTTTTATGTATAATTTTTGGCGATTTGACTTCCAAATTTTATTTAACCTAGCCATTGTCTGATTTGCCTTTTTTCAATCTTTCATTAGAATCAAATTCTAAAGACCCTAGATTAGAGATCATAGTTCCTAAATATTTATATGATTATATCTCATTACTCTTTTCTCCTTCCAATGATATTTCATCTTTCATTGCCTATTCCGTTCTTGTCATCTCTGTCTTTCTTCTATATATTTTGAGCCCAACTTCCTGTGATATTTCTTGCATTTTGGTATGCAAGAATTGTATATCCTGTGGTGTTCTGTGGATTATTTTATCCACATTTGGCACTAGAGTAATTGTTCTCTTATAGCTTCACTCTCAATACTCTTATAAGGCCTTTCTTCTCAAATGTACAAAATATTCTGGATATTCTATCATTGTCATACCACGCTTCATATCCATACAGTAAAGACGACCTCACTAAATTGATATATAGCCTACTTTTTGTATGTAATTTCTGGCGACTTGTTTTGTAGCTTTTACTTAACCGAGACAATGTCTGTTTTATTTTTTTCCCCAAAATTATAAAGAACTTTTTTTTAGGGATCGTAGTTCCTAAATACATATATGATTTTACCTCAATTATCCTTTCTCCTTTTAATGATATTTCATCCTTCAATGCATATTCCGCTCTCATTTTCTCTCTCTTCTATTTAACCTGAGACCAACCTCCTCTGATATTACATGCATTCTGGTGAGCAAACATTTTAAATCCTGTGGTGTTCTGCTAATAAGGACAGCATCATCAGCATACGCTAGGTAAGATAATTTCCTATTACCAATCCAGTCCAATCCTTCTCCATCATCTCCAACTGTTCTCTGCATTACAAAATCCATGAGGAGGATAAACAACATATGTGACAATACATTCCCTTGGAGTACTCCACTGTTCTTTGGAAATTCGTTTGATTGGACTCTACTTAACATTAACTTTCCCCTTACTATGCTCATTAACAGACTTAATCAAATTCACATATTTAAAAGGAACTTTATAACCCAGGATTCTCCAAAGAATTAGCCGGAGCACACTATCAAAGGCTTTTTTATAGTCTACAAATGCCATCAGAAGGAGATTTCCATATTCTATGCATTGCTGTACAACATGTCTCAAAATGAAAATTTGGGCAGTATTACCTCTACCTTTTCAAAATCCTGCTTGTTCATCTCTCAGCTTTTCATCAATGTTTCTCTCTAGCCTATTTAGAATAAGCATACTATATCTTTTCATGACAACTGATGTAAGTGTTATGCCTCTGTAATTATTGCAATCAGTCAGATCTCCTTTTTTCGCCATTTTCACCAACACTGCTAAGTCCCATTCATCAGGTTTTGCCTCTTTGTGCCACATTCTACGAAATAATCTTATAAGTATTCTGGGAGTCACTTCATTTTTGGCTAATGTCATCTCAGCAGTTATTCCATCGTATCCAGGGACTTTCTATCTGAGTTTTTTTAGGAAATACTTCGACTTCAAACACTGAATTCATTCATGGGAACATAAAGATCTTCCTCAGCTTCAGGTATAGCAATCAAATTATTCCCTTCATATCTCCTTTTCATGACTTTACAAAAGTGTTCATTCTAAAGTTGCTTTTCTTCATCCTCGGTTGCTATTATATATCCATCTACTTTTATGATGGGTATATGCTTCTTCTTATTTACCCCGGTGGAGATTTCATTAATAACTCTATGGACAAATCTTACACCATAGCCACTCCCCTAAATTCATAGCTTTGTCAGCCTCAGCTGCCTTACTGTCTAAATATTCTCTCCAGTCATTCCAGGCGTTTCTTTTGATTTCACTATCTATGCTGGAATACTTGGCATGCTCTACCTTGTAATATTCATTACTTCCTCGAAAACTTTCATCAATCAATTTTTGTCTTTGTCTTCTTTTTCATAGCATCCCAAGTATCATTTGATGTCCATCGCTTTCTCCTTGTAACTACCAGTTGACTGATATATGTTCTTAATATCACACTATTCTTCGTTAATTGTCTGCACTTCTTCTCTGAAAGTGTCTAAGAATGCAAATCAATTCCTACATTCAAGTGCAAAGGTTTCTCTGTGCTCATCTTTTAGAAGCTTAGTTATCTCAAGCCTCGGTATTCTATCTACATTGAGGAGCTGGTGATCACTACAAATATCTGCAGCTCTACAGCTTTTCAAATTTCTCAGAGTCCTCAATCTCTATTAAGGGCTCTGTGAGCTATTTGGTTTTTGTAATTGCCAAATGGTGAAGTCCACAGATATAGGATGTCCTTATGTTGGAAAAGAGTACCCATAATAACAAGATTGTTTGCGGAACAAAAACTTAGAAAATGGGCTCCATTTAAATTTGCAACTTCGCCAAGTTACTCAACACCCATCACATTCTCTATGCCTAGATTAATCTTTCCAACTTTAGCATTGAAGTCACCAATCAACATTTTCATTTCTTTCTCTGGGATCTCTTCTAATACACTCAGCAGTTCTTCATAGTATTCATCTTTCATTTCTTCAGGGGCATCATTTGTTGGTGCATAACACACTATAATGCTCATATTTCACTGCTTTGATCTAAACTTGGCAAGGAACACTGTGCTATATACTGTACACCTCTCCACTTGCTTAATGCTTTTTCTGCTCTTAGTATCATCTTCATTCCAACCCCTACTTTTCCAAATAAATATTTTCCTCCTGAATATATATATATATATATATATATATATATATATATATATATATATATATATATATATATATGTATATATATGTGTGTGTATATATATATACAGTATATAATATATACATATATATATATATATATATACATATATATATATATATATATACATATATATATATGTATGTATATATTATATATATATAGTGTATATATTACCTTGGTCTAAGATTTCCTGGCCAATTCCCACACAACGCGTTTCACCTAGGCCTAAAATATCGAAATTATACTTCATAAATTCATTCATTCTCCATTTGCTGTGACTTCCCATTCCGATTCGTGGTTCTAACATTCCAATCACCAATTTATAATTCTTCTTTATTTAAAAACTGGTAAATTCTTAGAACGCCGCTATGCTCGGGACTGAGGGCCATTCTGTCATTCTCACAACATTCCATAGACTGACACAATCCATAGAGGATTCATTGACTAGATTCATCAAAGGATAGCCTGTTCTTTGTGATGTGCAGTGCCTATCTAACTAGGGCAAGTGACCCCTGCTGGTCCATACTAATTCTAGTAAGGTCATCCGCCAGGGATCGAGGGTATAAGCCGTAGAGACAGCTTGTCTATCGCCTAAAACCAAATCAGTCACCCTTCTGCTAGTGACTTCTTCGAGAGTTAAGGGGGCATTTCCTTCACACCCAAAGTTTTCGTTACTTCACTAGGTTGCTCATCCGATTACATAACCGTTGGCAAACATGGATTGTTAGGATATACCGCCTATCACGGTGAATAATAATAATAATAATAATAATAATAATAATAATAATAATAATAAAAATAATAATAATAATAATAAAAATAATTATAAGAACTTTGGGTATTGAAATATCGTAGTAAATTCTAGACACACCCTAGCTTTCGTGAAAACTCCCGTGTTTTTTCGATATATGACTGTGGATTTTTAACACTCAATAATAATAATAATAATAATAATAATAATAATAATAATAATAATAATTATGATTATAATAAAAATAATTATAAGATCTTTGGGTATTGAAATATTGTTGTAAATTCAAGACACCCTAGGTTTCGTGAAAACTCGATATATGACTGTGGATTTTTAACACCCAATAATAATAATAATAATAATAATAATAATAATAATAATAACAATAATAATAATTATAGTAATAATAAAAATAATAATAATAATAATAATAATAATAATAATAATAATAATAATAATAATAATAATGAAGGAAGAAATGGAACACAATCGTGTTACAAGGTAATAGAATAAAATTACAAAATGAGCGTTATTTTACATGTGGGAAGGAGCAAGTTCCATAACATTTGTTGATATCAGTATCTCAGAGACAGAATGTGTTGAAGATAGTGGTCTGTCACGCCATGTTATACTTCTTGGAATAAGAATTTGTTGAAAATAAAATAACTAAACAATTTAAAAAAAGAAAAAAAAAATATATATATATATATATATATATGTATATATATATATATATATATATATATATATATATATATATATAATTGACTGTTTTAGTTATTGATTGCTTTCTAGGGTGATGATGTACAAGAAGACTATTTTTTATGTCTCTTAACTCCTTAGCACTAGTAAAGAAATTAGGGACCACTAAATGTTCGCTACCCAGCCTTTTTTCTTTTTCCCAAATTTAATTTGGAAAGCAAAATTAATAAAAAAGAAAAAGTGGTAGCCTTTCTGCTAATTCCTTCAGAAGAAAAGTTTAAAGTATCTTTTTTTCATTTGTCTTCATAATTTTGTTCAATAATCATTCGAGATTTTTCCCTCGAATAACGCATGAATTTCACGTTCTCCATTTCTAAGACACCGAAAAAGAAATCGCTAAATGAAGTAATGTATGGATTTATAGATAAAACTAATATTGAATATTGACTGAGTATTTATCTTTTTTTTTTTAATGAAGAGCAGATCGAAACATTTACACATATACGGAAGTGACAAAGTCATTCTATTAAGAAAATCAACTTTCATCAAACTATATTTTATTAAGGTTTTTAGAGATTAAATTTCTGTACACACCCTATTGCATTAGTAAAAAGAAAGCCTTGATACATTACCTGGTCTCATGTCCCTCGAGAGGAAAGCTGGAATTTTCATTTATCTAGGAAAATTGAATGCAGGTTTTCACATCCTATTCAAAGCTCTAATAAATTTAGTCCAAAGAGATGAATTCTATTATTGAATTAGTTTGCGGAATGTAGTTAGAGGCCTGAACTACCTTTATCAACGCCTGAGGTCCTTTTATTGTATAATTCGAAGAATGAATTTCTTATATTTTTTTTTCATGTGATATTAGACATTAAAAAAATAAAAGTCATTGGGAAGATTACAGCTCTTACAGTCAATACAAAGGGATCAGCATTTTCAAAATATAAGGTTTCATAAAAATCAACACTTGTTTAAAATTTGTCTTGTTATGTATAATAAAGATTCATGAAGCTTCTATGATAAACAGAAACTAACTAAAAATATACAGCATAATACATAAAAAGAGGATAAAAAAGATAAAAAAGAAATTTTAATCAAATTATCTGTTCTGAAAATATAAACAAGGATCAAGACGAACGAAGAAAGACAGTTATTTTAAAAACCAAATAAAGAGAGCAAATAAAGAAACGTGGAGACGCATATTTTTTTGAGCTTCGTTCAGGAAAGGAAAAAGGATATTCACTGTGTTTAGTCTTAGACTTTAAGAAATTTGGATATAATTTTCGGGAGAAGATCCCTAAAATACTCGT
>NC_090750.1:47204834-47214834 GCF_036898095.1 Palaemon carinicauda | reverse complement strand
TTGCAGTTCAGAAGACACTAAAGTCCTGGAAGCAACTGAAGTTTTCTCAGCCTCTGTGCGTTTTTTTTTTTCCTCTGTACAAGACTGTATATTCCAGCGCATATGAACAGTCTATATAAAACTTTTAGACAAAAGCTACCTTTCTATAAGATAGACATAATTTTCAATTAAGCATATAAGCACGATATCATCTATTTACAATATACAGTAGTTTAAGCAAGGAACCTATATCATTATTATGTTATTCGTCTTTAAGTTATTAATTGCTCTGATTTTTTTTAGATAAAATCTGATTTTTAGGTATTATTCAATTACACTTCATTTATTCGAATACAAAGTGCCAATAAAATAAAGATGCCATTGCAATCCTAAAATCTTACATTATGTCGTTATAGGGGTACTACTGTCAACTTATTGTCAGATCCCTTGTTCAATGATCATGAAAAGAGTTCGTTTTATTTATTTTCTATTTTTTTTTTTTTGTCAAACAACATTCGATTTTTTAATGGTTTTGATCTAATAGCACACTTTTAAATAGCCAAACTTTATAACCACTAGTTACAAGGTTATGTGTGTGTGCGCGTGTGCTTAAGTAGTGATAGTGAAATTGTGTATATGAAAAAGCTCCTTTCTGATTTTTTTTCATTAAATTGAAGAGCATACATGATGCATAATCAATTAATTTTCAGATGTTTTATCATATTTATATTACGGCACGTAAGTAGTTCCCTAATTATGTGTCATGCTCTAGGCTGTAAGTTTAAAAGCATGAGCATCATTTTTCCACGTCAAAATATTTCTAACAAACTTTAGCCTGCGATCGTCCGTGACTTTATTATAGAAGGTTTTGAATTGTTTTTACGAAGAGCAACGAGTGTTTTCGTCTTGCAGTCTACTGAAGACCCCTGTAATGATTTCTTATTTTATCATAACTGTTGGCTTTTGTGGTAAATAGAATCTCTCTCTCTCTCTCTCTCTCTCTCTCTCTCTCTCTCTCTCTCCATTGCTTAATTTCTCCTGAATTACCCGAATGATATAATATGGCTTCTCCACTCATTTCTGTTTAAAAAAAAATCCCCTCTCTAATTCTTCTCAGTTGTTTAATTGTTGGCATGTTGTGTTTTGTCGGAATCTCTTCAATTCCATCGCTCCAGCGTTTACGTGGCCTACCTCTTGATATCCTCCCACCAGGTGACCAGTCCCATCTCCTCTGTGCTATTCTATTTCCATTCATTCTCAATAAATGTCCCAGCCATCTCAGCTGTCCCTTTTCAATCTTGTTCAACATGGGATTTACTCCTACCATCTTTCTAACATCTACATTTCTAATTCTATCTCTTCTTGTTTTCTGTATTATTGTTCTTGGGCTTTTCATCTCAGAAGCTTGGATTCTGTTCCTCTCATTGTTTGTCACTGCCCAGCTCTGTGATCCATATGTCATTATTGGTGTTAGTAATCCTTCAAATTTGGTTTTCTTCACTTCTATTGGTACATATGTATTTCTTGTAATTGGATAGAGGGCTCCAGACCTTTTATTTTATTTCTTTATTTGTTCAGTTATTTCTTCTTTGTTCTTATCGCCCTTTTCTGTAAACATACATCCTAAATACTAGAATGTGTTGGTGTTTTTAATTACTGTATTTTTTATCATAATGTTCGTTGAAGCTTGTTGTTGTGTAGTGATTGTTAATATTTCTGTTTTGTCAATGATCATCTTCAGTCCGGCTTCTGTTAAACAATCGTTCAAGGCTATCAATGTTCTTTCCAGTACTTCCCGATCATATGTCCAGCAAGCTATATCATCAGCAAAAATCACGATGTTCCCGAGATATTTATTCTTTCCTTAAAACTTCTTATAACTACATTTATAATTGGAATGAACAAGAATTTGGATTAGAACGCTTCCATGCTTAACCCCTGTTGTTACTCTAAACCAATTCTTATTCTTGTATCCAGTCCTTACATTATTCATGCATGGTTCGTGGGAGCCCTTTATTGCAGCTCCCAATCTACCGTCGAGTCCATAAACCTCTCCCAAGCACCTCCACAATTTGTTCCTAGGTACCGAGTCAAATGCCTTTTCCAAATCAATAAATGCTATATACAGTGGCCTATTGTATTCCCATGATTTTTCAATAACAAGCCTCACGGCGAATATGAGATCTGATGTACTTCTGTCCTTTCTGTATCCATGCTGTTCTTCGCCTAGATGAGGTTCAATGATGTGTCGCGCCCTTTTTTCTAAAATCCTCTCATAAAGTTTTTCTGCATGACATATGAGCGTTATACCTCTATAATTCTCGCATTTACCTGAATCACCTTTACCTTTATAAAATAGTACAGAAATATGTTTTTCCCAGTCTTCCGTAACCGTGCTCTCCAACCAGAATGACAATATAATATAATATCTTTTTTGTTAGGTCCCCTCCCTCTTTGAATAACTCAATTGGTATATTATCATATCCAGGGCTTTTCCCATTTTTCATATCTTTAAAATCTTCAAATTCGTGATAAATAATCACATCCTCCCTAGTTTCTCTGTCAAATTGAAAGATATAATCTTCTTCATTTCCTTCTGTAGTTACATTTAGTAACATATTGAAATGATTTGTCCATTTCTCATTAAGTTCTGTAGCAGTGACAGTAAGGTTTCAATTTTCATCCTTTATATTACATTTTTTCTATTATCTTTCCTGTATGATTCTGCAACTGCAAAGATTTTATTCTTATTTTTCTTGAGATCATCCCTCAATTCTCCTCCTATATTAATCCATTCATTTATCAGTGATCTTCTCTTAATCTCTTCTGATTGATTCCTAGAAGATACATATTCATCTCTAGCCTGTTGGTTCTTTTCTTTCATCAATTTCCTGTGCTTTTTGTTCTTTTTCTTTATTGCACCTTTTTCTTTGTCATTCCACCTTATTGTACATCGTTTCCTAATACCTTCAACAAACCTACAGCCAAGTTCCTTCTCCCCTACATCCAGGGGACTCTCCTTTAGTCCCTTCCAATCTCTGTAAACGTGTTTTGAAATCTCATTTTGATATCTGGGTCTTTCAAGGATTCTGTTTTTATCACTTTTTTTCTTCTCTGTTTTCTCTGTTCTTACGGAAGGAATGTAAATTTTCCTATGACTAGCCTATGATCTGAATCAAGGGACACTCTGGCAATACTTTAACATTTTCTACAAGCCTCTTATCTAATATAACAACACAATCAATTACTGATTTTTTTATCAAACAGCCATGTGGTTTGATTCCATCTATATCTAGTATATTTATGGGCCTATTACACTATGTATCCCTCTTCTCTCATAGTCAACCCATGCATTAAAATCTCCTAGTAATAGATTGAAGCCTTCTGATTTTCCCTCCAAATGTAATTCTAATAGTTCCATAAAAGCATTTTTTTCCTCTTGTGTATGGCCTTGTTGTGGTGCATAAATCTGAAAGACATTATAATTTGTGTTCTTTATTCTAAATGTGCAACTAATAAATATCTCGCTGATCAATATTACTTTTTGTATATAGGGGGAAAGTCTGGTTCCTATAATCATAGTAACACCATGTTTTCTGATTCCTGAATCTACTCTACGATAAATCAGTACTATCCATCTCCAAGGCCCTGCCCTGCGGTTACACCTCTATGCCTGGTTTCAGCCCTTACTAATAAATCAGGTTTTCTCTCCTTCAGCATATCTAATATTTCGTCTTTCTTACTACTGTTTGTGCCAATATCTAGGGTACCACATTTAAAATTCAGTTTATCTTTAAAAATTTTCCTAAGACGTTTCCAGTTTCGTCGCCTATTTTTACACCAGTCATTTGGTCCACGTCTCCTTTTTCAACATAATCAGAGCAGTTCTAAGAGAGTTTAATTCCCAGAAGTTCCCCCATCTGCCCGCGGGGGACGCGTCTAGTAGGAGTTTTCTCTCCCCCAGGCATTTGAATTCTAAAGAAATCAATTAACATTTTTAACCAATAATCTTATTGGAATTAGTATGGACCGGAATTGGTCTTTTGCCTTAGTTATATAGGCGGAGGGCATCAAAAGAACTGGCTACCTTCTGATGATTTTAGCTAATAAATCCTGTATGGATTTATTCAGTCTTTGGCAAGTAAAAATAACCGAATGGCCCGTATTACTGGACGTAGCAGGTTACTAAAAATCTCCGCGATTATAAATACTATAGAAAATTTGAAAATTGGTGATTGGGATGTTAGAACCATGAATCATATTGGGAAGTTTCAGCAAGTGTAGAATTAAATAATGAAATATAGTTTGGAGATTTTGGCCCTAAGTTAAACACGTTGTTAGGGGATTGGTAAAGAGATTTTAGACCAAGGTAATATATACTATATATATATTCTGGAAGAACAGAAGGATTTTGAAGATAAGGGGTAGGAATGATTATGAAATAAAAGGCAGAAAAGACATTAAAGGAATTGTGGGCTGTAAATAGCAGATTGCTACTTGCAAAGTTTAAATCAAAGCCGTGCAATATGAGTATTATACTTTGCTATGCACCAACAAATGATTTCCCTGAAAAAAAATAGAAAGATGAATACTATGACGAACTGCGGGGTGTAATAGATGAGATCAAAGAGAGAGATTTGATAATTGTGATTGGTGACTTCATTGCTTAAGTTGTAAGGAATAATCAAATTATGCGGAGTATGATGGTTGTTGAAGTTCTTGGTGAAGTTGCAAATGAAAATGGGGAACTGTTTATAAGTTTTTGTTCAACAAACAATCTTGTTATTGGAGGTACTCTTTTCCACCACAAGGACATCCACAAATATACATAGCCTTCATCGCGTGGCAATTACAAAAATCAAATCGATCCCAATGCTATTAATAGAGAAAGAAGAGGACTCTGGGGACTGTAAGAAGCTATAGAGGTGCAGATGTTGGTAGTGATAGCCAGCTCCTCATTGTCAAACTAAAATTGATACTGAAAGCACCCAACAAAAAGGTAGGCAGAATACCTTGGTTAGATACAACTAAGTAAGAAATGATTTGCAGTCTTCGAGACTCCGGGAGACGACGAGCAGATAATTAATGAAGATTGTTGTGATATTAAGAACATATATCAGTCAGTTGGTAGTTTTTTTCCGGACATGTAGTTACATTGAGTAAACCATGGATAACAAATGATACCTGGGATACTTTAAAAAGGAGAAAAAGACAGAAATTGGTTGTTGGAAGTTTTCGACGGAGTAATGAAAATTACAAGATAGAACATTCTAATTATTCCAGTATTGATAGTGTAGGCAAAAGAAAAGCCTGTAATGACTGGCGATAATATTTATACAGGTAAGCAGAAGAATATGATAATGCTAAGAATTCAGGGAGTGGCTATGGTGTTAGAATTGCTCAAAGAATTAATAATGAAATCTCTAATAGGGAAAAGAGGAAAAAGCATATTCCCATGAAAAAAAAAAGGGATCTGCTATAAGAACAGAGGATAAAGAAAGGTAAGTTTGGATGGCACACATTAGTAAGGTCATGTAGAGGAGATATATAAAGGGAATAATTTGATTGTTTCACCTGGAGCTTAGAAAGAACTTGATGTGTCCAGGAATGATTTAAGTGTGTTTGAAGTCGAAGCTATCATCAAAAAACCAAAAAGAAGGGAAGCTCCTTGATAAGATGGAATAGCTGTTGAGATGATTTTAGCTGAACATGAAGTGACTGCCTTAACATTGACAAAATTATTTCGTAGAATGTGGTGTGAAGGGGCCAAAGCTGATGAATAAGATCAAGAAGTGATGGTGAAAATGATCTGACTGATTGCAATAGTTACAGAGCATGGCACGTCAGTTGTCATGAAAATATATAGCATGCTCATTCTGTAGAGACAAGAGAGGAAGGGATATGAAAAGCTGAGAGGTGAATAAACAGGATTGAGAAAAGGTAGAAGTTATACTGATCAAATTCTAATTTTAAGACATGTGGTACATCAATGTGTAGGATATAAAAATCCAGTTTTGATTGCATTTGTTGACTATGAAAAGCCTCTGATATTGTGCACCGTCCAATTTTGTGAATAATCCGGCGTTATTATGGAGTTCCTCTTAAATATGTAAATTTCATTAAGTCTTTCCATGAGCATGAAAATTACAGAGTTAATGATAGTAGAGTCCTATCAACTTGATTTCCTGGTAATATAGGAGAACTCCAAGGGAATAATGTGTTGTAACCTATGTTGTTTATCCTCCTCATGGACTTTGTAATGCATAGAACAGTTTGGTATGGTGGAGGATTGCACTGGATTAGTAACAGAAAATATGCGGACCTAAAGTATGTGGATGACGCTATACTTATTAGCAGAACAGCAAAGGACTTGCAAAGATTGCTTACCAGAATGCATGAAATATCACTTCAGTTTGGCCTCAAGATAAATGGAAGAAAGACAGAGATGATGAGAACGGAACGTGCAGTGGAATGTGAAATATCATTGGAGGAAGAAAGGATTAATGAGGTGGGATCATCTAAATATTTAGGAACTATGCTCTCTAATAGAGGCTCTTTAGAATTTTAATGATATCGGTGTTACTGTATTGACATGAGTCGTGGTATGAAAATGAAACAATATCTATCAGATTTTGTAGATTTTAGAACAAGCCCCTCCTAAGAGTATTGGCAGGACAGGGTTACAAATGAAAATATGAGAGAAATTACTCGAGTGGTATATGTGGATGAGATTATGGTGAGGGGCAGATGGAGATGGTTTGGGCATGCTCTTTGCACTCCCTAAGAGAGAATAGTTCACCAAACTTACAAATCGGCTCTACAAATCACTAGAATAGTGGGAAAATCCAGGCTTACGTGGCTTAGGACTATGGAGCGTAAAGTAGGAGATAAAGAACGGAGAAGTATTGATTTATAAGCTCAAGATAGAGACGACTAGTGAGATCTAACCGAGGAACTTTGCATTATTAGGCGTAGGAGTAGATGATGATGATGATGATGATGTATTATATTAAATCAACTTTTATATCACGCTAACAGTATATAGTCAATAACGTCTGATATATGACAAAATCTTTAATCAGTCCATGAGTTGCAGCCTATTATCATTCTACGTTTTACATATTTCTAAACTAATAAAGAACTCCACTTAAATTCTATGCCGAAAGTTTTAACTGCTTTCCTATATGTTCATTTTAGAGATTAAGTTCTGATGGTAATTCCCTTTAACTTTTTTCAATTTTTGGTTAGTTCACGAAGTTTTTGCATCTCCAGAATTTTGAATGAGATCAAAGTCTGGATTCCTCTCTCTCTCTCTCTCTCTCTCTCTCTCTCTCTCTCTCTCTCTCTCTCTCTCTCTCTCTCTCTCTCTCTCTCTCTCTCTCTCTCATATTTATTTCTTGCGTGTATATATACATATATACATATTTATATATATATATATATTCATATATATATATATATATATATATATATATATATATATATATACATATATGTATATGTATATATATATGTATATGTATATATATATATATGTTATATATATATATATATATATATATATATATATATATATATATATATATATATATATATATATATATATTTGTGTGTGTGTTTGTGTGTGTCTGTGTATGGATACCTCTCAAGAATCTTTTATTGGTTTATATGGTTTAGAATACGGTAAGTGTCATCCAAGAACGCGTTTCTATATAAATTAAAGCCCATAGTTAATATAAAACTTTTTTTCAGTTGTTCTCCGTTACTAATTATTCTAGTGTAATTACGTAAAAAAATTAGTGATATCTAAATAACTTTAAGACCTTATCAAACTTGTACTGGTCCAAGCACATCGTGTTGCTATGCATATTCCTATTCAAGGGTTTTTATATTTTCTGAATCAGTATTTTTAGTAAACAATCTGTCTTTTTTTTTTTTTTTTTGTATGGACCCCTCTGAGCTATAGGTACCATGATTTTCACACTCATTGTGTTTATTCAGTGCTTATTTTAATCTTCAGAAAACTACAAATATCACAGAGATTGAGACTAAAAAGTAAACGAATAATATTTTACAAATATACTTCAACAGGGCCTTTACCCCACCGCAAGTCATATTTCGCAAAAAAAAAAAAAATTCAATAAATGAAAAAAAAAAAAATAAATAATAATAAAAAATATTTACTTATTACCATTGTCATTGAAGAACTCAATTTAGGTTCAGTTGCACGAATAAGAACATATTCATTAGTTTTATGTTATATCAAATAGTAAATCGTTACAATGATTCTGAGAATTAGGGTCATTTCCTTGTAGAATAAATATTAAAAAAAGTAGGTGTCGGACGTTTTCGAAATAGTTTTATCAATTCTAAAATTATTCAAGTCATATGTATTAATCAGCAATAACGATAGAGGTTAGAGTAGTAGTAGTAGTAGTAGTAGTAGTAGTAGTAGTAGTAGTAGTAGTAGTAGTAGTAGTAGCAGTGTTAGTAAAATTTCTATGAATTGGTTAATACTAGAATCTATTTATCTTCAACAGGATGAGAGTAATCATGCTATGACTTCTGAAGCGGAAAATAAATAATTAAGAAACTTCTTAACGAGTTAAAAGATTGTAATGATTTATAAAAACAGAAAATGGTGAATTCCATATTTGGTTGACATTTACGAACCTTCAATTTGTAAATCTCTTTTAATAATTTAAGATTATAAAAAAATTCCCGATATAGTAATACCAATTGTGTTTAGGAGATCACTTTTTATATGTTCATCAATATGAAACTACTAAATCAAATACTTTTGGTAGGTAACCATAAGTAAAACAAAATTCCATATACAGAATCATCATATTAAAATACAATAGGTACAGCTACTGTAACGAATGGTTTTGCTTATGAGTTTTATTATAATTGCATACATTCAGTATATTTGGAATACTACATCTATCTAGCATTTTAAAAAGTATATATATATATATATATATATATATATATATATACATATATATAGATATATATATATATATATAGAGTATATATATAGATATATATATATGTATATGTATACGTATGTATCTATATATATATATATATATATATATATATATATATATATATTCAAATAAGCCATATATATTTTTGATACATTAATGTCTGTATTCTCTTAACGACCTCGGGATCAGAGCCCCAGGCGAAATTACACAAAGACAAGAGCTTGTGACCGGCCGGGAATCGAACCCTGGGGCTCTGATCCCGAGGTCGTTGAGAGAATCCAGACATTAATGTATCAAGAATATATATGGCTTATTTGAATATGAAAAACACGTCTAAATGTGCAAAAATTTATCATACATACATACATATATATATATATATATATATATATATATATATATATATATATATATATATATATATGTATATATATATGTATATATATATATATATATATATATATATATATATATATATGTGTGTGTGTGTGTATATATATAAATATAAATATACACATGCATATATATATATATATATGTGTGTGTGTGTGTGTGTGTGTGTGTGTGATTGACAAAAAATATCTTGAAAAGCTTGAAATATTTCATGAAGTCATGCCTTTAATTCTGCTGAATCTAATACGTAAAAAAACAAACTTATTATGAAGGGGTAGAAATTTATGAATAAAACATAAGAGACATGAATACAATACTTTAGCATAGGCAACAATCAACTAAGATTAAATATCCATTGTTCCTGATGAAGAAGCTTTTTGTTTGATGTTGACCGGAAAGGATTATTCAATCACTTTTAAAACTCTATTATAGTTTTATACACACACACACACACACACACACACACACACACATATATATATATATATATATATATATATATATATATATATATATATATATATATTTATGTGTGTGCGTGTAAAAATATATATATATATATATATATATATATATATATATATATATATATATATATATATATATATATACATACATATGTATGTATATGTATA
>NC_090750.1:47179834-47194834 GCF_036898095.1 Palaemon carinicauda | reverse complement strand
CAATATAATTTAATGAATTTGGTCAGACCTTCGTGTTCGAGTGTTTATCATCCAAGGACAATCTCACGTCAACCAATCAAATTTAAGATTAAGCGGGCAATGCAAACCCCTTATTTTTAATATGACTTTAAATATCATGTTTTCTAAATAGTCCCGCAAACGGATTACTTGTTTTACTCGTGATTATTTTAGATAATTATGAGATATATGCATTATTTTTTTTTTGGGGGGGGGGGGTGGTTAAATAATTAGGTAAATATACACACAAAAGCACAGACATATTCAACATAAAGTACCTTATATACGTGCTCTAATTCCCACCCCTCCCCCTTTCCTAACTACAACCCGTTTCTTGCGACATTTTGAGGGAGGCTGTGTGGGTGTTTCCGAGTGTGCCTTTCGGGGTACCCACGGGCCACGGTCACCACGGTTTGATAACTCTCTGTCCCCCCTATGAGTTACAGGAAAGGAATATATATATATATATATATATATACATATATATATATTTATTTATACACATATAGTTATATCTATATATATGCATATATATATATATAATATATATATATATATATATATATATACATATATATATATATATATATATAGTTATAGTTATATTGTTTTATATATATATATATATATATATATGTATGTATATATAAATATATATATATATATATATATACAAGAGATGTGCAGATAACGATACCGATACCTTATTTTTTTCATATGCCTTATTATCTGTGAGAACAGATAATATGGAAAATCCTTCGTGTTCTGCAATGGGATATTAGATAAGAAAAATATGTCTCTCTGTGCCTATGTCAATATTTAATATATATGAAAAAAGAAGAAAACTATTATCTTATAGCTTTTTTAATCTCGTTTATTGTGCCTGCATTTACGGAGAGAGAGAGAGAGAGAGGAGAGAGAGAGAGAGAGAGGAGAGAGAGAGAGAGAGAGTAATTTCTCTTCAAGTTATTCTGACTCGTATGTTCGATTTATTTTACGATGTTTACAGGAACAACTTCCAACAAGAACTTTCGATTGAAACTTGGTCCGGAACTGTTTACGAAAGTTATGAATTCCCGGATGTTGTTTCAACGCAATAACACTTTGGCAATGAAGAGAGGTAATGAAAGTAATGTATTAAATTCGTTGCCTACGGACGTTTAAAGTGTCAATTTATAAATATTCAAAATATTTTACTCGTACTTACTATAAGATTGTCAATGCTGTCATTTATATATATATATATATATATATATATGTATGTATATATATATACATATACATAAATAAATAAATATATATATATATATATATATATATACATATATATATATATACATATATATATATATATATATATATATTCATTAATATGTTCTTTTCTTCGATAATAAGAATAGAAAAAATATCTAGTTCACCTTTTGTTATTTCTCTTTTATCTTCAGATACATGGCATCGATCTATTAGACAATCAGAATATTGCAAAAAGGAACGTCTTACAGCAAGTAAGGACAAAATATTTAAACAGCTCAACTCGAAAGTTGTGTTTCTAATATTAAACACAACCCAAATAATGATCCATTAGCATTCAAAGAAACATCTTCCGTGATAAAAACTTTTAAAATCAATAATACCTCAATATTCTTATAATTTCATATACACTTTATTGATTGAATTTCATATTGATATCTAAAGCCATGATCTTTTTATCTTATTTTTCATTTTTCTGTCTATTCTTTACTGAATATCTCTCGTTTTTCATCTAAAAGTGGTATATTGAAAATAATAATATTTTCTCTTATGGGTAAAATATTGAAAATGTTAAAGTGGGATTCGAATAATTGGTTATTTAAATGGCCATACTTGAATTACTAATGAGCGCTATCATGATAACGTATGATATATATGTCAAAAACTGCAAACTTGATAAGTAATTCATTGTTTTCCTTCCTTCCACGATAATGTTAAATTCATGAAAATTTGTAATTTCCTAATCGAATTATAACATTTTTGCAATTGCATTCCTACAAAGGTTATTATTTCAAAGTCTTTTCATTTAATGTTTTATTAATTTGTATCTTAGAATTGATCAAGAAATCTTTTGCTATGATTAACACTTCAATGAGGTAAATATTGCAAAAGAAATAAAATAGCAGTATTGATAAGTGTGCACAGCTTTGCATAACCTATATCAATGAATCTCTAGATACTTTAATCCTCTACAGTATTTATAGAAAACGATAGTTCTCGTTTACAAAACAGCTAAGTATTTATTTGTTATATTGTAAGATTATTCAAATTTTCCAGTTGATGTGAAGATGTCTACAATCCTTATTGTGAGTGACGTTTTTTTTTTTTTTTTTTTTTTTTACACCATAAGTGGTGGTAGCCGAGATGACAATGGAGTCCAAGCAATATATTTGGAACATTACTATTTTGCTATTGAATGTCAATACATATGACTAGTCAGTAAGTATTCTCTTTTTTTTTTGGGGGGGGGGGGCGTAGGACTTCTTTCATTTAGAATATGAAAATATATTTTCGTTGATAACATATAATGTTGATATATCTATATCAAATTTAGATTTATTCCTCTATGTATGTATTTTATTTCAAATATTTACTATCTATTGAAAGTGCAATTTCACCTTGTATACCATAACATACAGGATAAGGTTTATCTTATGATATGGTAGATTCTTCAAGCTCAGATCAGCCTGCTATTGTAACAAAAATAGTCTTTACTTTAAACAGATCCCATTCAAGATATCATGCTGAAAATGATAGAAAAATAAGGTCCTCATTATGATTTCATGTTTATGAGAGTGGACTTTATCTTTTTTTCCGGAAAAAAGTACTTATCTTGAATTCACTGCATTATTTACGTGTATTCAAAATAAAAAGAAAAACAAGAGAGAGAGAGAGAGAGAGAGAGAGAGAGAGAGAGAGAGAGAGAGAGAGAGAGAGAGAGAGAGAGAGAGAAATATATGTAATACATGAACTTTATATTTTTTAATGTGAGAGAGTTAACCTTTTTAAAAGAACTATGACTTTCGTAAATGTATTTGACTGAACCTTTCCCTTTATATAGTAAGTTAAGCATTTTAAGGGAGCAACAATACTCTTGTTGCTTATGAGATGTCAGAATAGCTCAGAGCACCACCCGATTAATAAGAGCCCGTCTATGGGCATCCTCGCCGTGTAAAGTTCTACGGTGTCATTTATGTTCGAAGGAACAAAGATTCTCAAAGTATGTCTGTTTCCCTGTCCAAGAGGTTGAGACGTGTGTGTGTATGTTTATTATAAAAAGACACACTTTTATATATATATATATATATATATATATATATATATATATATATATATATATATATATATATATATATATTATATATATATATATATATATATATATATATATATATATATATATATTAGGGTCAGTTTTTTGCTCAAAAGAAAGTATATTGTTTACTATATGTTTTTTTTCGTAGAATCTTACATCTTTAAATATTATCAATACTCATTTCTGTCATATCTTTTAGCGATACCATTCCTTCAGCTTCCAATTATCTCTAATCTTTCTCCAGACTCTTGATGTCTTTTTCTCATTTGTTTTTTACTTCGACAGATTCCTGAGCGAATCAATATTCTTTTTATGGTTTCCTTCTAAGTAATTTCCTCTATCAATCTCTTTCCTCACACAGTCTCATTTAATCTTTGTAATCAATTTCCTCAAAGGGTCGTAAAAAAATTTTACCATCATATTTTTGGATGCCATTGAAATGCTAGTTTACGATATCCTTTCTTTTCAGATAATTTTTAGGTTTTTTTTTTTCAGAATGTATATCTTATGCCTATATATACCTAATTCTTCCCAATTATTATATATATTCCTTCAAAAATCTATGTTAGTCATTTGTGTGTTAAACAAATTCGCATATTCGAGATATGTTTTCTACGAAATATTATAAATGTTTCCTAAGAATCCATATATTAATACTTTTTCAAGAAAAATCTAATTTAATCAACATTAATCCTCTGATGATCGTAAAACATAATTTTCCACAATCTGTTTAAGTAACCGATAGTGTGTCATCTAAGAAAACTATTTGCATCTGAGTGCGGGCAGAAGCTTGGCCTATTCGGTAACAATATCGAAAACAGACAGCAGCAGCAAGCAAAACAGGTCAGCCAGAGAGGGGCTTACTGTAGATGGACCCACTCTTGATATTCACATATCCTACCATTGCCAAATACTCTAGTGAAATACTATGTCCTTCGAAATGAATTAAATATAAGTACAGATATTGTTGTACTTTGCCCCGCGTGGTGATGAAAATTGGCCAAACCCCAGAGATGTAGAAGGACATGACTGAGACCTTTGTCCAGTCGTGTACTAGAAACGGCTGTATTTGTTGTGTGTGTGTGTATATATATATATATATATATATATATATATATATATATATATATATGCATATGTATGTATATATATATATATATAATGAACAGACCATATTTTAATGGTAACCCGATATCAAAGTTAACACGCGTCTACACGTGTTTCTTATTCTGAACTTCATTGGATAAGCGATTGATGTCAGTTATTTAGGATCGTCTTCTCCTAATCAAAACAATCTAAATTGTGAAGCTTACACGCACCCTCAGAATTTAGATTTGTGAACTGTTTTGATTTAGGATTCAATTTCTTTGGGAAAGGTACTTTTCCTTATGACCCATTGTATGCTTGATGCTTCGGCTTTTTTGTTGTAATGAAGCAGTTTCTGCACTCACATCAATGTTGTTTCTCTCATTTCATCGAAGAAATTCAAGATTCCCCAGTTGCAAAGGGTTTGATGTAGAGTTTTTCAAAAGTGGTCTCTCTCGACAACACATCTTGAGATGTGAGGCTTTCTCACCCCACTAAAAATTTTTAGATTTCAAGGCAATATTGGTCCCAAATTCTAGTTCATCTTGAAGTTCATCATTCCTCAAAAAAATTGACGTTTCTTGGCCCTAGCATACGGAATAAAAATATCTTAGTGATATTCATAGATTGAAGATAACATTTATCTGGACAAACTGAGCTCCAGGTAGTTTTAAGAATAACAGGAAAACTACTTTTAGGTAGTATTTAATATTTGGAATCGACAAGTGTATTGAATCATTTAATGACTTTTCATCAGTACTAAAATTGTTGTCGCTGTTGTTGTTATTGTTTATATATATATATATATATATATATATATATATATATATATATATATATATATAAATATATATATTATTTGTATTATAATCATCACAAGAGAAAGATGAATAAATTCATAAAAAAGACCCAGGAAAGCTATCAGAGTAGACCAACAATCTAATATAAAAAAGTGTGGAAATGAGGGTTAAAATCAAGAGAGATGAAGAAATTTAGTATTAGCAGGACTAGCAAAAAATATAAAAAGAAACTACAAACCTAAGATATCTGTAAACATAATCAAACAAGAATTAAGGAAACACTAAAGAAAGGAAGAAGCATTAAAGTGATGAAATGAAGACTTGGAACAGGATGCAAACAGCTGTTTATTCTAAAAAATGAAATTGGAAGTATCATCAACAATAGAGATCGAAGATAAAAACTGCAGAGGTTTTCTTTACGACGCTATACAATATTCATATGAAAAATAACTTCATCAATAGATATAATGAAACACATGAGACGTAACAAGATGTAAGAGTAGAAGTAAATAAATAATCAGAAGGCATATAAAGAGGCAAATCAACAGTAGAAGATGGCCTAATACTTGATTTATGAGTAAATGGAGGAGATTCCTTAATAGTATTAAATATACAAAAAGAGATGTTAGACAGAGAGAAAAACTATTGAGAGAGTGAGAGAGAAATAGAGAGAGAGACTGTCATATAGGCAGCAATCCTTTGAGAGAGAGAGAGAGAGAGAGAGAGAGAGAGAGAGAGAGAGAGAGAGAGAGAGAGAGAGAGAGAGAGAAATACGCATCCCGCCTTCTTTGAGAGGGAGACATATGAAGCCAGCCTTTTTTTTTGATAGAGAGAGAGAGAGAGAGAGAGAGAGAGAGAGAGAGAGAGAGAGAGAGAGAGAGAGAGAGAGAGAGAGAGAAAGACAGAGATATTTGCAGCCAGCCTTTGCCTTCAAATATTTGAACTAGTCTATACACTTATTTATAGCTCTACATAATCTTTCCTGTGTCTATATTTCAACTAGTACTGTAGTATATAATATCCTTCCTTTTCGATATTCATGTTTTCTTCAGGCCGGGCCAAGAAAAGCCATTGGCTTCCCTCATGCCTTTTGCCTTTGCTCTTAAAAACAAATCTTGATATCCCAAAACCGAAGTTAAATAACATTTGTGTAAACAGCCATGATTGATAATAGCAGTTGCCTTCTGACGACCTTGACAACTCCTCAATCACTGCCGTTGTCATCAGAGCAAGGGGATTATAGTGAAATGCAATAGTGCCCCTGGTAATTGAATGCCTAAGGCAATCTCGGTAGAAGCTGCAACAAGCCTCACGCCCCGCAACATGTGTGCATCATTTATGAATCTCGTATGAAGGTACTGTAAGGGCATTGCACGAGCGCCGCAAGTCTCTGTAAAATTACCCAGTAACACTTCCGGACAGGAGGTAAGAATTCGCACCAAGCCGCGCATTTGCACGGTGTGGTGTGGTGTGGCCCGGCCCCATGCAGACCTCTGCAGGTTCTTACCTATTTGCACAATGCGTCACACCACTTATGGTTTCCTGCGACTTCATCAGTTCTGCAGATTTTGAATTTGTTTAAAATCCTTGTGGTTCCGTACAACGTTAGGCTTAGTTTGGCTGGCCGCGCCGGACATCACCAGTGACGCTCTTACCGTTTGCTGCTCTTTCTTGCGGTTTCTGGCTAATCTTCGCCGTAACTGCCCGTGACAAAAAAGTGCATAGGTGTAAACCTACTTTTAACTTTTCGTGCTCTTTCAGGCGGTTTCATGCGAACCCTCCCCATAACAGCCCGTAATAAAAAAGTGTGTAGGTGTAAACCAACCTTAAGTGTTTCCCTGAACATGAGACCGAAAAAAAAATTATAACCTTAAGATTGAGAGGATTTGGTAAATAAAATGACTGTGAAAAGTAAAATGCCATTTTCTCGAAAAAGAAACGTTTTTAATGAGATGATCCTACCAATAAAAACTCATGCTTCAGAATTTTAGAACGTAAGTTAGTTACTATTCATAGAATAATGGAAAGAAATATGGTTAGAATAACACTAACGGACAGAAAAAAGAGAAATATGGATACGAGAGCAAAGTAAAGAAGAGGATATTCTAACTACAAGTAAAAAACAGAAATAGACTTGTTAAGGACATGTAATGAAAATAAAAAATATTAGAAGAACATTAAGAATAACAGATTGGGTCACAAGAGACTGAAAAAAAAGGGGGAAGGAATAGAAAATGATGGATTGACAGATTAAGAAAGTAAGCGGGTGTGGACTGGAAGGTCATGTCTAACGCCTAGGCATGTTTTGCAGTGGGCCAATAACGACTACTGCTGTTGATTTTATATATATATATATATATATATATATATATATATATATATATATATATATATATATATATATATATATACACTATATATATATATATATATATATATATATTCATATATATATATATATATACATATATATATATATATATATATATATATATATATATATATATATATACATATATATATATATATATATATATATATATATATTACTGTTTGAATGAATTACGTATATGCTGGAATTTATCTGCTTATAGAACTTATAATCAAGAGAAACAAACCTTTTTTTAAAATAGATATTCAAGATTTCATAAAAAAAAACGAAAAATAATAATTTCGAAAAGAATACACGGTCTGTAGTTGAATTGCATGTGAATTTTAAAAAGGTTACCGCCTATCTTCAACTTAGAATTTCACTTTTGTATTAATGGGTGATAACCAAATGAAAGTTTAACAGATGATAATTTTTCATACGATTTCTAAGTTAAACATATTATAGATAATAGTAAAAATAAAAATGATATTTACCATGGCAGCTATTATTAAAAAAAAATAATAATAATAATCCTTGAAGTATTAATCTAATTTATTCGACATTTTCCGCTGTTACTTATTCTTACATGCATGAAAACCGGGCATTCTAAACGGTAAAAGAGATAAATTATTATTGTTGGCTCCTAATGGTTTTCCAGTTAAAAAGCCAGTCTCGTCCTGATTGAGATTAATTCATTTGTTTCTTTAAATTAAACAAACTCCCCATTCATTAAAGATTCAAATTCTCCAGTGATTATACCATCTGTTTATAAGAGAGAACAAATTCAAATCCTAATAGTTTGGTCTCATATTTCTAAAGTGGTCCAAAATGTTACTAATTAGTAGAAATATTAAATAATGATTTTCAAATATCGTTTGATGCCATTGAAATAAATATTAGAGCTGTCCTTTCTGAACTAAAGGGAACGAGTGCAATTACAAGCTAAGATATTAAGGATTTTGAGATCAGCTTCGGTTAAATATACCCAAAGATGGTTATTGTAATTAACCAGCTAGTAGGTGATCGCAAAGCTCTAAACTTTGGGAAAAGAAATATCCGGATACTTATTAAGTGGCAATAATAAGCTCTGGTTTTTTACTTAATCCTATCTAATTAGTGAAGATATTAATTTGAAATACTAATGTAACCTATTCGATCGGTATAGAGAATATTTGCTATTTTTTTTTCAATATTCAAATAATCTTGACACCGCGAACAGTATTGCCCTGTTCTAGCAAGTGTTTATTCATTTTGGTTATTGCAAGGAGATACTCTTCTGTTAACGAGTCTTGTTGTTAGTTTTTTCATTTGTCACATGGACAAGAAAAACAATATGATTTAAAAAAAAAAAAACAGTTTTTTTTTCCTTTCGTAAAAATAAAATAATAATAATAACAAAATACGGGAAGACTACTAACGTTGGAAAATGTATAGAATGCAAAAATGACAAAGAATAGGAGTCCTCAATAACTTGTCCTTCCTTAAAAGAATATAACCGACTGAAAAAAATGTGGAGAAGAAATAACCATAAGTCTACGAGACTGGCTAAAACGATCCAATATAGAAAAAGTCTAATGGTTTCCACAAGAAATCTTTCCGAGAATATTAGGAAACTTAGCTTGGAATACATACCACTATTCAAAATCCCGTTTCTTACTTCATCCATTCGATTTGCCTTTAGTTGTGTTATTGGAAAGTAATCTTTCTGCATAGTCGTGAAAGTATTTAAACTTTTTCGTCCCTGCTCATTCCTAAACTCTTTTACTCGCTACACAGTAGCCTATTTATACCACCGCAACTTAAATTTGAAAAAGTATTGAGTAGTGTTCTTTTTCAAAGTTTTTATATCTACTATTCAACGTCAAATTAACAGTATGCAGTACAGCAATGCATCTGAACAATTCTCCCAAATATGATCAAGAAAGAAGGAGAAAAATACCGTTTACGTGAATAAAGAAACTATCCAGAAACATAGAGGCATATGAGTGAAACCTAGCAAAAACTATACAATCATACAACACCTAAAGTATCCACAATCGTGAAGAAGAAAAAAGCTAATGCGATTGATGCTGTAAAAAACGAAGCTTATATTGATGAAACCATAGCCTTGTGTTCTACATAAAGCGGAGAACTTGGTTCTCATATTGATCAATGAGAGGCAATCAGCGAGAGATATGTAAAACAAGAAAAAATTAGAAAAGCAAATATCTTATATGATGGCCTTGTTAATAAAAAAAAAAAAAAAAAAAAAAAAAAAAAAGAGGCTGGTAAATCAGTAGACAAAGAAAAAGAAACATTCAAAGCTAGACATGCCTAGTTCCAAAACTAAGAGGCGAGATGGAATCCTTATCATTTGTGTGATATGGGAAGGATACGAGTTCCATTGTGAAGACAAGTGAGAATCTATTTCATAATTCTAAAGGTTTGTGGATTATGAGGTTTACATGCAGCTGTAAGCTTTCATTTGCAAGAAGACCAGTCTTATTTGGAAGCAGATGCCTAGGAAGAGCTTCATTACTTCATTAGAGAAGGCAATTTCCTTCCAGAAGCCTATGGAAGACTATCTGCCCCTGCTGCTGTCTGCTAATGCCAGCAAGGATTGCAAATGCATGTTATGTGAAGGCCAAACTGCAAGGATTGGGTCACTGCCATTCTATTTGTTAAGTGGGTCAGTGAGGATTTTGGTCTTGACGTCATAAAGTACCTCTAAACATGAAACTCCCACGCCAACCTTTGTTTCTTATGGACAATCTTTCCATCTATCCTCCAGCTAAGAAAGACGATCTGATGGAGGATTCAATTGCTCCTACCCACGAACATAACTGCAACTCTTAAAACTATAGATCTGCTGGTGATCTCCAATTTCAAACAAAAAACTTTACAGAAGGCAACTACTGGACGATGCTTCCAAGTCACCAAAGGAACAGGCTCTTAGACTGAAAGTTCTGAGAAGAAACTGTCCACACAGTCAAGGGCCTCAAAATCATTGTAAAACCTGGGCAAGGGTAACTAAGAGAAGCCTCAACTTTGCATGGAGGAAACTGTGGCCTGAATGCGTTGCAAAAAGTTCAAGCAGGCAGGTAACGAAGAAACTATTTTTAATTGAAAAATTTCCACACAATGTTATAATATATTCTATTCTGACATGAATAAAGAACCTTTTAAATATGAGAATGTGATAGAGTTACTATATGATAATTTTTTTTTTTGATACATAACATTAAAGGTAAATATTTTTAAAGACGTTAGAAAAGGTGGAAATATCAAAATAATTAATTGCCCAAAGAGGAATAATGGTTTTGTTCACATAATTCCATGTAATGGGTGTGAAAAGATATATTTCAGTGAAACTGGATGATTTAGATCTTTGTGTAGATTGGAACTATTCTCATCAAGAATTTTGATAATGAAATTTTTAGTTTTATCTATAGCCTTTTTAAACTAGACACGCGTACCTTGTTTATGAAACTTAAAGGACGTACAATACAAACTATAAGTTCACTGATTGTTAAACTCCTAACATTTTTTTTTTTTATATAACGCCAGTTACTTATACATCATTAAGTATTACTAGTTGCACAAATTAATTATGCTTAGCTTCTTTGTGGATTTAATTTCAGTCTTGGTACGTTTATTTTTTATGACCTTACTTTTAAACTTACTTGGTACCCAGAAGTATAGGTAATAAACGTAAACGATTAGTAGCTGATCATAAATTTTCATTTGTCCTGTGAATCTTGTACTTCAGTATTTGTCACATGCAATTTTGTGACTTAAACGTAATATACAGCATATATATATATATATATATATATATATATATATATATATATATATATATACGTATATATATATACGTATATATATATGCATAAATAGATATATAAGTGTATATGTATATATATATATATATATATATATATATATACTGTATATATACTTATATATACATATATATCTATTTATGCATATATATATATATATATATATATATATATATATATACAGTATATGTTGGGTATGTTGAAACGTGTACACGTTTCAGAAAAAAATCGTGCATTCCTAAGAATCTTCTGATTCCTTATCAAACCTATCAGGGAGATCATACAATGATAACTGGAATTCATATTACATAAAGTCAGTATCTCACTGTATAATAACATTTGACTATGCAATGAGGTCATCAAGGTCATTGAAAATATTCAAATATTGAAATATATATTCTTATTAACTTTCTATTAAAAGAGAACAAATATTATGTTCAGTATTTTTTATTTCTTTAGGATTTCCACAGCAAAGGAAATGTATCGGAACAAATGATGAGGTGAGAATGACCCATTCCAGTTCTACCTACTTTAAATTAAAAGTTTTTACTCAAAACTGTTTTAAACTGCAGACGGGCTATGCGAACGAAAATTCAGTGTTGTACCCTGGAGTGCTGTTTCCTATGTGAAAAGACAAAAAAAAGTTTGATTCCTGCAAATAGATTTCCCTTGCAGAGAGAGAGAGAGAGAGAGAGAGAGAGAGAGAGAGAGAGAGAGAGAGAGAGAGAGAGAGATGATTTAAAAACTATTTAAGAATGCATGTCTCCTAGATAACCTGGAAAAATACTTAATGGAGTTTCCAAATGTAAAGTATTCAATTCATGACATCATGGTGTTCGCAGCTCAAGATGAAAGCCCTAATCATTAGAAATATTTTCGGACAACTAATTTCCAAAGTTTTTGATACAAATTGAAATATGCAGCAACACTTTTCAACCAAATACAAAATAATTTGCCTTTGGTGAGCTAATCTGCTTCAATTAATAACGAATTAAATTCGTTGGCTTATCAAAATAATTAACATATCAAGTTTTTGAACGTCTCTAAGCAAAAGTTCTAAATACGGTTAGAGGTTTAAAGGTTATGAATTAGTAACAGACACAGTGGACAGGAAAATATCTTAGAAATCGACCATTTCATACATTTGCTCAGCTGCCAACCCAAGACCAGGTGAGGTCTGTGACTACTAGAAACTTTCGGGCATTTTTAACCATTACTTTTCTAACTAAATAAAAGCATGTTTCATATGCAGACTATGCTACCGAGGTTGCATAAATATCGTCACTGAATATAGACATTTGGTTGTTGAATCCCTTAATCAATAGAGATGTATTGATCTAGAAATAAATAAAAAAATCTTAATAGCTGTTTTTTTTTTTTTACCTGCTTATTGTTATTCATGATTCATTCTCGGCGACTACAAAACCATTTTAAAATCAAACGGTACTTAATTTATTCAATATTTTCTGACTAGTTCATTAAGTATTAAGGAACTAAAAATATGATCCTCAAATTCAAAGGCTTCGCTGAAAAAAGAAATAAAAATGTTGACAGGAAATTCTCAAATGAAACATATCGCTTTGTAACTTTTTATGGCGATAATGATTTTTATACCACTACAGCCAAGTGCAGTATATAAAAAGTAAAATGAAATGTCAAGTAAGTGTAACGTGAAAAAAAAAAAAAAAAAAAAAACCAGACAAGCAGTGGTGCCAAAAATTATTTTCGATGATTATTTTCAGGCTTGGTTATTGGGATGTTGAATTGATTAGTCATTTTTAGATGATCCTGCAACATGTAATAAAAATACGGTTTATCAAAAAGAAAACAGAAAAACATTGTAATAAGGTTCATAATTATATTTTCCTTGTCTTGCCGAATTTCATACAAAATACATAACTTTGAAAGAATACTTGATAATATTCATTGTTATATTCATTAAAGATACCCATCACTATGAATGGCTATTGCAATGTTACTATTCTGTTCTTTAGCCTTCAGTAATTTTCTGAATTGAAAAAAAGAATAGTATTTTTCGTCCCTAAATCATCTCAATGCGCTTCGTAACAAGCACATCGTGTCACGTATTAATCTGAAATGACCCATCATGTTCTTGAAATGATCAGCATAAGCTATTTGGAGGCATATTTCCGATACATTATGGCAATAAGCCTTCACCAATAGGAGTATAAAACGCTCATCTGAGAGAAAATTGCCTCATTTTGCAGTGGCCAAAAGAAGACTTCATGAATTACCTGTTGCTACAATATCCATTAAGCGAGATTGTTACGTTTATTCATTAATATCACTTTCATACTTTTTATCATTATTAATACATATATCCATATTTCATTTCATTATATATTAAAATTTCAATGATGATAATTAAGATTCAAAAGTACATGTATTACAAAATATGCTTAACGCTTTTGGATTGTATATGTCAATATGCATCAAACACTTTACAGAATAATATTATCGATACATGAAACTGCCATTCAAATCACAGATCCAGTCTACTATATATTTTTAAATTCTTGTATCAAAGAACATCACAATTAACCCTACTATTTTCATCAACTGTACGTAAAAGTGATTCGGTGTAATTTTTCAAAATAAAGTTTCCACTTTAAATACATCTGTATATGTATATATATATATATATATATATATATATATATATATATATATATATATATATATATATATATATATATATATATATATATATATATATATAATCAACGATTGTACCCTATTGATTAGTATCGTATTGTAAATGTACAATATCCGATCGAGTCTAACATACCACCACTGTCGTGACTATGTTTATTCAATCAAAATGACTTCACCATTAAAAATAAAAGAAAAAATATCGTTCAAGATCTTCTTTATTGGGAAATGTGAAGAAGGACATTTGAGGGATGTTCCTATGTGAATTTGTGCAGATATATGCGCAGCAACCACGATTTCCGTTCGTCCTTCCAGCCGTTTTATCACTCACAAGGTTATACTTTGACGCTTGGTGGTAGCACTAATATGGAGATTATAATCTACCCAATAGCGTTTACCAATCATGTTTTCTTGGTCGGTTATATATCTTTTGCAAAATTTTCGTGAAAATGCTGTATTTGCCAGTACATTTAGAATAATTTAAATGTTAAACAAATACCAAGAATCTTGTTAGTTTAGTTTTTGTTTGTGAAAATTACGTAATAAATACAGAACCAATTCCAACGAAACTTGATGGACAAGTGGGGTATGACCCATGGACAAATCCAGTAGACTTTGAAGAAACTACATCAAAGTACAAGTACGCATTGGAGTTGAGAACAAAATAAGACTACTTGGTTTCGCGAAGGCATGCTCTCTACTGAATGCCCCTCAAGTTTGGTACATGCCATACAATGTATTAATACACAATATATTTCTCGGTAATATGATCCTTTTCATTATAACTGCTCGAACCAAGACAACCTCCCTCAACGATCTTAGCAAGTAAAAACTAAGTACAAAAGTCTAACCATCAATGGAACTTAAAACGATTACCTAAAG
>NC_090750.1:47169834-47172334 GCF_036898095.1 Palaemon carinicauda | reverse complement strand
AGGAGATGGAAATCCCCGGGATACGATGGAATAACTTTCGAGATAATACTGGCTGAAAAGGAAGTGACTCCCATACTACTTACAAGATTTTTTTTGCAGAATGTAGCAGAAAGAGGCAAAACCCGATGAATGAGAGTTAGGAGTGTTGGTGTAAATAAAAAAATGAGCCCTGACTGATTGCAATAATTACAGAGGCATAAAACGTACATTATTGGCTATGAAAATATGTAGTACGCTTATTCTAAAGAGACTTCAGAGAAATATTGATGAAAAGCTGAGACATGAAAAAACAGCATTCAGAAAATGTAGAGGTTTCACTGACCAAATTTGAAATTTTGAGACTTGTTTTACAGTAATGAATAGTAATATAGAAATTCCTTTTTATGTGGTATTTGTGGTGTATGGAAAAGCCTTTGGTAGTGTGCACCGGCATATTTTGTGGAGAGTTGTGCTTTATAATATAATTCCTCATAAATATGTAAATTTGATTAAGTTTGTTTTTAAGCATTGCAAATGTAAAGTTAAAGTTAATAGAGGCTTATCAAATGAATTTTCATTGACCAGCGCAGTACTTCAAGAGAATGTGTTGTCACCTAAGTTGTTCTTCCATCACATTGATTTTGTAATGAATAGAACAATCAGAGATGGTGGAGAAGGATTCGTCTGAATTGGTGATAGGAATTTACCAGACCTAGAGTATGCAGATGATGCTGTCCTTGTTAGCTGAACTCCACAGGATTTGTAATGATTGTTTACCAAAATGCATGAAATATCACACAAGGTTTTGCTGAAGATAAATAGAAGAAAGACAGGGATGATGAGAACCGAGTATACAATGGAAGATAAAATATCATTGGAAGGAGAAAGGATTAATGAGGTTGAGTAACTTAGGTATTTAGGAACTATGATCTCCAATTCAGTGTCTTTAAAATTAACATTTTAGTGAAAGATTAAAAAAAAGCAAATCAGATAATGGCTAGGTTAAGAAAAATTCGGAAATTAAATCACCTGAAATTACATAAAAATCAAACTTTATATCAGTTTATTGAGATCGGTGATATTTTATGGACACGAGTCATGGTATGACAATAAAAACAATATCCAATAGATCTAGCAGATTTGAGAACAAAGACCTCCGATGGATATTGGAAGTTAAATGGCAGGAAAGGGTTAGAAACGAAAGTATAAGAGAAATTATTCGAGTGCCATAAGTTGATGAGATTATGATGAGTGGTAGATGGAGATGGTTTGGGCATACTTTTCGCACTCCCCGAGAGAGATTAGTCCACTAAACGTTCAGCTGGGCACTAGACGAGTTGGAAGACCCAGGCCTACATGGCTGAGGACTATGAAGCGCGAAGTAGGAGATGATAAATGGCGAAGTATTCAAATAAAAGCTCAAGATTGCGAGATCTGGTGAGATCTAACTTGAGCCCCTTTGCGTCAATACACGTCGGAGGAGATGGTGATGATGTATGCTTGAGTGTGACGTAGGCAATTCATTGACACACCCCGTTTTCTTAGAAAATCTCTTCAGCTCTTTTGTAGCTGTATAACGTGAACGTGTCTCTTTTTTTTTTTTTTTTTTTTTTTGAGCTTAACACGACAAAGTGTAATGGTTCCTCGTTTGATTATTTCGATGCTAGAGTCAAGTTTCATGGTGATTATCATGGTACTCTTGGTCTTTTGAATAAATATTTAGAAGCTCGTTGTATTATCTCTCAAAGGTTAAAGTGCCCTTTGTTTGATTCTGTCTTGGCTTTTAGCGATGAAAGGCACATTTTTTACTGCAACGCTTTTGTAAAGATTGTCAAAGAAAAAAACAAATAACATGTAGGTGTCAATGATAAGTTAAAGAATTATTTGTGTTTAATTTTATTCTAATGTAAGGATTTATTTTTCATTCAGTTTTAGTTTGTAACCTGGTAAAGGGTGTCTAGGGGACTAGTCCCAAACTAGGTCTGTGAACTGGGAAGGTTTGTGACCTGGGAAGGTTGTTGACTTGGGAAAGTTTGTGATCTGGGAAGGGGTGTCCAGAGATTGGTTTGTAACCAGGGAACTACTAGGCTAGGCTAGATTGTTTTTTTTATTTACGATCATTGGCCTTTTACAAATTTATAAAGTGCTAAATAATCACGTTTAGTTCTGTTTTCTCACACCCAAAGTCACAGGTTTCCACCTCTGTCCATCAAGAAAGGGTGGGGTGGCGGGGGTTTATAACGGTAGAACGGCTTATTTGCAGTAGAAATGATTTTAAAACCAGACTATTTACTATAGGAACAGCTTTTTTTACATATTACAAATATTGTCCCGTGCTGTTCTGTAATTTACTGCACTGGGAGTATGTATATATATATATATATATATATATATATATATATATATATATATATATACATATATATATATATATATATATATATATGTATATATATATATATATATATATATATATATATATATATATATATATATATATATATATATATATATATATATA
>NC_090750.1:47148530-47153530 GCF_036898095.1 Palaemon carinicauda | reverse complement strand
TATATATATATATATATATATATATATATGCAGTATATATATATATATATATATATATATATATATATATATATATATATATATATATATATATATATATATAGATGTTCAGGAAGAACTGATGAAGTTGGAATAGAAGGGGTTGGAATGATGATGACATCAAGTGCTATAAGTAGCAGATTGTCACCTGCAAGATTTAAAGCAGCGCAATATGAGCATTATAGTTTGCTATGCACCAACAAATGATATCTCCGAAGAAACAAAAGATGAATTTCATGAAGAGTTGCAGAGTGTAATAGATGAAGTGTAAGGCTAAAGTTGGAAAGATTAATCAATGGATAGAGAATGTGAAGCGTGTTGACTTCGCGAAGTTGTAAATGAATATGGAGCCCATTATATATGTTCTTGTTCAGCAAACTATCTTGTTAATGGAGGTACTATTTTCCAGCAAAGGGACATCCAGAAATATACATGGACTTCACCATGTGGCAATTACAAAAATTAAATAGATCAAATATTCATTATTAAAGAGAGAAGGAGGACTCTGGGAAATGTGAGAAGCTATAGACGCAGATATTGGTAGTGATCACCAGCTCCTCATTGCCAAACTGAAATTCACACTGACAGCACCCAACAGAAGTGTAAATAGAATAGCTAAATTTGGTAAAGCTAAGCTTCTACAGGAAGAGCTCGGAGAAAAATTTGCAATTGAATGTAAGAATTGATTTGCAGTCTTAGAGGCTTTAAGGGAAGAAGAGCAGACAATTATGAAGAATGGTTTGAAATTAAAAACATATATCAATCAGAGGTTTTGGGACTTGTAGTTATAAGGAAAAAAACATGGATATCAAATGATACTTTGGATAAGGATAAGGATAAGGAGACAAAGACAGAAAATTATAATTGAAAGTTTTCGAGGAAGTAATGACACTTATAAGGTAGAGCATGCTAAGTATTCCAATATTGATAATAAAGTCAAAAGAAAATCCATGTTTGATTGGAGAGAATATTTAGACAGTAAAGCAGATAAATCTGACAAAGCTTTGAATTCAGGGTTTATATGTGGTGTAAGAATTGCTCATAGAATTAGTAATGAAACTTCCACGGGGGAAAGAAGAAGTAGATACCCATGAATCTGCTATAACAACCGTGGATGAAGCAAGGCAACGTTGGATAGAACACCCTAGTAAGATCATGAATACGAGGAGATGAAAAGGGAATAATTTTATTTATATACCCAAAGCTGAGGAAGATTTTGATATGCCTATGAATGAAATCAGTGTGTTTGGAGGCGAAGCTATCATTAAAAAGCCCAAAATAGGGAAGACACCTGGATACGATGGAATTAGTGCAAAGATGATATTGGCCGAGAATTAAGTGACTATCATAATACTTACGATATAATCTTGTAGGATGTGGCATGAAGAGGGAAAACCTGATGAATGGAAGCTAGGAGTGTTAGTGCAAATGGCAAAAAATGGAAATCTGACTAATTGAAATAATTTCAGAGGCATTATACTTACGTCTGTTGTCATGAAAATATATATTATGCTCATTCTATAGAAGCTAGAGAAAAAGCTGAGAGATAAACAAGCGGGATTTAGAAAAGGTAAAAGTTGCACTGGCCAAATTTTCATTCTAGGAAATGTTTTACATCAATGTGCAGATTATAGGAATCCTATGTTAATGGCATCTGAGGACTATGAAAAGCCTTTGATAGTGTGCACCGGCCAATTTTTGGGAGTCATGCGTTATTACAGATTTTCTCTTAAAAAAGTAAATTTGATTAAGACTGTTCATGAACATAATAAGTGCAAAGTTAATTTTAGCGGAGTCCCATCAAATGAATTTCCAGTGAACAGTGGAGAGCTCCAAGGGAATGTGCTGTCACCTACGTTGAGTATCCTCCTCATGGATTTTGTAATGCATAGGACAACTGAAGATGGTGGAGAAGGATTGGACTTAATTGGTAATAGGAAATTGGCTGACTAGAGAATGCTGATGACGTTGTCCTTATTAGCAAATCCCCATATAATTATCAACGATTGCTTACCAAAATGGATGAAATATAAAAAAAGGTTGGACTCAAGATGAAAGAAGAAAGACAAAAATGATGAGAACGGATTATGCAATAGAAGATGAAATATTATTGGAAAGAGAAAGGATTAATGAGGTAGAATCATTTAAAGATTTGGGGACTTGGATATCTAATACATGGTCTTTAGAATTGTAGTTTAATGAAAGATTGAAAAAAAAAGCAAATCAGATAATGGATAGGTTAAATAGATTTTGGAAATCAAATCGCGAGAAATTACATATAAAACTCAAGGTATATATAAGTTTAGTAAGACCGGTGTTACTGTATGGACATGAGTGGTGGTATGATAATGAAACAATATCCAATTGATTTTTTTAGATTAGAGAAGAAAGCCCCTAGAAGAATATTCGGAGTTAAATGTTAGAACAAGATTAGTAATGAAGCTATAAGAGAGATTACTCGAGTGTCATATGTGGATGAGTTCTAGGTGAGAGGCAAATGGAGATGTCTTGGTCATGCTCATCGCATTCTCCAAGAGATCCTAGTTCATTAAATATTCAACTGGTTTTCAAAAGGCTCTAGAATAGTTGGAAGATCCAGACTTATATAGCTGAGGACTATGAAGTGTGAAGTAGGAGATGAAAAATGGAGAAGTATTGATTTAAAACGTAAGATATATATATATATATATATATATATATATATATATATATATATATATATATATATATATATATATATATGAATTATATATATACTTATATATAAATATACATATATATGTGTATATATAAATATCTATATATATATACTGTAAATACTATATATATATATATATATATATATATATATATATATATATATATATATATATATATATATATATATACTGTTATGGAAGGATTTGTTAAAATAGGGAATAAATTCCTTAAGATTGATTCGTATATTCAAAATGCCATAGTGTAGTTATGCATGTTTGAGAAAAAGCCATCGACCTCGCTTATTTCCGATTGCATTTGCAACTTCCTTGATCATCTAACGACCTAAAGTCCGAAGCTACCATAAATTCCGGAAACTAAACGGGGAATGACCATTTACCCTTCAACGGCAATACATTGTGAACGAACATTCTTTTGACCATGGAATGACCTATTTCGTCTTTGCGTCAACGACCATTGCCTGTACCACTGATCGTAATCACCAACAGCTACTTTTCACCGAAAGTGAATATCAAGAGGTTTGTTCTTTTCTTCTATTTTCATTTCTACTATGAGATTCAGGGCCCCTGTAACACGGTTTTTTCGCAATAACTATTTTTCTATGAATTTCATAAATATAACGCTTATTCAGAATGCACATTATATCTACACATAAATTTTGACTATATTCTGCATTACGTAGGTTGAATAAATTTGGTACTTTATTAAGTAAAAGTGACGATTTTTGAAGACAGGCCAACTTACTCAGAGAAAAGGTTTCGAACGCACTCGTTACGTAACTTATGACGGCATTTCTTCTCTCTTTCTCGATCGATGATTGGTTATACGTAACGAAGGTTATACCTCTGCCAACAATAACACAAAAGTGTAAATAAAAGCAAAGCAGTACACCTTTATGAACTCTGAAACCTCTCCACTGAGAATTGTCATAATGAACAAACGAACAAATTATGTTAATAGATACAAAAACACTTCGATTATTTGTCTAACTCCCAAAATAAGTTTCCTAAGAAATTACAGTCTACTTTATAGGTCACAATCAGATTGACAAAGTGTATGGAATAGTTGGTAATTTTAAAAAACGTAGTAGACCAGCTTGATTTGATAACTGCTATATCCAATGTCAAGCAATTTTTATTCATTGTCTATCTACCTACCTATTTACTGTAAAAAAAAAAAAGATAGCCGGTACCGTATTTTCGCTTTAAACCTTCACCAATAATTATCGTCAGAATGATGACTTCATGAGACTCCACCCACTTTGGCCTCGTTATGAATCAGGATAACACTGAAGGCTATCATGGGCATTGTTGGATCAGAAAATTCAAATTCTGGCTATAAAAACTCATTTCTCGAGTAGTTGTAAGAAGTGCTAAATGATCCTCAATGATCCCAGCAGTTGGCCTAAACGTTTAATTCATGCATACTACTGTTGCGGCAGTACTGCTACAGTAGTATTACTACGCCAGCACTGATACCCCACCCACATCTATGTATTGTTCCGCCATTCATAAAGTCTTTGTCATGTTTTTTCACTGTGCAATAGGCCATGGCCTCCTCAGAAATTAAGTTTAACATTAGATGATAGGTTATTTCATTAAGCTGACAAATTATGGCAACTGGGTATGTTATTGCCGACGTTGAAGCTAAAGATAAAGTATGGTATCATTCCTTCATTGCATTATCATCTTTACTACTATTTGTTTTGCTACATGTAGTAGATATTTCAAAGGATAAATGAATTATGATCACTTTACTTCTATAGATTCCCATTAGATGTACAAATAAAACTCCTAAAACTATTCATGATTTATTTACAAAATGCAGTCATGCCCAAAACATAGCCAGTACGTTCGTACGGCCTAAGAAGAAGAAAAAAAAATATATCGGATGATCCGTTGGTCTGATGGAGATTTTAGCACAAAAATCTTATTTTAACAAAAAAAGTTATATAAAGACTGTTTACATACAATCTCTCTCTCTCTCTCTCTCTCTCTCTCTCTCTCTCTCTCTCTCTCTCTCTCTCTCTCTCTCTCTCTGGTGGCATAGTGAATAGTTAATGGAAATGTTCAAAAGCCTGAATGACATTACAAGTATTATAATCATGTTACGCTAAATACAAATCAGACGATAAACATTGGATTTAAACTAGAAACTGAATAATTACCTATTCAGGCTATAATAGATATGGCCAAGGGCTTTCTCATGACTGTATAAAGTTGCAAGTCGTAAGACAAATGCAG
>NC_090750.1:47127834-47132834 GCF_036898095.1 Palaemon carinicauda | reverse complement strand
TTAAAAAATTACTTGGTAGCTAACTCATAAAAAGTACAAAATGAATTAGATTGTCCCCGAATTTGCTAATGAGAGTTTGTATAATTTTCATTCCAGAATGCCTCAAAGTTGAATCAATCAGTTTTAATTTCCAGCCATCTTTAATCAGAAGACCATTTACATTATGAAACTTTCTATATATAAATAATACTAGAACGATGTTAGCTTTATAAGACATCCTTGAAATACGTCAAGCGAAATTTTCCGCTAGTAAAACCTTTGGTCTACAATGAAAATCATCAGCAGTTAAGATTTAAGGATAACTTATGCATTTAGATACCAGTAATTGAGTTTGATAAACGTATCTGTTACCACTATAATCAATAGCTACTGAACACGCCCTTAAAGTCTGCAGACTTAGCTAACTATGCAGACAAACTATAAAATAGTTTTAAACAGTCCCCGTTCCAATTAAAACATTGGGCTAAAGGTACAAAAATAATGTTCCTGGAATAATCCAGATTATCAGTCTTTATTCCATTTACTTAATACATACTTCCAGTCTCACTTTCTGCTAGTTTCCCGCTACCATGATTGCAACAGACAGTGTTTTCTGAATCTAGGGGAAAAGTTCCTGGGTTTACCTTTGTGTATTACAGATTTTTTTTACCTGATAGTGATTTCTACTAAACCTTACAGCAGTCTATCAAGTTTAAACCTTTTTAAACTTAAAACTCCCTACCTATATGTTGCTTTATACTTTAAGTTGCTTTAAAGATTAACCAAAGGCGCTCTTAAAGAACTTATAAAAAAACTTGTGACTATAGACAGAGTCAAGTCTCCTGTTAAGTTCTCACCACGTTACTCCCTACAAGAACCAAATTACCGTACCCGTAGTATTGGACACTTGCCAATACTTAAATTTAAATTTATAATATATAAAGTTCCATACATTTTTTTTTATATCATCGTTACGAACACTATCTTCTAAATTTATATCCAATTGTCCCAAGTTGCTCTAAAGCAAAGTTTATCATCTTTACATTATCCTTAAGTTAAGGTTGTGTAAATAATATTCAAATATTTCATTAGATTATAATGCAAGTTAACGAAACTAACAATTGGTAGGCCAAAACCTCCTTCACGTAATGAAACTGAAAAAGTAGCATGAAATACATATTAGCAATCTATCTCTACAAATTAAGAAATCATGAGCTAATTAATCGGGTAAATACATTAAAATGCTACATGCCTTAAACCTACATGTAAGGATCTATAGTAAATCTAATCAGAACCAACCTTTAATTTTCAAATATGAAATTTAGATGAAGATTTTACACCATAATTAATAAAAAATATTAACCTTACTTTCCGTCATGTTCCAAATATTTAATGTTTATCCAAGACAGCACAATCACCAATGCCACAGATACAAAGACATTAAACGGCTTATACAAGAGAGGTCTTCTAACAGTAAAGCTAATACCGCACAGTATTAAAGAATGAAAGAAAAAAAATAGAGAATTATCACTATACCAAATAATGTAGATTAAAATTTAAGTCTTTAGTAACCTACTTCTTACCACTGTATAACCATAAAATTTAAAAGCGGGAACATTTACGAATAAGACCAAAAGCTAGCAAATGTCAGAGATGACAAACAAACAACCCATGACCTGAACCATAACTAACATTGAAACATTTTAAGCATTCGCCACATCGAGATTTAAAAAAAAAAAAAAAACATGCGGACAATTTCAAACATAAAAGCATAAGAACACTTGCCATTATCCCACGAATAACAAGCTGGTGCACTTCAGAGATTTCAACTATGATCGACAAGCTTCAAATATTGTGTAAACACTCGCAAATCCACAACAACCTCGACCATAACTTCTATCATAAAGTCTATCGATTAGTAACACTGATTAAACCGCCACTCAACTCCGAGTAAGAAACGTGGAACTTGGTCATCAAGCCAAACTCGATCCGTGCAATTAGCTATCAAGGACTCCGGAATGCTAGCGGAGAAAGAGAGACAGCCAAGAGCTCTTCAGCTACGGGATACGGTATTGAATATCACCCACATCTCTGTTGGCTTTGGCGACATTATTTTTCTCTTTGTTTGTACTGTACTTCTTGGAGATTCTTCGTTCAAGTCCAGTTACTAAGCTTGATTTCATTTATGTATCTTCAAAGAGATTATTTTTGGAATTTATTGCTTTTTCACATGTATTTTTAGCCATTATTTTGTGTTAATTCGGCTTCGTTTTTTATATTTTTTTGATTTATTCTTGTTAAGTCATTTTTCTTTTATAACCTTCTATATTGGGCCTGACTAACCGATGTTTAACTAACTTTTCCAAGGAAATTTTCTTTCTGGTCTATTTTTCCTATCCTTCTACTGCTTTTTTTCCGCCCAGTTTCTTATCTTCTGTCCTATTCTTCTTCCTTACCTTGTTTTATGTCATTCATGTTACTCTGACAAATACTACAGCAAAATGGATATATCAGTCCGATACTTCCATACTACAACTGCTGAAGTAAGGAATTCCTTGGACGAAATAAATTGAACTATGGGATTCTCCAATAGATTTAATAGATTTGGGAACAAAGCCCTCAGAAGCATATTAGAAGTTAAATGGCAAGACAGGATTAGAAATGGAACTATAAGAGAGATTACTCGAGTGCCTTATGTGGATGAGATCAAGGTGAGGGGTAGATGGAGTTGGTTTGGGCATGCTCTTCGCACTCCCCAAGAGAGGTAAGTTCACCAAACGTTCAGTTGGGTTCCACAAGGCACTAGAAGAGCTGGAAGACCCAGGCCTACATGGCTGAGGACTATGAGGTGTGAAGCAGGAGATGCTGAATGTGGAAGTATTGAATTAAAAGCTCAAGACAGAGACGACGGACGAAATCTAACCGAGCCTTTTGCATCAATAGGCGGAGGAGGAGATGATGATGATGATGGGTTTGTTTTAAGAATATGGACACTCAATTCTCTCATATGCCTCAGGAAAATACTAATTCTCTCTCTCTCTCTCTCTCTCTCTCTCTCTCTCTCTCTCTCTCTCTCTCTCTCTCTCTCTCTCTCTCACAGAACAGAAGAAACAAATCATGAACCTCTTATCTTAAACAGTGACCCTATTTCAATTTAGTTAACAGTACAAAATGTGAATTATATATATTTATATATATATAATATATATATATATATATATATATATATATATATATATATATATATATATATATATGTATATATATATATGTGTGTGTGTATATATATGACCCGTGTAGACGGATAATGAGACGTCGGAATATGGATTTTCTTCATTTATTACAAAACGTTCATTCGTAAGTACACTATACACAACTACCCTCTCAGGCGAGGTACTTGTCAACTCAAGCGCCCACCAGCAACTAAAAACTCCCTTCGCTACCAAATTGCAACTTCTACAACAATAAGCTGAGACATAGATTTTTGTGGAATACTGATGAATATTGAGTTCATTTACCTTGTCGTACATGACATCTCTGCATACATGAATTGGGACATTACACGCCCCCCCCCCCCCTCCCCCCAACCTCCTCACTCCGGGAGGAGGTGCGCACTCGCCCTCACTAGTCTATGATATATGGAGAACACTCCAACCCGGAATAGGCATAGCATGTACTAAACAGAAATGCAACATAAAATATATATAGAAATCACCCCCCAAAAAATAACAAATCTTCAACAAAAAAATAAAAAATGTAACACACTAGACGTTTTCCCGAGAAAATCATTCATCTTCCCGCCCTTCTCTGATAACATTAAGTATAAGGTATTCACATCTACACATTCTCTAACAGTGCCTATCCTCAAGGCTGAAATTTAATCCTGCAGCCACTTGCTATTCGGGAACCACCCCGGGCCCAGCAACCAGGAATCATATAAATACATGAATAATACAGCCTCCACCTGACGGATCTCACTTGACCTATTTAACCTCTGATTGTTTTTAGGCTCACTCAGCAATGTTATACGTATTTCCACACTCAGCAAAATTACCACAACATTTTACGTATACATTTAGCATCAACATAACATATTGTTATCATCAAGTTTATTTAAACACGTCAAAAGAAGAAATGAGGTATGTTCAAACAACAACAACAGCTAAGGAAAAAAAAATTCTACTCATCAACTCGAGGATATCACGTATGCACGGGTAAGGAGGAACACTTTTGAAAACTACCTCTTCAGGTACCATATGTATATGTGCCTCATGATGTTCAGATACTGCGCCATTATCAATGCTTTGTATCACAACTGTGTTAGACTTTACCATCTTTACTCGGTACGGACCCAAATACGCTGGCTCTAGTTTGTGTTTCCTAAGTTGTGTCGTTTCTAATACACACGATCGCCCACAAATACTTTTACCGGTGCGGTTTTGAACCGACCATCATACTTTGAGCTGTGATTTTCATTAGCTCTTTTCAAAATCCTTTCAGTGGTATTCATTACTCTCCTCAATAGATTTAATAATTATACACTGTATTGCTCAGTTGAATAATTTGGCAATTGTTGCGAATTAATGAGTACTGGACATACACTAAAAAGAAAGGCGTGTCCCTGAGCGAAGCATTTTATACAATGTTCAAAGCTAGCTCAGCTGTAGGAAGCATGGCGTGCCAATGAAGGGGGTCATCAGTCACTAAGTAAGGTAAAATTCGCACTACTTACCTATTATGCGATTCCACTAATCCATTTGCTGGAGGCATATATGCGGTCACTGAAAAGTGTTCAATATTCATTAAGTCCGTGACCGATTTCACCACCTTACTTATAAACTCAGGACCATTATCACTTATCAATATTTTCGGGCAACCAAACCTAGTAATGAAAGAGCACAGCGCCTGGGCTAATGAATTTGCAGATTTATCCAACATTGCATAAGTATAAGTGTACCGAGTATATGCACTATAAAGTTTAATAGGAACCACAGGCCACTTTCTGGCTTTCGGTACAGTGG
>NC_090750.1:47110334-47122834 GCF_036898095.1 Palaemon carinicauda | reverse complement strand
AAATGTCCAGCACTAATTTTCCTCCCAAGGTAAAGAATGACAGAATAACAGAGGCTCTGGATTTAGTTGATATAAAGAAGGACCAGTTTACTGTACTCCAACAGAAGGATTCAAGTTTGAAAGCACTCTGGGATAAAGTAGTGGATCCTACTGACAACCCTAAAACTCCATACTTTTATGTGGAGAAAAATATTTTGTTTCGCCATTACAAGTCTCCCAAAGCTCTCGCATCTAACTCATGGCATGACTGTTTTCAGGTTGTTTTTCCAGAGCCCTTAAGGAAACCCTTACTTGACCTCGCTCATTCAACAGAATCCCATCTTGGAGTGAATAAAACCTACAAGAGGTTGTTTGAGGATTTTTATTGGCCAGAAATGAGAAAGGACATCAAGGAGTTCATTGCTTCCTGTCACCACTGTCAGATCACTGGTAAGCCTAATGAGAAAATACCTCCAGCACCACTTCAAAGCATTCCAGTACCTAAGTCGCCATTTGATAAGGTAATTATTGATTGTGTTGGGCCCTTGCCAAAGACTCGCAAGGGTAATGAATACATTTTGACTGTCCTCTGCCCTACCACTAGGTATCCCTTAGCCTTTCCCATTAAAAATATCTGTGCTAAAACCATAGTTGGACAATTGTTGAAAACCTTTACCTTGTTAGGTTCCCGAGAGAACTACAGTGTGATCAAGGTACCAATTTTACTAGCAATCTTTTCAAGCAAGCTATGTATCAATTTAATATCCATAATGTTTACTCTTCTGCTTATCACCCGCAGACTAATGGTGCCTTGGAGAGAATGCACCAGACTTTAAAAAGTTTGTTACGGAAGTATATCAGTGAAACATCACAGCACTGGGATGAGGTCCTCGATCTTCTCATGTATGTACTTAGATGTACACCTCATGATTCCACAGGGGTATCCCCATTTGAACTAATGTTCGGTCGAAAACCAAGAACTATATTAAGTTCGGTAAAGGAGAATATTTTGCAGAGGAAGCCAGAAGAAACTACAAATATTTATCAGTATTTAAAAGAATTAAAAAAGAAATTTACTTACATTTATGATATTGCTACTACTAATTTATTTTCTTCCCAGCAGAAGATGCAAAACATATACAATAAGAAGGCAAAAATGAGAGAGTTCAAAACTGACGACCAAGTTTTAGTGTATCATCCTATTCCTGGAGCTCCCTTACGAGAAAAATATGCTGGACCTTACAAGATCCTTCATAGGACTTCCAAAGTAAACTACATAATCAGCACTCCAGACCGAAAACGACAAACTCAATTATTTCATGTAAACATCCTTAAACCCTATATCACTCCAGTCAAAAAGGTGAGTCCTAATATTGCTTTAGTGATAACCAAAGCTAATACAGAGGTAACAAAGGTACCTAACCTAACAATAGATGAGGAAACTAATGATGGTGATGAAACCAATCTCATTTTATCGTTCAAGGATTTTTCTAATAGTGAAATTTTAAAATCTTTAAGTTCATATCTTTCTCACCTATATGTACCTCAAAAACAGGCATTGAAAAGTCTTATTAAAGTTTCCAGACATTAGTACTGATATTCCTAAGTGTAGCTCTACTGTCCACCATGACATATTGCTTGAACCAAATACCACTCCAATCCGTCAACCTTTCTATAGAGCCACAGGTGTTAAACTAGAAACATTGAAGAGGGAAGTTCAGTATTTGTTAGACAATAATTTAGCAGAGCCCAGTACATCGCCTTGGGCTTCACCATGTATATTGGTCCCCAAACCTAATGGGCAATTCAGACTCTGCACGGATTACAGGAAATTAAATAAAGTGACTATTAAAGATTCCTATCCACTTCCTAGGGTTAATGACATTCTAGATAATATTGGAAATGCCAAATTGTTAACTCAAATAGATTTACTAAAAGGATATTATCAGGTACCACTGACTGATAAAGCTAAGAAAATCTCTTCATTTGTAACACCTTTTGGTCTCTTTTCTTACTTAGTAATGCCCTTTGGACTCTGTAATGCCCCTGCAACGTTCCAGCGCATGATGGCAGAGATAACTAGAGGTCTTAAAGATGTGTTTGCATATCTCGACGACATTGTGATTGCCAGCAAGACCTGGGAAGAACATCTTAGCACCTTGGAAGAACTCTTTCAACGCCTGCAGAAAGTCGGGCTGACAATCAACCTTGCTAAAAGTTCTTTCGGTCAAGCTAAAGTAGTTTATCTAGGTCATTGCATTGGTAGTGGGGAAATTATACCTAAAGGGGCTAATATAGACAATATAAAGAACATTCCTATTCCTGCCACCAGACAGCAACTAAAGTCTTTTTTGGGAATGGTTTCTTACTATGCTAAATTCATTAAGAACTTTGCTGTTATTACTGCTCCTCTCTATGCTCTTACTTCTCCTAAGGTAAAGTTTGACTGGACTGAAGAACACTGTCACATTTTTAAACAACTGAAGAGCATATTGGTTTCTAAACCCCTGTTAAGAGCTGCTGATTTTAATAAAGAATTTTTCATGCAGATTGACGCCAGCAATACAGGTTATGGGGCTGTTTTGCTGCAGTCTTATTCAGTCGGTACCACAGAAACGCCACCACCACTTCATCATCTCCTTCCCATCGCCTACCACTCTCGCTTCTTCAAAGGAGCTCAAACCAGGTGGGCCACTGTCGAGAAGGAGCTTTATGCCATCGTCGCATCGCTACTACACTTCCAACCCTACTTGGAAGGACACCACAGAGTAGTAGTATATACCGACCATCGACCACTCATCTTCCTCGAACGCTCTCGCCTCCGAAACAAGAAGTTGCTTCGTTGGTCATATATATTGTCTGCCTTCAATCTACAACTTCAGTCAATCGGAGGTACCAACAATCTCATCGCGGACACACTATCGCGGCTTCCACCACCTTCAACACCACAACCATCTAGTCCCACTGTAGTGGGCCCATCTTAGCGGGGGGGACTATGACGAATTGCCACTCTCCCTCTTTGTACATAAATATATTGTATAATTTTATTTTCAACTATGTACCTTTTCTCCATTTGTGTATTATCTCTTTTGCTTCAGCGCCATCTCTTGACCGCGCAATCTATTTCCACTCTATGCTCCTTGCTTTGGTATTTTCACACCTTTCTTTGGATCTTGATTTTTGGTATGAAGTAGGAGTATACTTCCCACTACAAACAGTGACAGTTGTGATATTTATATCTTATTTTGCTATTTAGTACCGTAAGCTGTAACTAAAGTGTTAATATTTAATTAATGTCGGTGTTTTGATCACTTGTTTTTGTTATTGTGGATTAATTGGTATTATAATATATATAAATATGTGAGCAGTGTTTCCTTTGTCACCATTTAAGTAATAATGGTTCGTGGGTTAAGTAATAAGATAATTTAAGGTATGTTGAATTCTCCTAAGACCTGAGATATTCCATCACAGAGGTGACAATATATATATATATATATATATATATATATATATATATATATATAAATATATATATATATATATATATATATATATATATATATATATATATATATATATATATATATATATATATATATATGCGCGCATGTGTGTGTGAACTTGTTACCGTTTTCCAGAATAATGAGATACTACCGCTAGAGAGTTGTGGGGTCCTTTGACTGGCCAGACAGTACTACATTGGATCCTTCTCTCCGGTTATGGTTCTTTCCCTGTGTCTACACAGACATCGAATAGTCCGGCCTATTCTTTACAAATTCTCTTCTGTCGTCATACACCCGACATCACTGAGATTACCAAACAATTCCTCTTTCAAGGGGTTAACTACTGCACTGTAACTGTGCACTGGCTATACTTTCCTCTTGGTAAGGGTAGAAGAGACTCTTTAGCTATGGTAAGCAGCTCTTCTAAGAGAAGGACACTCCAAAATCAAAGCATTGTTCTCTATGCTTGGGTTGTGTCATAGCCTCTGTACCATGGTTGTCCACTGTCTTGAGTTAGAGTTCTCTTGCTTGATGGTACACTCGGGCACGCTGTTCTATCTGGTTTCTCTTCCTCTTGTTTTTTGAAGTTTTTATTGTTTATATAGGAAATATTTATTTTAATGTTGTTACTGTTCTTAAAATATTCTATATATCCTTATATCCTTTCCTCACTGGGCTATTTTCTCTGTTGGGGCCCCTGGGCTTATAGCGTCCTGCTCTTCCTACTAGGGTTGTAGCTTAGCAATTAATAATAATAATAATAATAATAATAATAATAATAATAATAATAATAATAATAATAATAATAATAATAATAATAATATAAGATACTTGGATAATTCATTAGCAAATGCAATGTGCTGAGATGCCACTAAAGGCATTTCTTTGAAGAATTATCAATATAAAACTTCGAAATTTTTGGACAGCATGACACTTTTGTATATCAGAAAGCATGCACAAACAATAACTCTCATATAGATACTTTGACAAAAGAGAAGTAACCTTTTAGTTACAGTGAAACGCATTGAAAACCATCAAATAAATTGTCAAATATAGCCTTAGCGATGGCTGGTTTGTATGTTACTAATCACCATATCATAAATGCAATGGAACACTTGAGCGAGTCCTCTAATGTATAAAAAGCGAGCTTTGTTTTTTGTTGTTCTTAATATATCAATCAAGAAGAATAAAAAACACGTTATCTTCATGTAACCAGACGGTAGTGGAATCTTTTGGGATAGTAACACGCTAAAACATAGAAAATAACACTGGTAAATATTTTATATTAACGTTATTTTATAATTATTTACGACGATTTAGGCAATTGAAACGGTCAGAGAGCGTATGTTATTCTTTTTCAGATAATTACTGCTCATGCAAGCAATAGTTCAAGTTCTCTGGTACCCAAGGTCCTAATTTCAATCTAATATAAAGAAACTCGCATCATTCATATAAATAGCGTTTCAGTAATACTGCTAAATAATCAAACACAAGTAACCCAGAATGGTAAAACCAGACCAAATAATTGAAACATGCATTCTTGTTTTGTTATAAATTAGGCTATTTACGAAAGATCTTTTTTTCAATAAATACTCTTTTTGTTGAATCGGGAATTATACATGGTTAACAATGTTCGAAGTCGCTAGTGGGCTACGCCACAGAAGTTGGTTTTAAAGTGACAGCTTTAGAGAGAGAGAGAGAGAGAGAGAGAGAGAGAGAGAGAGAGAGAGAGAGAGAGAGAGAGAGAGAGTTTTTTTTATGAAATCAGATCTGTTTAGGCGACAAGCAAGGTGACTAGTCATTACTTGAGTTTGATATTGTAAGCTTTGAAAATCTCCCCGAACGGAGTATCGAGTTACTGATGCCCTGTCTCGGTCTATTGTAGCCGTGACTAGGTCAATGTATTCACGTGTGACTGAGTCGAGGCCGGATATAATGGGATATGGCACCCCGCCATCAAAAGAGACTACGTCAGCTGATCAGGCAGGGAGTATGAATGAAGTCAATAGGCTCATTTTTAGCGTGAATAAGATGAATGAAATGAATGTAGAGTGGTCTAGTGACCATGTCCTTACAGTGTATGGCGTCAAAGATGAAGGGATTGATTGATAGGCTTCAAACTTGATTAATGAACAGCATCGTGGTACAGTTTGGGGTGAAGTTAAAGCCAAGATTTACTAAAACAGGTCCAACACTCGGGAACGGTGATATGTCATTAGAGTCGAGGCGTGATTCCACAATCTTTCTAGTTCTATTGTTGCATTTTTGTTTTCTATGAGGGTTCACTACAATATCTGAATATTACAGTTGTATACATTACAAATAGATATAATGTCGGAGATAAAACATTTTATTTTCAATTTTGATAACATAAGCTGTGGAGTACATTCATGGCATAATCCATATGAAATTGCATTAGTCTAACTTCAATTGACCTAAATATTATCATACTGAACTCTCTCTCTCTCTCTCTCTCTCTCTCTCTCTCTCTCTCTCTCTCTCTCTCTCTCTCTCTCTCCATCATAATGTAAGCAAATTAATTTTTCCTCCCATGTCCAAACACATTGTGTTTTTAATTTTTAATCATTTTGTTCAGGTAATGCATTAATAAAAATATTAACTTTAGCAAACAAAAATATAATAATCTTATTTGGCATTGGAATGTCTTCTAGTTCGCTTTTCACATTAGAGGTCAGTGATTCTCTCAGTTTCTTATTTTCATCCTTGTGTCAGCTCTTCAGTTTCTCGCAATTCCCATTTTAAATGCTACATCTTCAGACTGCTCATTAACTGCGGTATCTGAAACGTTATATGTACTAATCTACATTTCATAAAACAATTTTTTTCTGCTAGGTTTGCTAACCCGATTTCCCCTTTCAGTACTTTCTATTGAACATGAAAAATCCTATATATAACAATAATTTTTTCAAACTATTTGTACCGTCGAGTTTGTATGTATATAGCATATTGTATTATGCTTTGAAAAATTATGGCTTACATATATGATTTATATGAAACTTTCTTACAAGGTTATGTTGATAACTGAAAATGCCCCGAAGGTGGACCTGAATTGGAAGCGGATTTTCTTGCCCTAAAACCACCTCTCTTATACAACCCTTGGGCCATAACATCATAACGATCTTCAAGCGGTACTTTTAAGGGCCTACGTCACGCCATGCAAATGAAACTACTTCGGGAGTTTGAAAGGGCTACATTATTTATTAGGCAGTGTTAGATTACACATAGTAAGTGTTTCTTAGACCGAAGTGACTCAAATAGCAATGAATGATTTATGGCAGAAACTGCTCCCAATTCGGACATATCGAGGAATTATATACCTCGGTGAAGAATTTCAGAGGAGTTAGAAGATTCCGAACAGTTAATCGAGACTCACTAGCAAACACTGAAAAAAGAAAAAAAAAAAAAAAATATTGAACCTAGAGGAACAACATTAAATGGGAGAGAGATTCTCTGGTCTAGAATGAAAAATAAAAAACTTTAAGCTCAAAGAAATTCAGTGGTTTATTTAAGATTTTACTATTTATCCAAGAGTTTTTATATTTGAGTACCAGGATCCTTCAGCAGGATGTTTTGCTAAAATAGCTAATGGTGTTAAATATTAATTCCTGCTTTACATGTCAATTTTAAACGACTAGAGCAAGCGTTACATCAGTTCATAATACGGGTAGAAAAACGAAAGGCCCTTAATCTATAGACCTTGACAGAAGACTAAAAGAGTCCTCACCAGGTCATGACGCCGAACAAACACTGATTTCGACGTCAGGTTTTGCAGTATGTATCAACAATTACAATTACAGTCTAATCTTCACTAGCAGTCACGTCGTTGTTCTCCTACAAAAATTAATTCCTTTATTCCGTAAAGTGACAATTCTTAATGTGTAAATTTCATTATTACAGTTTACTGTATGATAACATTGTATTGCATCATCATCATCCTCTCTCTCTCTCTCTCTCTCTCTCTCTCTCTCTCTCTCTCTCTCTCTCTCTCTCTCTCTCTCTCTCTCTCTCTCTCTCTCTCGAACAAACTGTTAAAACTTATATTTTATTCTAATATTTTACATGCAGTATTGTACTGTATAAATACTGAACACATCTACATGTCATGGAAATCGTTTTATACAGGCATGTGTATTATATTAAATGACAGGCGTTTCAGGTAAGCCACAAATACCAATTCAGCATGATAATCACAATGAATATTCTTCCAGTTCACAAAAAAAAAAAAAAAAAAAACCTGATATGGTTTTATTATTCCAGGATGCTAATGGGATGCTTATTTTTTTGAAAATTACATTTTGAATTCGAATGATAATAATTTGGGAAAAGTCCAATTACTTTAATAAGGTACTAACTTGGTTACGGCTAAATGGTGATCGATTTACAGCAAATAAGGAAAGTAATTATTAATTTTGGCTTGTGTATTAATTAGAAGACCATTATATTTACTAAAAGTCACGCACTTCATCCAAACCTAAAACGCTGCAAATAATATTCCACTCTAATTAAAAATTTCAATTAATCATTCAGATCCATTTTGATAATTTTTTTTAGCATTAATGAAGACCCAGAAGCCATTAATGTAGTAATCATACCACAAATTAAAGTATCCACATACTTAGAGAAAAAAGAGTAGTCAAAATAATGATAACAACATACCACTGAAAATAGAAAGGTAAACTAACAAATAGCTGAAAAAAAAAAAACTACATTTAAAACTAAAGTAACGAACAAACAAGTTTGAAAGCAGAATGATTGACTTTGTTCATATGACAGTCATTGAAATGACACAATTCTGAATCTATTTGTCTCCCTTTTTACTTAGAAATGCAATAAAAAGAATCACTGCTACGTCAGTTAGACATCAGTTTTGATTCATCGAAACTGATCTCTACCTGACAAGGAACATAGCTCATGGGTATGCCGCTAGATTTAGGAATAGAGGCAAAGCTTTAGTCTTAGATTGATTATGCTTTGTGCAATTTTGGATATAAATGGTAATTATATTAGTATGTTAGATTTAAAAGTGGAACAAACAAATTTTTATTCAAATGGTACTGTAATGTACAGCAAAAAGGGACTGAAGTAACAAGAGGATGAAAGTCATGCGAGTCCAAATTTATCTCCGAAATATAAAAAAAAAAAATAATTACTTAACATTAACGCTATTGTATAAAGACAAGTAAAAAAGAAATAGTTTAACAGTAAGATAGTTTTTTTCAGATTTTGGATGCTAATGCAAAGTAATATGGCTAGAGAAAGTTATACACTAAAATTGGTAATTATTTTGAATTACTGAAAAAAATGAAAATAATTTAATTCAATGAAAGAAAAATAGGGGAAAAAATAATAAAAAGTCTATGACTCCCGGGCTTATAAAGGATCGTTATCGAGCACATAATGCGATTACTTACAGTGTGGGAGAATAGAAAAATCCTATTAAGGGCCATTACCACAACAGGAGCAGAACCATTACTGTTTAATATGAAACGTACGTTGGGAAAAGGGTAATGTTGTAGTCTGGTCTCATCACAGATCCCTTGAAATTGGAATACAATACGTACTGTAAATCTTAGCTGTTTATTTGGTTGTAACTTTGCCGTAGTGGTCTTGCTAGCTAAAATTACAAATTATAAAGGTATATTTCATTATCCGTGTCATTAAATGTCGTTATGGAATATGACACAAAATGATTATATTTCCAACTGATATACAATATTGGAATATGATATAAGAATCAAATATATTTAATGTGCAACATAAAGGGACAAATCGTTATCTAAAGCATTTCCAAACATACCTTCAAGCAATCAATATCTATATCTACGTAAGAATACGCGTCTCTCAACCATACAGTAAATAGCAAAAAGGAATGCAGGAAGCTGCACGCGAGGAGAATGAGGCCACAAATCCTGACAGGAGTCAAAGTTAGAAGAGAGAAGGGTGGGAAGTGGGTAAGAATTTGTTCCTCCAACCACCAGAACAAGAAAAGTTTCGCAGAGGGACAAGTGTGTGAGTGTGTGTGTGTGGGGGGGGGGGGGGAGTAGTTGGTTGGAAAATATTATAAATTGGAAAGAAAGAATGGCTGACAGAGTCTGACAAAGTTACAAGGGGAATTGTGGGACTTTATCAACTCATTACGCCTTAGTTTTTTATGAATCGTTAAAGTCAAGCAAAACTGAGTAGTTAAGGTAATATACTGTGCTTTGATTATTATGAGTTGAAAAAAAAATGGCCATTCGGCCTTCAAGCAAAATAATGACAAAAACGCAAGAATTCTAACATCACAAATATTTCAATCCCCTTCCGAACATCTAAAATCTGCTTTAAATTAAACCATCTCTTCCTCCCCTTTTTTCATGCAGATATAATTTTAAACAAGGAATATCATTAAAGTTATATTTATACTGCAATAAAACCAATTTCAAATCTTCTAAAATGACACTCCATTTAAACTCATATGTTGTATGTGTGCAGCTTGTCTTGGAGGAAACAATTCTTCAGAAACATCTCTGGAATATGAAAAAAAAAATTTCTAACCTTCTTTTCAAAAGAAAATATTTGCATGCAAATCCTATATTTATATTTTGAAGATATACATAATAAAAGCTTTATGATCTGCTTAAAAAAAAGTATAATCATGCATTTACTAAATCTTCAACAAAAATGTTCGCTAAATAATTTTGTACTTTAAACCTAAAACGAAGTAATGAAACCTGATTTTATATTTTATATATATATATATATATATATATATATATATATATATATATATATATATATATATATACATACACACACACACACACACATATATATATATATATATATATATATATATATATATATATATATATATATATTTGTGTGTCAGTGTGTGTGTGTGAAAGAGATATACCCTACATATAGACACACATATACTGTTAGTGATCTTAGAATATTTGCATATTTTTATTCATTACTTTTTATTCATTATTAATATCCTATTTCTTTATTTCCTTTCCTTGCTAATTTACACTTCCTGTTTAAACCTTTAGGCTTGCTGCATCCAGCTTTTCCAATTAGGGTTGTAGCTTCGATGATAATAGTATTGATCTTTTTATAGTTTATTTCCAATTTCCTTTGCCTCTTCTCCAATATGCTTAATTTCTTCTGGGTAAGATTAATTAATCGTTCCAAAAGAATGCAACATTAATAAGAAAAATAGTAACAATAAAGATGTACGGTCAAGGATGAGTTTCTTCAGTTGGCTTTAATGACTTTCTTGCAACTATACTATGAAATAAAACTTTCTCTTTGGCCTAGTTTTTCGAAGTCATTATAAGTTGCCAGTTTTTATGAAGCCAACTATCAAGGTCCCAATACTCTCTTATTTTCCTTTAGCTTTGTATTTCTTTCAGATCTTCGTTATTTAGTTTGAAATGTGAATTATTATTATTATTATTATTATTGTTATTATTATTATTATTACTATTATTATTATTATTATTATTATTATTATTATTATTATTATTATTATTATTATTATTATTATTATTATTATTATTATTATCATCATATGCTAAGTTACACCCCTAGTTGGAAAAGAAGGATGCCATAGTTATAGGGTACCCAACAGGGAAAATAGCCCAGTGAGGAAAGGAAAAAGGAAAAATAAAATATGTTAAGAACAGTAACATTAAAATAAATATTTCCTATACAAACTATAAAACTAACAAAACAAGAGGGAGAGGAATTAGATAGAATAGTGTGCCGAGTGTACCCTCTTCCCTCTTTATTTCTATTTTATATTTATCTCATGTATGATGGAGTGTAGAGATCCTTCTCTGTTTTCTTGTCGGTTCTTGCACGATTTATTTGAGTTACCCTCTCCTTTCTCTGCCCTATCTATCGAAAGCGCTCTGTTCGTGACGTCACAATAGATAATTTTACGGAAAAATTTGATAACGTTGCCCGACTCATGATCCTTAAATACTTATTTGCCATCCATCAAAAATTTTGTTAACGTATTATTCATTTTCCTGTTAAAATAACATGTTAACAAAAGGAGAAATTTTTTTCTCTGACGTCTTAGTATGGTTCATGTTTATATCTATTTCGGAAATATAGTTACGTTGCATTGTACACTTTTTTTTTTTTTTTTCCGCAGGAGCATTTGTTTCTGACTTTCAATTTTTCCTTTGGTACTTTGGGATTCCTCTTACTTAAAACTGTCAAACTTCTTTATCTTGAGCAGAGCTTTCCTCTATCACTGACAAATCATACCTATCCAGCGCTAAGTGGATCTAGATATGGGGTTCAATTATATGATTTAACTTCTTTTTCTTCTTCTTCTTAATAATAATAATACATGCATACATACATATACCAAGGCACTTCCCCCAATTTTGGGGGTTAGCCGACATCAAACAAATGAAACAAAAAAGAGGACCTCTCCTCTCTACGTTCCTCCCAGCAATATAATAATAATAATAATAATAATAATAATAATGATAATAATAATAATAATAATAATAATAATAATAATAATAATAATAATAATAATAATAATAATAATAATAATTTCAAAAGTAAGGAAGAAATTCTTTTTCACCAGTAATTGAATTAAAAACAATCTTAATAAATAAATAAATCTTTTCTATAATTTAGATATCGTTTGCCGTAAAAAACTCCAATTTACTTAATAGACTCTTTCTAAATTCAGGAAGAGCCGCTCTAATTTAAAGAAACCTTTCAATAATATTTCTAATTTTGAACTCTCAACCGAGAGAAAAGCCACGATGTAAAATTGAGAATCTGAAACGACTTTTGACTAACTCTCTATCACTGTCTCAAGTTAGGGTATTGACAGAGTAATTTCCCACTCCGGTGGAGTATAAACTTTCTACCTATCTCTATCTATCTATCTATCGATCTATCGATCTATCGATCTATCGATCTATCTATAATAAATGTAAGTTTCCTTGATAAGACTTCAAAACCTAACCTTTGTGCACAAAA
>NC_090750.1:47095334-47105334 GCF_036898095.1 Palaemon carinicauda | reverse complement strand
CGTGGAAGTAAAAAAAAAAGAAAGAAAAAAAAGTATTGCTTCCAATAAGTACGGGAAAATACATCCATTTCCATGTTGATCAATCGTGCTGGGGAGAGGGTGACAAATACCATTGTTCTCTATTTTTTATCTTTTTCAATTTCAGCGTGAAATGGGTTTTACGGGAAATGGGACTAAAATAGATTTCTGCCCTACAATTTTTAGATTTCATTGATCCGGTGAAAACATTTTGGACTACATTATGTAATGTTAGTCACATTTTTTAAGAACTCATTTCCAAAATTGTTTCGAGTGTATTACGGTGCGCTAGTACTACATTTGGCAGTTAATAGATTTTTATCCTTTATTTATCACTTGATGATAAGGATGATTAATAGTGCATCTTTTGATATCACTCGAGTCTGGAACTTTTTCTATACTTTGGATTTGTTCTGCGGGACGTAACATACAAAATTAGCATTTTGTCAAACTTTTTGGGGAAATGTTCATATCGTGGATATTTACTATATTTGAACTGGTATTCGTTTGTTTAATGCAATACTGGCGTTCTTACTATTACTTATTCTAATGTATCTTACTAGAAACAAATGACTTGGAAAGACGAATCAACATGGCATCACTTCGAATTTCCGGATAAAAGGACTAGGATACCTACAAGGATTTTATCTATTATCACATGCGTATCATAACAGCGGACATGATGAACGAGAAGAATACTTCCCTTCCCGTCGATTACGGTGAAGATCAGCCGTTTCTAAATGATGCTAGGAATTTAGAAACAAGAGGATAAAAATTTCAGGAGTTTAAACTACGGATATAATAGGAGAGAATGGATGCCATGAATTACAGGATCTTTATGGTAGCGTGACACTACAAAGGAGAGGTAATTCCATTGATATTTATTTTACGAATGTAACAATTTGCTTTTGTGGGTAGCAAAGAACAAGGCTTCCATGGTGTGAAACACAAACAAGATGCATTTGTTTGTGAGAAAGAAGCGGACCACTTTAGTGACCTTAATTCTAAACTACCGTGCGTTCTTGAATCCTGGAAAATGGACAGTAGCAAAAAATATTTGCCTCGTCGGGAGCTTTGTTCATCTATGTTTATTTTGATAAACCTTCCCTTTTTACCTTGTAGGCGCATGCAAAGTAAGGTTGCTGTTTACTAGTGAATAATGTATAAGAGCGAGAGGCTAAGTTGCACAACAGCTAAAGTTTTAGTTTTGGCTTTTGGTTATCTAGTTATCGCTTTAATTTTTTATTCTTTAAAAGTGTGTACATATTCACACGAAATAAAATGATAACATTTACATATGAAAGAAATTTCAACAGAACGGAATAACCATATTAATAACTGAATTAGTATATACACACACAAACACACATACACACAAATATATATATATATATATATACATATATATATATATATATATATATATATATATATATATATATACTGTATATATATATGTATATATATATATATATATATATATATATATATATATATATATATATATATACATATGTATACACACATATATATAATATATATTTATTTATATATCTAATTATCTATCTATCTATATATATATATATATATATATATATATATATATATATATATATATATATATATATATATATATATATATATATATATATATATATGTGTGTGTGTGTGTGTGTGTATGCATATATACATATGTATACACACACGCATATATATATATATATATATATATATATATATATATATATATATATATATATATATGTGTGTGTGTGTGTGTGTGTGTGTGTGTGTGAGTGTAATACTTTATTACTACAACTACTGTGATAAAGATTGACTAGATTATTCAATTTCATCAGTTTATAGTTATCTAAGCTTATCGCTGTCTGTCTTAATGGTTTGATTTGGTTTGCATAACTAATAACGAATAGAAAAGCATCCACAAACTTTCCAATATAAAATATACCAGTTTCATTACCAGATATATTATCGCGAGGTGACTTCACTAATAATCATAAGAAAATCAACACAATATATCATATTAGAAAATATATATAAGAAGTGGAAAATGTTGAGGCTCAGCAGGACCGTCCCAAGCCTTTGTGGAATACTGAGCAGGACTAGATATGGGGGTTCCACTAATCGCAATCATCACCACCGATTTTACTTGTTCTTAATCATTTCATTCAGTATAAAGGCATCACTAACCATATAGGGGAAATAAATTCACAATATAGTCTACTTTTCTTTACATCTTATATATTTTAGAGTGGCGTATTATTGAGTGGCATATTGAACTTGTTTTAGTAAGTAACAAACCAAATCAGCAAGCAAAAATCTACCTTTACAATATATGTTAATCAGTTTAATTGCCTATATTTGTTTAGAAAGTGGAGCAGTTCTGCAGGAATACAGATTCTTATTATAAATAAAACCAAATAACATATAGATTTTCTTACAAATTTTTTGTTGTAAAAATAAATCATAAGTAAATTGCTTGAAAAAAAATTGAATATGTGCACAAAATTAACATAAATTCACAACATACTGACACTAACTGTTAGAAAATTAAAATGAATTATCATGTTTGAAAACTATGTACGAAATCGGTAGGTGTGAAGATGAACCTTAACCTAAAACATACTAGTACAGGCATGCAGAAGTAATTTACTTTATTATTATTATTATTATTATTATTATTATTATTATTATTATTATTATTATTATTATTATTAAAACCATATCGTCAAGAGCAACATCGATCAAAGATAATGGAGACGTTAATTAACGTCCTGAGACTTCGAATAAGGTATTATATTAATTAGAGCTAGTGGTGGTGAGGGAGGGTGGCACTGGTTTAGGCGACACCAATTCCAACGGTAAATAAAAAGAAAATGAAATCGACCATCAAAATCGAAAACAACGTTTACTTCAGAAAATTGTGATATCATTTCGTTAAAGGAACGCTTAATGATAATCAAATTACAAAATAAAAGAGTTTTTCGTTAGCTAACGCAGTCATCAGATGAAACGAGATTGAAATAGAATTACTGTTTATCGGAGCTGTTGAAATTTCGCGAATTACATTACTGCTATGTGATTTGTTTTTCCCTTGATTGAAGCAGAGCCAAAGTAAAATGAAAATCGTATTCATTGAAGGTGAAAAGGAAAGCGAGAAGATAAAGCTGAAGAACTATTTGATTGTAAACTTACAAAGAATTGCTGTCCATTATGATTTCACCAAAACACCTATTGGCTCCTTCAAGATTCTCTTTGAGATTGATTACACCTTTTTCATGAGAGGCTAGAGTGATTGTTAAATTAACTCTCCCAGGCACGAACATCTAAATTTATTAGGTTTTGTTACGAAAAATTAAAGTTACTTTCTACGGGAATTATTAAAAATGTAGACCTATATGTTCAAGAAACCTGATTTCGTAGGTGTTTTGGTTTTGGGTAATTACGGGAAGAACACCGTAATATTTGATACTCTGCAAAAGTTCCTTGTCTATCATGAAGTAAAGGGTGCACATCTTGCCCATCAATTACCATGCAACATTATATTCCCCCTAACTGAATACAGTTAATAATTTCCAACAGACATTTATTTCACAATTCTTGTTCCAAGTTGCTATTATTGTTTTCCCTTTTGAGGAATGAAAGGAAAATGGGAGCAATTGTTACTTACTTTGCCATTACCAAAGTCATCGTTCCTTTTGAAAACTCCCATACCGCTATAAAGGACGAGATTGATCATATTCAATTCATGATCTCAAAAACAGGTTGTTGACACTAGAAAGTAACTTATTTGCGGCAGAAGATCTGAGGAAAGGTATAAACAATATATGTATTTTTCTTTTTCAGCGAAGCCATAGTTGTTTCTCCTGGGAAGATAATAATCAATATTGCTATTCATAATAGAAAAGGAGGTCGATTTCATTGTCGTTCCACAGATGGATAGAGACATTTCCTTTATCACCTCGGCAGAGATAAATTTCCTGATAGATTCGAAGGAGAACAAATGGGATGAGACAAGATTTCCCATTAACATTGTTTTCATTAAAGGATTCACTCTCACTTAGAATCAAACATCCACAAGAGAATGCGAAATTTTCATTATTAAAAAAAAATCATTTCTACTGCAATTCATCATATTAAATGCAAACCTTTATTTTTCTAGGAAGACCTACCAGTGAATACAGTTTCTCTCTCTCTCTCTCTCTCTCTCTCTCTCTCTCTCTCTCTCTCTCTCTCTCTCTCTCTCTCTCTCTCTCTCTCTCTCTAAAATGATTCAGCTAATAGAGCAGCAATATACGACAAATATTACTTCTGAAACCATTACTTAGGCAAATCCCCTTTTGTAAAATGTTCTCTCTCTCTCTCTCTCTCTCTCTCTCTCTCTCTCTCTCTCTCTCTCTCTCTCTCTCTCTCTCTCTCTCTCTCTCGTGAATGACATAGACATGTGAAACATAACAAAAAGAATAGGAATAGGAATTAACACAATAACCTGCATTTTATTGATAATAACATGAAGGGTAAATGAATTTTCTACTTACAAGAAACGAATTCTCACTTATCCACTTGTGATCTATCAATCTTAAAAACTATATCCCCGTGGCAAACCACTTATAAATCTGAATTCCATAACACAAGAAGCTTATAGAGAAGAATTTCGACAGGATTCACAAAAATAAGGCTAATAAGACTGCACATGTGAGCTACAGAGAATTCTTTCTATTTTAAAGGCGCAATAAACACAAAATATTTTTCAAAAGTAAGTCATTCTGTATTGAGCGGTATGTAGGGTTTTCATGACTTTCCATGAAACTTTTTTTAGCATGCTTAATATTGAGGCTATCCTAAGGCATATTTTCTTCCTGATCTGACGTCAAAAATTCATCTAATCTGGAGATTTCCACGCCATTTGTCGTTGTTTTAGTGAAAAAGAGGAGTAAATATGGATGGATTTTTTTATTTCCTATTTCATATTCTCACTCTCATTTACACATATCTTAGTTGACTGCTCCCATCTATCCTTTGGAGTCTGAGGACCAAAAGTCATCCTTCTTAGAGTGGTCTTGGAAGTAGATCTTTTTCGTAACTTAAGATGACAGGGCATCCCTAGAGGCTGCTAAATCAGCATTGCAATGGGTCTGCTTATAAAAATATCCTATACCGTCTATGCTCTCCTCATGTAGATCAAAGAGCTTTGCTCTTTGGGCTCCGACAGCCAGACATCATCTTCAAAGGGAATATTCTCTCTTCTCAGATCAAGAAGGGATGCTCGGAAAACAGACCCTTTATTTTGATGGACGAACTGTGGTATAAGCTGGTTATCCACGTTTTCCCTTTCCGTTTTTTCTCAATTCTTTCCTTCTTTGTTGTTGCTGCTGTTATTATTTGTTTTTTTGTGCCGGTATTTTTTCCACTTTTTATCCAAATAAGGACACTTCTAATGAATATCATAAAATTTCAACGTACGGTTTACATTGTGCAGGATTGATTGATTATGTTTTTAGGATGTTGTTTTGGTTCGCCAAATCGTTCAGAGTGGGAGAGAGGGAGAACAAGCCAGGGAACAAGATAATTAGCATAATGATTGTTTGTAGCGAGTAATACTGATGAAACAACTGAAGGTTTGTTTATTGATAGTCTTTTTAGTAATTTAAGAAGATAGCGAGTGTGTTGAGTGATATATATATATATATATATATATATATATATATATATATATATATATATATATATACACATATATACATATATACATATATACATATATACATATATATATATATATATATACATATATATATATATATATATATATATATATATATATATATATATATATATATATACAGTATATATATATTTTTTTTCAGACAGAAGGAATACGTTGATTGCTTGAATTCATTTATAGGTTTGGAAGTACCATTAATTATTTATTAGTAAACATTACTTCAGCTTTGATTGGTGTGGTTATGAGTGATAGAACGGTTTTATTTATTTCTCTTTTGGTTAGTTGGCTGAGTGTTCTTAAGTTTATTTTTCATTTTGATTGCAGACTGTGCTTTCTTGTGAATTGAAAGCAGTTGGCTTTTCCTTCCTAATCTTTTGAATCCTGACATTGATTAATAATTATAGGAACGCTAACTGGTTTAGACAGATTACTATCGGATGAATATATATGCTGATGACTATGACCAGGACGGGATACGGAATGTGTTATAGACTGTTCTGTCGAATTGTCTGGAGATTTATCGTCGGGTTATAGTGTGTGGGTGACGGTATGTATGTATGTATGTATGTATGTATGTATGTATGTATGTATGTATGTATGTATGTATTTCTTTTTTTTTCAGGTAATAGCTGACTACTTTCAGATTCGTACTTGAAGACTAGGGATTATATGTATTCGATAGAATTTTCTTTATCTTGACCTATGCACTACGCCACAGAACCACGTAAAGATCAATATTTTACTGGTTTCTGAATTTAAAAAAATTAGTAGATGCCAGCAGAGGGAGGTACTGAATCCCCAATCTTTTTTTTTACGCTCTTGTCGAGTGGTAGTCCACATTGTCAATATATTGTTACTTTTGCCTTCTGTTGTTACCACTATCCAATAGCCTCTCTATAGGATTCTTGACTTTCTCTCTACACTTTTTCTTTAAAACTCAACCACTCGTAATGCTTTCCTTAATTCTCTTTTTTCCCTTCTATATCAAAAGCTATAACTTAATGTTCTTCTAGCATTCCCTTATCCTCGTTCTACTTTATTTAGAACTTCAAATCATTCATTCCTTCCTTCCTTACCATTCCCGTTTTTTACTCCTTTGCAATAAACCACTATGATTTCTCACCCCATTCACTTTCATATCCCTTTCATTAAAATCCGTATATATACTCCACTACTCTTGTTAATTCAGCTGATCGGCTTAAGGGTGCAAAATCTTCTCAGAAGACTTGATGACGCCATTGATGGTAATAGGAAGGCTGCGAAAGTAATTGTATATATCTCAAGTCAAACGGTTACTTCGGAGCAAGGATTATGCATAAATTCAGAATGTGAAGTGATATGAATGAATGTATAATTGATTCAAGTAAGGCAAGGAAGGCTTTGGAAAAGGTTATGTCTCAGAAAAAGATTTCCTAAGATGATTGCAAAGGGGCATGAGGGATTTGCTTGATCTGGCCATTATTCAAAATGACTCAACAAAAAATGAATTACAAGCTCTAAGATTAACTGTGTTTTGTAAATGTGGATTAATGGAAACAGAAAATAAAGTCAAAATTGTAGAAATCTATTTTCATAGATGGCTGGATGAAGAGATGGTTATCTGGGAAGAGGGGTTTGCTCTTGATTAATTGTATGTTGTATAAATGGAGTAATAAAGACTAAAAAAATCAAAATGGTTTGATCAAGATACGATAATCTAGGAAGAGGATTTTGACACAAATATATATATATATATATATATATATATATATATATATATATATATATATATATACATATATATATATATATATATATATATATATATATATATATATATATATATATATATATATATATATATATATATATATATATATTGTGACGGCCGAGATAAAGGTTAGGACTCACAGGCAGGAAGCAATCAACTGAGTGGTATTATTAAAGAACACTCTCCTTTATATACAAAACCTCAAGGCAACAGGAAAATACATGTTCAAGAAATGACAATGTTACATAGGCGACACATAGACATATTTGTTCTGGTTCTTTTTAGTGCGAGGGAAGAGCGCAGATACAAGCATAATATATACAAAATAATTTATGTACGATCGTGTGATACACGGTTGGTACATGGCTCCCCCCCTAAAAATGACATACTGTACATGTTAAATAGGGCGCCCTGATATAGAGAGGCGAACTGTAGGCGGGTCATCTGGCAGTAGATAAGCAGGTTTTAGACGATCAATGGAGACCCAGTCTTCTTTGTCACGAATGTTTAGTAGGAATGCTTTCGAACTGCGTCGGATCACAAGGAAAGGACCCGTGTAAGGGGGCGTTAGCGGTGGCTTGGTAGTGTCGTTGCGCAGGAAGACGTGCGTTGCAGAATGCAAGTCTGTTGGTATGTGATGCTTCGCTGGGGGCTTGTAAGTCTGGCGGCATGGAGTAAATTTTCCCACGACGTGACGTATGCGCTGGAGATCGTCGGAGGAGGTTATAGAAGGAAAAAATTCGGCAGGGACGACCAACGGGTCGCCATACACCATTTCAGCTGCCGAGACATTGATGGCGTCTTTACGAGTGGTCCTTAGTCCAAGGAGGACCCAGGGAAGCTGAGTAAACCAGTTGCAATCCTTGCAGCGGGACATCAAAGCTGCTTTGAGGGTGCGATGAAAACGTTCAACCATTCCATTGGCAGCGGGGTTGTAGGCCGTTGTCTGATGTAGGGTGATGCCCAGGAGATTTGCTCATGATGTCCACAATTGAGAGGTGAAAGTGGTTCCCCTGTCAGAAGTAATATGCTCAGGGATACCAAATCTTGCAATCCATCCAGAGAGTAAGGCAGATGTACGTGAGGCGGACATTGCAGTTTCCATGGGAATGGCTTCAGGCCAACGAGTGGAGTGGTTAATAACGGTAAACAGGTAACGATGTCCTTGTGATGTGGGTAGGGGGCCTACAACGTTGACGTGAATGTGTGCGAAACGACGCTGAGGTTGAGGAAAGGTGCCCACTTCTGAATCCGTGTGTCGATGTACTTTGGAAGTTTGGCAAGAAGTACAGGCGCGGACCGAATCCTTAGCATCCTTAAAAATGCCGTGCCAAATGAACTTTGCCTTCAGTAGCTGTGCAGTAGAACGGCACGAGGAATGTGAAAGGCCGTGAATGAAATCAAACACCTGCCGTCGCATGGGAGCACGAATCCAAGGTCACGGTCTACCAGTACTGACGTCACAGAGGAGGGTGGTGTTGGAGTCTTCGAGGGGAAAGTCTTTCTAACGGAGGGACGTGCAGGATGTCCTACATGCTTGATACTCTGGATCCTGTCGTTGGGCTTCAGCCAGGGCGTTGTAATCCAATCCCAGTTGAACGGCAGCCAACGTGTTTCTTGACAGGGCATCAGCAACGGGATTCATTTTCCCAGGGACGTATTGAAGGGTGCAATTGTATTCAGCCACGGCAGAGAGATGTCGGCGTTGACGGGCGGACCAGGCGTCAGACTGTCGAGTGACGGCGTGCACCAGAGGCATGTGGTCTGTGCGAATGACGAAGGGCGTACCTTCTAAGAAATGACGAAAGTGATGGACAGCCAAGTGCACCGCCAGCAATTCTCGATCGAAGGTAGAATAACCCGATTCTGCCTTGGACAGTTTTCTGCTGAAGAAGGCCAATGGGCGGGGCGAGCCGTTGACCACCTGCTCGAGTACTGCACCAATAGAAACGTCGCTGTCATCGGTGGAGAGAAGGAGAGGGGCATGTGGGATAGGAACAGTGAGAGCCGCAGCAGTTGATAGGGCCTTCTTTGCATTGCAGAAGGCTGCATCTTGAAGGGGACCCCACTTCAGGTCCTTTGGCTTGCCCTTGAGGGAGGCATAGAGGGGAGCAAGAGTGGCTACAATGGCCGGCAGAAAACGGTGATAATAGTTGATCATGCCCAAGAATTCCTGCAGAGCTTTGACGGTCGAGGGCACGGGGAAGTCCTGAACGGCTGCTACCTTCTCAGGGAGGGGGTGGACTCCTTCAGGAGTGATGCGGTGCCCTAAGAACGACACTTCGTTGGCGCCAAAGGTACACTTGTCGTACCGGACTACAAGGCCGTTTTGTTGCAGGCGGTCGAGCACGATGCGCAGGTGACGGAGGTGTTCCTCTTTTGAGGAGGAGAACACAAGTATGTCGTCCACATAACATACACAGAAAGGGAGGTCCCCTAAGATGCCATCCATGAGACGTTGAAACGTGGCCCCAGCATTACGAAGGCCA
>NC_090750.1:47082834-47085334 GCF_036898095.1 Palaemon carinicauda | reverse complement strand
CAGTCTGGATAGCAACATCATGTTTCACAATTGTACATTTCCCAGGAGTATCCGAACACAGATCGTTATATTGCTGGATAAGTTCTACCATTTGTTTCTTTTTGTCATCTGCCTCAAGATCCAGGTAGGAAGGGAGGGACTGTAGGATTTGCGAGTTCTCAGAGTCCTTCCATGACATCACAATTTCATCCGATAAAGATTTTTCTGCAACAGAATTGTTATCAGATTCCATTAGGGGTAGAGACTGTACAACAGCAAGGTTACATACTTCCTTTGATGGTGATCTTACATAAGATTTCAAAAGATTTACATGGACTACCCGAGAAGATTGTCTTTTATCTGGAGTCTTAATCAGGTAGTTAACTTTAGAAATTCGTTTAGCAATTACATAAGGTCCATGAATTTCTCACGTAATGAATTACCAGGAATGGGATGATACACCAATATCTCATCACCAACATTAAAGCTTCTTACCTTTGCTTTCTTATCATACAGATGTTTCATACCTTCCTGTGCCATTTGCAGATTACTTTGAGCAAATTGCAGAAGCTTACTCAATCTCCGATTCAGTGAAGAAAGATATTTCGATGCATCAAACTCTTCTCCCTTTCTATCACCCTGAAGAATTCTCTCCTTTATAAAAGTGAGTATGGTGCGTGGTCTTCGTCCAAACATAAGTTCGAAAGCACTGATGTTAGTAGATTCATTGCGAACACTACGCAATACATACATTAATAGGTCTAGATCTTCATCCCAGTCCTTTCCCGTCTCGAAGATATACTTCCTTAGTAAAGCTTTCATTGTCTGATGAAATCTTTCTAGGGCTCCATTGGTCTGAGGATGGTAAGCTGAGGCCAGAACATGATTAATTCTAAACATTTTCAATGTATCTCTAAAAACCTTACTGGTAAAATTTGTTCCACGATCACATTGTATCTCTTTTGGAAAACCAAAGATAGTAAAAACATTTAGCAATTGTTTAACAATTGTTTTTGATGCTATATTACGTATTGGAATGGCAATAGGGAACCTAGTAGTGGGACATAGTATAGACAGTATATACTCATTTCCTTTACTAGTTCTATTTAAGGGACCTACACAATCTATAATAACTTTATCAAAAGGAACTTTTGGTACAGTAACAGGTATTAATGGTGCTGGAGGAACAGACACTGATTGGGTTTACCTACCAGTTGACATGTCGAGCAAGCGTTTACAAAATTTCTTACATCCTTTTTCATACCTAACCAATAAAAATCTTCTGCCAGTCGCTGATACGTTTTGGTGATTCCTAAGTGACTATCCACCGAGTGTGCCATCTCTAGAAGGGCTTTGCGGTGCAACTCCGGAACCACCAGTGCTGTTTGTCCCCCCAATCGTCTTCATACCGCAGTTTAGGAGAACGAAAATGTCGTAGAAGGATTCCCCTTTCCTTATAAAAGTAAGGAGACTTCTGATCCTTCTCTGGTTGATCGATCACCTTCCCAAATAATGACTGTAAAGATTCATCTTTAAGTTGGTCATTAGCAAATTTATTAGGAGTAATATCTAGTAGTTTAATAGCATTTTCAACCTGTTCAGAAGCACAATTTGAAAGATTAAGGTCAGGATTATTAGTAGTTGTTCTTTTAGACCTGGTTACCACCTGACATTGTTTTTCTTAACCTCGGGAGAGGTTATTAGTAAATTGCTAAAAACTGTCCCGTGGGCCAAGTCATTGCCAATCAACACATCAATATCCCTGCATGGAAATTCCTTTTCATTTAAGGCTACTTCTACTGATCCGTCATAGTACGGGCATTTAATTTGTATAGTTACCAATGGAAACACAGTTTCATGTGACAAATCCGAGACTGCTACATACCGGCCTGTAGCCTTTGCTAATCGTTGAAGTTTTGGCTTATGAAAGTTTGCGATGAAGCAGTATCACGCAACATCGTAACCGTTTCGTCCCCAACAGTTCCTTTGCATTTGAATATATCAAAAACAGTCTCACTTTCTACACAAAACATAACTTTCTTACCTCCAGGTGAAGTTACGTTAGAGGTCGGATGTCCTGTATTCGGAGAAGTGTGCTTGCTTGGAAAATTCGCCAAAGCTTTAGCTTTTTGCCGAGATTGAGCTACTTTGCATTGAGGCTTATCGCAGTCTTGGATCAAATGGCCAGTAGTCCTGCAAAAAGTATAGTAAATATCTACATTATCATTTTTAGACTGACCCGAGACTGTATTTACCCGTTTAGTCTTGTGAATAAGAAAATACTCATCTGCCAATATTGCTGCTTTCTTAGGATCCTTTTCTTGTCTTTCTTTAATGTACATTGATATGTTAGCTGGAATTTTCCGAAGGAACTCCTCCAAAACAATTAGTTCTTTAAGCTTTTCAAAGGAAGTAACATTTTCTTTATCAATCCATTTCTCAAACAGCTTAACTTTTAAAGTAAAAAATTCCAAGAAAGTTTGCCCAATACCTTTATTTGAATTTCTGAAATTTTGCCTAT
>NC_090750.1:47062834-47077834 GCF_036898095.1 Palaemon carinicauda | reverse complement strand
AGAGAGAGAGAGAGGAGAGAGAGAGAGAGAGAGGAGAGAGAGAGAGAGAGAGTAATTTCTCTTCAAGTTATTCTGACTCGTATGTTCGATTTATTTTACGATGTTTACAGGAACAACTTCCAACAAGAACTTTCGATTGAAACTTGGTCCGGAACTGTTTACGAAAGTTATGAATTCCCGGATGTTGTTTCAACGCAATAACACTTTGGCAATGAAGAGAGGTAATGAAAGTAATGTATTAAATTCGTTGCCTACGGACGTTTAAAGTGTCAATTTATAAATATTCAAAATATTTTACTCGTACTTACTATAAGATTGTCAATGCTGTCATTTATATATATATATATATATATATATATGTATGTATATATATATACATATACATAAATAAATAAATATATATATATATATATATATATATACATATATATATATATACATATATATATATATATATATATATATTCATTAATATGTTCTTTTCTTCGATAATAAGAATAGAAAAAATATCTAGTTCACCTTTTGTTATTTCTCTTTTATCTTCAGATACATGGCATCGATCTATTAGACAATCAGAATATTGCAAAAAGGAACGTCTTACAGCAAGTAAGGACAAAATATTTAAACAGCTCAACTCGAAAGTTGTGTTTCTAATATTAAACACAACCCAAATAATGATCCATTAGCATTCAAAGAAACATCTTCCGTGATAAAAACTTTTAAAATCAATAATACCTCAATATTCTTATAATTTCATATACACTTTATTGATTGAATTTCATATTGATATCTAAAGCCATGATCTTTTTATCTTATTTTTCATTTTTCTGTCTATTCTTTACTGAATATCTCTCGTTTTTCATCTAAAAGTGGTATATTGAAAATAATAATATTTTCTCTTATGGGTAAAATATTGAAAATGTTAAAGTGGGATTCGAATAATTGGTTATTTAAATGGCCATACTTGAATTACTAATGAGCGCTATCATGATAACGTATGATATATATGTCAAAAACTGCAAACTTGATAAGTAATTCATTGTTTTCCTTCCTTCCACGATAATGTTAAATTCATGAAAATTTGTAATTTCCTAATCGAATTATAACATTTTTGCAATTGCATTCCTACAAAGGTTATTATTTCAAAGTCTTTTCATTTAATGTTTTATTAATTTGTATCTTAGAATTGATCAAGAAATCTTTTGCTATGATTAACACTTCAATGAGGTAAATATTGCAAAAGAAATAAAATAGCAGTATTGATAAGTGTGCACAGCTTTGCATAACCTATATCAATGAATCTCTAGATACTTTAATCCTCTACAGTATTTATAGAAAACGATAGTTCTCGTTTACAAAACAGCTAAGTATTTATTTGTTATATTGTAAGATTATTCAAATTTTCCAGTTGATGTGAAGATGTCTACAATCCTTATTGTGAGTGACGTTTTTTTTTTTTTTTTTTTTTTTTACACCATAAGTGGTGGTAGCCGAGATGACAATGGAGTCCAAGCAATATATTTGGAACATTACTATTTTGCTATTGAATGTCAATACATATGACTAGTCAGTAAGTATTCTCTTTTTTTTTTGGGGGGGGGGGGCGTAGGACTTCTTTCATTTAGAATATGAAAATATATTTTCGTTGATAACATATAATGTTGATATATCTATATCAAATTTAGATTTATTCCTCTATGTATGTATTTTATTTCAAATATTTACTATCTATTGAAAGTGCAATTTCACCTTGTATACCATAACATACAGGATAAGGTTTATCTTATGATATGGTAGATTCTTCAAGCTCAGATCAGCCTGCTATTGTAACAAAAATAGTCTTTACTTTAAACAGATCCCATTCAAGATATCATGCTGAAAATGATAGAAAAATAAGGTCCTCATTATGATTTCATGTTTATGAGAGTGGACTTTATCTTTTTTTCCGGAAAAAAGTACTTATCTTGAATTCACTGCATTATTTACGTGTATTCAAAATAAAAAGAAAAACAAGAGAGAGAGAGAGAGAGAGAGAGAGAGAGAGAGAGAGAGAGAGAGAGAGAGAGAGAGAGAGAGAGAGAGAGAAATATATGTAATACATGAACTTTATATTTTTTAATGTGAGAGAGTTAACCTTTTTAAAAGAACTATGACTTTCGTAAATGTATTTGACTGAACCTTTCCCTTTATATAGTAAGTTAAGCATTTTAAGGGAGCAACAATACTCTTGTTGCTTATGAGATGTCAGAATAGCTCAGAGCACCACCCGATTAATAAGAGCCCGTCTATGGGCATCCTCGCCGTGTAAAGTTCTACGGTGTCATTTATGTTCGAAGGAACAAAGATTCTCAAAGTATGTCTGTTTCCCTGTCCAAGAGGTTGAGACGTGTGTGTGTATGTTTATTATAAAAAGACACACTTTTATATATATATATATATATATATATATATATATATATATATATATATATATATATTTATATATATATATATAAATATATATATATATATATATATATATATATATATATATATATATATTAGGGTCAGTTTTTTGCTCAAAAGAAAGTATATTGTTTACTATATGTTTTTTTTCGTAGAATCTTACATCTTTAAATATTATCAATACTCATTTCTGTCATATCTTTTAGCGATACCATTCCTTCAGCTTCCAATTATCTCTAATCTTTCTCCAGACTCTTGATGTCTTTTTCTCATTTGTTTTTTACTTCGACAGATTCCTGAGCGAATCAATATTCTTTTTATGGTTTCCTTCTAAGTAATTTCCTCTATCAATCTCTTTCCTCACACAGTCTCATTTAATCTTTGTAATCAATTTCCTCAAAGGGTCGTAAAAAAATTTTACCATCATATTTTTGGATGCCATTGAAATGCTAGTTTACGATATCCTTTCTTTTCAGATAATTTTTAGGTTTTTTTTTTCAGAATGTATATCTTATGCCTATATATACCTAATTCTTCCCAATTATTATATATATTCCTTCAAAAATCTATGTTAGTCATTTGTGTGTTAAACAAATTCGCATATTCGAGATATGTTTTCTACGAAATATTATAAATGTTTCCTAAGAATCCATATATTAATACTTTTTCAAGAAAAATCTAATTTAATCAACATTAATCCTCTGATGATCGTAAAACATAATTTTCCACAATCTGTTTAAGTAACCGATAGTGTGTCATCTAAGAAAACTATTTGCATCTGAGTGCGGGCAGAAGCTTGGCCTATTCGGTAACAATATCGAAAACAGACAGCAGCAGCAAGCAAAACAGGTCAGCCAGAGAGGGGCTTACTGTAGATGGACCCACTCTTGATATTCACATATCCTACCATTGCCAAATACTCTAGTGAAATACTATGTCCTTCGAAATGAATTAAATATAAGTACAGATATTGTTGTACTTTGCCCCGCGTGGTGATGAAAATTGGCCAAACCCCAGAGATGTAGAAGGACATGACTGAGACCTTTGTCCAGTCGTGTACTAGAAACGGCTGTATTTGTTGTGTGTGTGTGTATATATATATATATATATATATATATATATATATATATATATATATGCATATGTATGTATATATATATATATATAATGAACAGACCATATTTTAATGGTAACCCGATATCAAAGTTAACACGCGTCTACACGTGTTTCTTATTCTGAACTTCATTGGATAAGCGATTGATGTCAGTTATTTAGGATCGTCTTCTCCTAATCAAAACAATCTAAATTGTGAAGCTTACACGCACCCTCAGAATTTAGATTTGTGAACTGTTTTGATTTAGGATTCAATTTCTTTGGGAAAGGTACTTTTCCTTATGACCCATTGTATGCTTGATGCTTCGGCTTTTTTGTTGTAATGAAGCAGTTTCTGCACTCACATCAATGTTGTTTCTCTCATTTCATCGAAGAAATTCAAGATTCCCCAGTTGCAAAGGGTTTGATGTAGAGTTTTTCAAAAGTGGTCTCTCTCGACAACACATCTTGAGATGTGAGGCTTTCTCACCCCACTAAAAATTTTTAGATTTCAAGGCAATATTGGTCCCAAATTCTAGTTCATCTTGAAGTTCATCATTCCTCAAAAAAATTGACGTTTCTTGGCCCTAGCATACGGAATAAAAATATCTTAGTGATATTCATAGATTGAAGATAACATTTATCTGGACAAACTGAGCTCCAGGTAGTTTTAAGAATAACAGGAAAACTACTTTTAGGTAGTATTTAATATTTGGAATCGACAAGTGTATTGAATCATTTAATGACTTTTCATCAGTACTAAAATTGTTGTCGCTGTTGTTGTTATTGTTTTAAATTTATTTATTTATATATATATATATATATATATATATATATATATATATATATATATATATATAAATATATATATTATTTGTATTATAATCATCACAAGAGAAAGATGAATAAATTCATAAAAAAGACCCAGGAAAGCTATCAGAGTAGACCAACAATCTAATATAAAAAAGTGTGGAAATGAGGGTTAAAATCAAGAGAGATGAAGAAATTTAGTATTAGCAGGACTAGCAAAAAATATAAAAAGAAACTACAAACCTAAGATATCTGTAAACATAATCAAACAAGAATTAAGGAAACACTAAAGAAAGGAAGAAGCATTAAAGTGATGAAATGAAGACTTGGAACAGGATGCAAACAGCTGTTTATTCTAAAAAATGAAATTGGAAGTATCATCAACAATAGAGATCGAAGATAAAAACTGCAGAGGTTTTCTTTACGACGCTATACAATATTCATATGAAAAATAACTTCATCAATAGATATAATGAAACACATGAGACGTAACAAGATGTAAGAGTAGAAGTAAATAAATAATCAGAAGGCATATAAAGAGGCAAATCAACAGTAGAAGATGGCCTAATACTTGATTTATGAGTAAATGGAGGAGATTCCTTAATAGTATTAAATATACAAAAAGAGATGTTAGACAGAGAGAAAAACTATTGAGAGAGTGAGAGAGAAATAGAGAGAGAGACTGTCATATAGGCAGCAATCCTTTGAGAGAGAGAGAGAGAGAGAGAGAGAGAGAGAGAGAGAGAGAGAGAGAGAGAGAGAGAGAGAGAGAGAGAAATACGCATCCCGCCTTCTTTGAGAGGGAGACATATGAAGCCAGCCTTTTTTTTTGATAGAGAGAGAGAGAGAGAGAGAGAGAGAGAGAGAGAGAGAGAGAGAGAGAGAGAGAGAGAGAGAGAGAGAGAGAGAAGACAGAGATATTTGCAGCCAGCCTTTGCCTTCAAATATTTGAACTAGTCTATACACTTATTTATAGCTCTACATAATCTTTCCTGTGTCTATATTTCAACTAGTACTGTAGTATATAATATCCTTCCTTTTCGATATTCATGTTTTCTTCAGGCCGGGCCAAGAAAAGCCATTGGCTTCCCTCATGCCTTTTGCCTTTGCTCTTAAAAACAAATCTTGATATCCCAAAACCGAAGTTAAATAACATTTGTGTAAACAGCCATGATTGATAATAGCAGTTGCCTTCTGACGACCTTGACAACTCCTCAATCACTGCCGTTGTCATCAGAGCAAGGGGATTATAGTGAAATGCAATAGTGCCCCTGGTAATTGAATGCCTAAGGCAATCTCGGTAGAAGCTGCAACAAGCCTCACGCCCCGCAACATGTGTGCATCATTTATGAATCTCGTATGAAGGTACTGTAAGGGCATTGCACGAGCGCCGCAAGTCTCTGTAAAATTACCCAGTAACACTTCCGGACAGGAGGTAAGAATTCGCACCAAGCCGCGCATTTGCACGGTGTGGTGTGGTGTGGCCCGGCCCCATGCAGACCTCTGCAGGTTCTTACCTATTTGCACAATGCGTCACACCACTTATGGTTTCCTGCGACTTCATCAGTTCTGCAGATTTTGAATTTGTTTAAAATCCTTGTGGTTCCGTACAACGTTAGGCTTAGTTTGGCTGGCCGCGCCGGACATCACCAGTGACGCTCTTACCGTTTGCTGCTCTTTCTTGCGGTTTCTGGCTAATCTTCGCCGTAACTGCCCGTGACAAAAAAGTGCATAGGTGTAAACCTACTTTTAACTTTTCGTGCTCTTTCAGGCGGTTTCATGCGAACCCTCCCCATAACAGCCCGTAATAAAAAAGTGTGTAGGTGTAAACCAACCTTAAGTGTTTCCCTGAACATGAGACCGAAAAAAAAATTATAACCTTAAGATTGAGAGGATTTGGTAAATAAAATGACTGTGAAAAGTAAAATGCCATTTTCTCGAAAAAGAAACGTTTTTAATGAGATGATCCTACCAATAAAAACTCATGCTTCAGAATTTTAGAACGTAAGTTAGTTACTATTCATAGAATAATGGAAAGAAATATGGTTAGAATAACACTAACGGACAGAAAAAAGAGAAATATGGATACGAGAGCAAAGTAAAGAAGAGGATATTCTAACTACAAGTAAAAAACAGAAATAGACTTGTTAAGGACATGTAATGAAAATAAAAAATATTAGAAGAACATTAAGAATAACAGATTGGGTCACAAGAGACTGAAAAAAAAGGGGGAAGGAATAGAAAATGATGGATTGACAGATTAAGAAAGTAAGCGGGTGTGGACTGGAAGGTCATGTCTAACGCCTAGGCATGTTTTGCAGTGGGCCAATAACGACTACTGCTGTTGATTTTATATATATATATATATATATATATATATATATATATATATATATATATATATATATATATATATATATATATACATATATATATATATATATATATATATATATATATATATATATATTCATATATATATATATATATACATATATATATATATATATATATATATATATATATATATATATATATACATATATATATATATATATATATATATATATATATTACTGTTTGAATGAATTACGTATATGCTGGAATTTATCTGCTTATAGAACTTATAATCAAGAGAAACAAACCTTTTTTTAAAATAGATATTCAAGATTTCATAAAAAAAAAACGAAAAATAATAATTTCGAAAAGAATACACGGTCTGTAGTTGAATTGCATGTGAATTTTAAAAAGGTTACCGCCTATCTTCAACTTAGAATTTCACTTTTGTATTAATGGGTGATAACCAAATGAAAGTTTAACAGATGATAATTTTTCATACGATTTCTAAGTTAAACATATTATAGATAATAGTAAAAATAAAAATGATATTTACCATGGCAGCTATTATTAAAAAAAAATAATAATAATAATCCTTGAAGTATTAATCTAATTTATTCGACATTTTCCGCTGTTACTTATTCTTACATGCATGAAAACCGGGCATTCTAAACGGTAAAAGAGATAAATTATTATTGTTGGCTCCTAATGGTTTTCCAGTTAAAAAGCCAGTCTCGTCCTGATTGAGATTAATTCATTTGTTTCTTTAAATTAAACAAACTCCCCATTCATTAAAGATTCAAATTCTCCAGTGATTATACCATCTGTTTATAAGAGAGAACAAATTCAAATCCTAATAGTTTGGTCTCATATTTCTAAAGTGGTCCAAAATGTTACTAATTAGTAGAAATATTAAATAATGATTTTCAAATATCGTTTGATGCCATTGAAATAAATATTAGAGCTGTCCTTTCTGAACTAAAGGGAACGAGTGCAATTACAAGCTAAGATATTAAGGATTTTGAGATCAGCTTCGGTTAAATATACCCAAAGATGGTTATTGTAATTAACCAGCTAGTAGGTGATCGCAAAGCTCTAAACTTTGGGAAAAGAAATATCCGGATACTTATTAAGTGGCAATAATAAGCTCTGGTTTTTTACTTAATCCTATCTAATTAGTGAAGATATTAATTTGAAATACTAATGTAACCTATTCGATCGGTATAGAGAATATTTGCTATTTTTTTTTCAATATTCAAATAATCTTGACACCGCGAACAGTATTGCCCTGTTCTAGCAAGTGTTTATTCATTTTGGTTATTGCAAGGAGATACTCTTCTGTTAACGAGTCTTGTTGTTAGTTTTTTCATTTGTCACATGGACAAGAAAAACAATATGATTTAAAAAAAAAAAAACAGTTTTTTTTTCCTTTCGTAAAAATAAAATAATAATAATAACAAAATACGGGAAGACTACTAACGTTGGAAAATGTATAGAATGCAAAAATGACAAAGAATAGGAGTCCTCAATAACTTGTCCTTCCTTAAAAGAATATAACCGACTGAAAAAAATGTGGAGAAGAAATAACCATAAGTCTACGAGACTGGCTAAAACGATCCAATATAGAAAAAGTCTAATGGTTTCCACAAGAAATCTTTCCGAGAATATTAGGAAACTTAGCTTGGAATACATACCACTATTCAAAATCCCGTTTCTTACTTCATCCATTCGATTTGCCTTTAGTTGTGTTATTGGAAAGTAATCTTTCTGCATAGTCGTGAAAGTATTTAAACTTTTTCGTCCCTGCTCATTCCTAAACTCTTTTACTCGCTACACAGTAGCCTATTTATACCACCGCAACTTAAATTTGAAAAAGTATTGAGTAGTGTTCTTTTTCAAAGTTTTTATATCTACTATTCAACGTCAAATTAACAGTATGCAGTACAGCAATGCATCTGAACAATTCTCCCAAATATGATCAAGAAAGAAGGAGAAAAATACCGTTTACGTGAATAAAGAAACTATCCAGAAACATAGAGGCATATGAGTGAAACCTAGCAAAAACTATACAATCATACAACACCTAAAGTATCCACAATCGTGAAGAAGAAAAAAGCTAATGCGATTGATGCTGTAAAAAACGAAGCTTATATTGATGAAACCATAGCCTTGTGTTCTACATAAAGCGGAGAACTTGGTTCTCATATTGATCAATGAGAGGCAATCAGCGAGAGATATGTAAAACAAGAAAAAATTAGAAAAGCAAATATCTTATATGATGGCCTTGTTAATAAAAAAAAAAAAAAAAAAAAAAAAAAAAAAAGAGGCTGGTAAATCAGTAGACAAAGAAAAAGAAACATTCAAAGCTAGACATGCCTAGTTCCAAAACTAAGAGGCGAGATGGAATCCTTATCATTTGTGTGATATGGGAAGGATACGAGTTCCATTGTGAAGACAAGTGAGAATCTATTTCATAATTCTAAAGGTTTGTGGATTATGAGGTTTACATGCAGCTGTAAGCTTTCATTTGCAAGAAGACCAGTCTTATTTGGAAGCAGATGCCTAGGAAGAGCTTCATTACTTCATTAGAGAAGGCAATTTCCTTCCAGAAGCCTATGGAAGACTATCTGCCCCTGCTGCTGTCTGCTAATGCCAGCAAGGATTGCAAATGCATGTTATGTGAAGGCCAAACTGCAAGGATTGGGTCACTGCCATTCTATTTGTTAAGTGGGTCAGTGAGGATTTTGGTCTTGACGTCATAAAGTACCTCTAAACATGAAACTCCCACGCCAACCTTTGTTTCTTATGGACAATCTTTCCATCTATCCTCCAGCTAAGAAAGACGATCTGATGGAGGATTCAATTGCTCCTACCCACGAACATAACTGCAACTCTTAAAACTATAGATCTGCTGGTGATCTCCAATTTCAAACAAAAAACTTTACAGAAGGCAACTACTGGACGATGCTTCCAAGTCACCAAAGGAACAGGCTCTTAGACTGAAAGTTCTGAGAAGAAACTGTCCACACAGTCAAGGGCCTCAAAATCATTGTAAAACCTGGGCAAGGGTAACTAAGAGAAGCCTCAACTTTGCATGGAGGAAACTGTGGCCTGAATGCGTTGCAAAAAGTTCAAGCAGGCAGGTAACGAAGAAACTATTTTTAATTGAAAAATTTCCACACAATGTTATAATATATTCTATTCTGACATGAATAAAGAACCTTTTAAATATGAGAATGTGATAGAGTTACTATATGATAATTTTTTTTTTTGATACATAACATTAAAGGTAAATATTTTTAAAGACGTTAGAAAAGGTGGAAATATCAAAATAATTAATTGCCCAAAGAGGAATAATGGTTTTGTTCACATAATTCCATGTAATGGGTGTGAAAAGATATATTTCAGTGAAACTGGATGATTTAGATCTTTGTGTAGATTGGAACTATTCTCATCAAGAATTTTGATAATGAAATTTTTAGTTTTATCTATAGCCTTTTTAAACTAGACACGCGTACCTTGTTTATGAAACTTAAAGGACGTACAATACAAACTATAAGTTCACTGATTGTTAAACTCCTAACATTTTTTTTTTTTATATAACGCCAGTTACTTATACATCATTAAGTATTACTAGTTGCACAAATTAATTATGCTTAGCTTCTTTGTGGATTTAATTTCAGTCTTGGTACGTTTATTTTTTATGACCTTACTTTTAAACTTACTTGGTACCCAGAAGTATAGGTAATAAACGTAAACGATTAGTAGCTGATCATAAATTTTCATTTGTCCTGTGAATCTTGTACTTCAGTATTTGTCACATGCAATTTTGTGACTTAAACGTAATATACAGCATATATATATATATATATATATATATATATATATATATATATATATATATACGTATATATATATACGTATATATATATGCATAAATAGATATATAAGTGTATATGTATATATATATATATATATATATATATATACTGTATATATACTTATATATACATATATATCTATTTATGCATATATATATATATATATATATATATATATATATATACAGTATATGTTGGGTATGTTGAAACGTGTACACGTTTCAGAAAAAAATCGTGCATTCCTAAGAATCTTCTGATTCCTTATCAAACCTATCAGGGAGATCATACAATGATAACTGGAATTCATATTACATAAAGTCAGTATCTCACTGTATAATAACATTTGACTATGCAATGAGGTCATCAAGGTCATTGAAAATATTCAAATATTGAAATATATATTCTTATTAACTTTCTATTAAAAGAGAACAAATATTATGTTCAGTATTTTTTATTTCTTTAGGATTTCCACAGCAAAGGAAATGTATCGGAACAAATGATGAGGTGAGAATGACCCATTCCAGTTCTACCTACTTTAAATTAAAAGTTTTTACTCAAAACTGTTTTAAACTGCAGACGGGCTATGCGAACGAAAATTCAGTGTTGTACCCTGGAGTGCTGTTTCCTATGTGAAAAGACAAAAAAAAGTTTGATTCCTGCAAATAGATTTCCCTTGCAGAGAGAGAGAGAGAGAGAGAGAGAGAGAGAGAGAGAGAGAGAGAGAGAGAGAGAGAGAGATGATTTAAAAACTATTTAAGAATGCATGTCTCCTAGATAACCTGGAAAAATACTTAATGGAGTTTCCAAATGTAAAGTATTCAATTCATGACATCATGGTGTTCGCAGCTCAAGATGAAAGCCCTAATCATTAGAAATATTTTCGGACAACTAATTTCCAAAGTTTTTGATACAAATTGAAATATGCAGCAACACTTTTCAACCAAATACAAAATAATTTGCCTTTGGTGAGCTAATCTGCTTCAATTAATAACGAATTAAATTCGTTGGCTTATCAAAATAATTAACATATCAAGTTTTTGAACGTCTCTAAGCAAAAGTTCTAAATACGGTTAGAGGTTTAAAGGTTATGAATTAGTAACAGACACAGTGGACAGGAAAATATCTTAGAAATCGACCATTTCATACATTTGCTCAGCTGCCAACCCAAGACCAGGTGAGGTCTGTGACTACTAGAAACTTTCGGGCATTTTTAACCATTACTTTTCTAACTAAATAAAAGCATGTTTCATATGCAGACTATGCTACCGAGGTTGCATAAATATCGTCACTGAATATAGACATTTGGTTGTTGAATCCCTTAATCAATAGAGATGTATTGATCTAGAAATAAATAAAAAAATCTTAATAGCTGTTTTTTTTTTTTTACCTGCTTATTGTTATTCATGATTCATTCTCGGCGACTACAAAACCATTTTAAAATCAAACGGTACTTAATTTATTCAATATTTTCTGACTAGTTCATTAAGTATTAAGGAACTAAAAATATGATCCTCAAATTCAAAGGCTTCGCTGAAAAAAGAAATAAAAATGTTGACAGGAAATTCTCAAATGAAACATATCGCTTTGTAACTTTTTATGGCGATAATGATTTTTATACCACTACAGCCAAGTGCAGTATATAAAAAGTAAAATGAAATGTCAAGTAAGTGTAACGTGAAAAAAAAAAAAAAAAAAAAAACCAGACAAGCAGTGGTGCCAAAAATTATTTTCGATGATTATTTTCAGGCTTGGTTATTGGGATGTTGAATTGATTAGTCATTTTTAGATGATCCTGCAACATGTAATAAAAATACGGTTTATCAAAAAGAAAACAGAAAAACATTGTAATAAGGTTCATAATTATATTTTCCTTGTCTTGCCGAATTTCATACAAAATACATAACTTTGAAAGAATACTTGATAATATTCATTGTTATATTCATTAAAGATACCCATCACTATGAATGGCTATTGCAATGTTACTATTCTGTTCTTTAGCCTTCAGTAATTTTCTGAATTGAAAAAAAGAATAGTATTTTTCGTCCCTAAATCATCTCAATGCGCTTCGTAACAAGCACATCGTGTCACGTATTAATCTGAAATGACCCATCATGTTCTTGAAATGATCAGCATAAGCTATTTGGAGGCATATTTCCGATACATTATGGCAATAAGCCTTCACCAATAGGAGTATAAAACGCTCATCTGAGAGAAAATTGCCTCATTTTGCAGTGGCCAAAAGAAGACTTCATGAATTACCTGTTGCTACAATATCCATTAAGCGAGATTGTTACGTTTATTCATTAATATCACTTTCATACTTTTTATCATTATTAATACATATATCCATATTTCATTTCATTATATATTAAAATTTCAATGATGATAATTAAGATTCAAAAGTACATGTATTACAAAATATGCTTAACGCTTTTGGATTGTATATGTCAATATGCATCAAACACTTTACAGAATAATATTATCGATACATGAAACTGCCATTCAAATCACAGATCCAGTCTACTATATATTTTTAAATTCTTGTATCAAAGAACATCACAATTAACCCTACTATTTTCATCAACTGTACGTAAAAGTGATTCGGTGTAATTTTTCAAAATAAAGTTTCCACTTTAAATACATCTGTATATGTATATATATATATATATATATATATATATATATATATATATATATATATATATATATATATATATATATATATATATATATATATATATATAATCAACGATTGTACCCTATTGATTAGTATCGTATTGTAAATGTACAATATCCGATCGAGTCTAACATACCACCACTGTCGTGACTATGTTTATTCAATCAAAATGACTTCACCATTAAAAATAAAAGAAAAAATATCGTTCAAGATCTTCTTTATTGGGAAATGTGAAGAAGGACATTTGAGGGATGTTCCTATGTGAATTTGTGCAGATATATGCGCAGCAACCACGATTTCCGTTCGTCCTTCCAGCCGTTTTATCACTCACAAGGTTATACTTTGACGCTTGGTGGTAGCACTAATATGGAGATTATAATCTACCCAATAGCGTTTACCAATCATGTTTTCTTGGTCGGTTATATATCTTTTGCAAAATTTTCGTGAAAATGCTGTATTTGCCAGTACATTTAGAATAATTTAAATGTTAAACAAATACCAAGAATCTTGTTAGTTTAGTTTTTGTTTGTGAAAATTACGTAATAAATACAGAACCAATTCCAACGAAACTTGATGGACAAGTGGGGTATGACCCATGGACAAATCCAGTAGACTTTGAAGAAACTACATCAAAGTACAAGTACGCATTGGAGTTGAGAACAAAATAAGACTACTTGGTTTCGCGAAGGCATGCTCTCTACTGAATGCCCCTCAAGTTTGGTACATGCCATACAATGTATTAATACACAATATATTTCTCGGTAATATGATCCTTTTCATTATAACTGCTCGAACCAAGACAACCTCCCTCAACGATCTTAGCAAGTAAAAACTAAGTACAAAAGTCTAACCATCAATGGAACTTAAAACGATTACCTAAAGTTACAAAGTAATTATTAACAGAACTTTTTTTTCATCTTCTCAACATTCATAGTGGAAGTATGTATCAGGGAAATACATTCCATTGGCGATTTCTTTAAACTAGACTTTAAACTGACCATGTATTACATACTAAACACATGATGGGATATCTATTACATTATCCTTCCTACCTAGTCTTAATTCATCCAGAATGTACCTCAACCCGAAAAAGGTGTTTCTCCTCTTACTTCAGTGATAGGAAGTGGAGGGGCTACCTCGGCAAGGACCTTCATATCTTCAAGCCAATGCTTGTTCCATCATTTTATTACATCTATTTTTTTTTATTTCGATTAGTTATTTCTATCAGTATGAAAAGCATATTATTCATATCCTCTACTACGCTATTCGACTTTCTGACGGACATTAAAATCAGAGCGGGTACTCAGTGAGCAAGCAGAGGACAGGGTTCTCCCGCTCCTAGGTCAAGAAACGCAATTTTTTTGTCTTCAACTTTATTTGTAGGATCTCTATGAAAATTATCATAAATGTACAGTTCGGTACGGAATTTTGCCCATAACCGTACCAGAATCGTAGTGTAAATTACTTTGTTAACATCATTGCAAAATGATTCCGTACTTTTCATATAGATTAAATATCAACAGTACCATAACGTACTCTGTACCGTACCGTACGAAAATGTCAGATTGGCATTTTTGCTCTCAAAAATAGAAATTGATTTTCCGCAAAATTTACATGGAAAAGTTGACTTCATTAGTGCAGAACAGAAAATTCTTTTATAATATGGCTGATGTGGACTACAGCAGAGAAAATAAAAGTAGACGGATATAATTAATTTCGTTCCTGTTTTCTTGCACCTGCTCGAAAAGGAGACCTAAT
>NC_090750.1:47050334-47055334 GCF_036898095.1 Palaemon carinicauda | reverse complement strand
GAGGTTGAGTAACTTAGGTATTTAGGAACTATGATCTCCAATTCAGTGTCTTTAAAATTAACATTTTAGTGAAAGATTAAAAAAAAGCAAATCAGATAATGGCTAGGTTAAGAAAAATTCGGAAATTAAATCACCTGAAATTACATAAAAATCAAACTTTATATCAGTTTATTGAGATCGGTGATATTTTATGGACACGAGTCATGGTATGACAATAAAAACAATATCCAATAGATCTAGCAGATTTGAGAACAAAGACCTCCGATGGATATTGGAAGTTAAATGGCAGGAAAGGGTTAGAAACGAAAGTATAAGAGAAATTATTCGAGTGCCATAAGTTGATGAGATTATGATGAGTGGTAGATGGAGATGGTTTGGGCATACTTTTCGCACTCCCCGAGAGAGATTAGTCCACTAAACGTTCAGCTGGGCACTAGACGAGTTGGAAGACCCAGGCCTACATGGCTGAGGACTATGAAGCGCGAAGTAGGAGATGATAAATGGCGAAGTATTCAAATAAAAGCTCAAGATTGCGAGATCTGGTGAGATCTAACTTGAGCCCCTTTGCGTCAATACACGTCGGAGGAGATGGTGATGATGTATGCTTGAGTGTGACGTAGGCAATTCATTGACACACCCCGTTTTCTTAGAAAATCTCTTCAGCTCTTTTGTAGCTGTATAACGTGAACGTGTCTCTTTTTTTTTTTTTTTTTTTTTTTGAGCTTAACACGACAAAGTGTAATGGTTCCTCGTTTGATTATTTCGATGCTAGAGTCAAGTTTCATGGTGATTATCATGGTACTCTTGGTCTTTTGAATAAATATTTAGAAGCTCGTTGTATTATCTCTCAAAGGTTAAAGTGCCCTTTGTTTGATTCTGTCTTGGCTTTTAGCGATGAAAGGCACATTTTTTACTGCAACGCTTTTGTAAAGATTGTCAAAGAAAAAAACAAATAACATGTAGGTGTCAATGATAAGTTAAAGAATTATTTGTGTTTAATTTTATTCTAATGTAAGGATTTATTTTTCATTCAGTTTTAGTTTGTAACCTGGTAAAGGGTGTCTAGGGGACTAGTCCCAAACTAGGTCTGTGAACTGGGAAGGTTTGTGACCTGGGAAGGTTGTTGACTTGGGAAAGTTTGTGATCTGGGAAGGGGTGTCCAGAGATTGGTTTGTAACCAGGGAACTACTAGGCTAGGCTAGATTGTTTTTTTTATTTACGATCATTGGCCTTTTACAAATTTATAAAGTGCTAAATAATCACGTTTAGTTCTGTTTTCTCACACCCAAAGTCACAGGTTTCCACCTCTGTCCATCAAGAAAGGGTGGGGTGGCGGGGGTTTATAACGGTAGAACGGCTTATTTGCAGTAGAAATGATTTTAAAACCAGACTATTTACTATAGGAACAGCTTTTTTTACATATTACAAATATTGTCCCGTGCTGTTCTGTAATTTACTGCACTGGGAGTATGTATATATATATATATATATATATATATATATATATATATATATATATATATATATATGTACATATATATATATATATATATATATATATGTACATATATATATATATATATATATATATATATATATATATATATATATATATATATATATATATATATATATATATATATATATATATATGTATGTATTTATATAGATATATATATATATATATATATATACATATATATATATATATACATATATATATATATATATATATATATATATATATATATATATGTGTGTGTATTAATCTTTGTTCATCAGATATGGCGAGAGCTAAAAGGCCTATATTTCGTCAGAGGTGATATTAAATAAATCATAAGTCATCCCCTATTGCATGAGGAAAACCTTGAAACGTAATGCTACATGTCTGGATAATTGTGAAACAGTACAGTATCTTAATTTTACGTACTTCGAATGTACCTCATTAGAAATGTTATCCCTTGGTGGCATCAATATTTGACTACTGTACTTATACTACAGTTTTGCGCACTCTCTAGACGGTACTCATAGGTTTCGTAAGATTGCTAATTATCAGTCTTATTATGCTCGATGTCCTGATCTGTGATTACGCTCTTGTCTAGAAACTATGGACGTCTCATATTGTCCTATGAATTGTCTTAGGTGGCTTTCCTTCTCATGATAAAAAAGATGTAATGACTCATGGTGATGGAGGCTTGATCCGGATAAGATTCAAAATAGACTCAAAGGATTTTATAGATCGAGTTATAACGAACGGTAATTTTTCATATGCATAAGCACTAAGACTACGTTACCTACAGGATTTTTCACGTATATCTTTAATTTAATAACTTATGCATGTTTTATTTATATGCATTGTATATGTTTCTATAAAAAAAAAATCCCAGGATTGATGTAATCAAGATCTTAGCCGTGATAGTTTCTGAATTCGGTAATCTTGTGTAGTACAGACACAATAGGATATGACAATCTCGAATGAAGTGCTCCTGTCTATTACATGGTTGAATAAATTTCCCAGTATTTTCAATCTTCAGATCAATTGAAATTCTTTTATTACCTAGTGAAGAAATTGACAGTCTTTAAACCCCAATATCTATCGGAAGAGAGTCATCAGTCCATCAATAGCTCATTCTTCCACTATCAGCCGAATAAAGTAAAACTGGAGTAGTATTTATGGCGAAAGGGAAAATGCAATAACATCCTGGCCAGCAATAAAGAATGGGTTGTGGCAACATGTGTAGAGAAATATCTGGATATTCTAGAATTTTCCCTTCATTTTTACCCAGTTGTTGTAGGGTTATACTTCCAAGAATATCAAACCATAGAGGATATTTGATTCTTGTCATTTATTTTGAAAAGCTTTCAAACTCTTTTTATCCATAGATATTAAGAGATGCTAACATGTTTAAAAAGAAATATTTTTCTTATATGCATGATAGTCCCATATTTATAAACAGATTCACCTTGTTGATGATCCTTCTACTGTAGAAGTAAAGAGGTTTCATTGAGCTACTTAAGAAAGATAAGCTTTGAAGAGTACAAAAAACTATCCGTAAAAATTGCATACAAATTCCACATAGCTGCAAATTGCTAATTATGAAGTCGATTGTAAGAAGGGTTATTAAAAGATAAACAATGACAAGAAACAATTTTTCTTATAAGAATTTGCAAAACACAGTGACATTGGAAATAAAAAAGTCCATTTTGATCCAAATTAATAAGTTTCTCTCTCTCTCTCTCTCCCTCTCTCTCTCTCTCTCTCTCTCTCTCTCTCTCTCTCTCTCTCTCTCTCTCTCTCTCTCTCTCTCTCGAACATTTGGAGTCCTCCTTAAGTTTTTATCCTTAGTCAGCCCATAGAGAAAAGGCGAAAAAGAAAGGCTCTCTGCGTGATACGAATGGTTATGACCTATTACATGATACCAAGCGAATTTCCCATCTAAAGTATGCAGGGTCGGTACACAATTGAACTTCGTTATATATCTTGAAAGAATATGGCAAGAAATATGTATGGATATGTTTGTTTGATTAGTATACATATGCTTATGAAAATAAAATGAAAGAAATGTATTCGCTATAGTTAACCTAACTCCTTTTCTTCAAACATGATGATCTGAATAGGAAATGAAGTGAGTGATTGGTTTCCGGTGAGAGTGGGGCTGAGACAGGGATGTGTGATGTCGCTGTTGTTGTTTAACTTGTATGTTGATGGAGTGGTGAGAGAGGTGAATGCTCGAGTGCTTGGACGAGGATTAAAACTGGTAGGCGAGAATGACCATGAATGGGAGCTAAATCAGTTGTTGTTTGCAGATGATACTGTACTGGTAGCAGACACAGAAGAGAAGCTTGACCGACTAGTGACAGAGTTTGGAAGGGTGTATGAGAGAAGGAAGTTGAGAGTTAATGTGGGTAAGAGTAAGGTTATGAGATGTACGAGAAGGGCAGGTGGTGCAAGGTTGAATGTCATGTTGAATGGAGAGTTACTTGAGGAGGTGGATCAGTTTAAGTACTTGGGGTCTGTTGTTGCAGCAAATGGTGGAGTGGAAGCAGATGTACGTCAGAGTGAATGAAGGTTGCAAAGTGTTGGGGGCAATTAAGGGAGTAGTAAAAAATAGAGGGTTGGGCATGAATGTAAAGAGAGTTCTATATGAGAAAGTGATTGTACCAACTGTGATGTATGGATCGGAGTTGTGGGGTATGAAAGTGATGGAGAGACAGAAATTGAATGTGTTTGAGATGAAGTGTCTAAGGAGTATGGCTGGTGTATCTCGATTAGATAGGGTTAGGAACGAAGTGGTGAGGGAGAGAACGGGTGTCAGAAATGAGTTTGCAGCTAGAGTGGATATGAATGTGTTGAGGTGGTTTGGCCATGTCGAGAGAACGGAAAATGGTTGTCTGCTAAAGAAGGTGATGAATGCAAGAGTTGATGGGAGAAGTACAAGAGGAAGGCTAAGGTTTGGGTGGATGGATGGTGTGAAGAAAGCTCTGGGTGATAGGAGGATAGATGTGAGAGAGGCAAGAGAGCGTGCTAGAAATAGGAATGAATGGCGAGCGATTGTGACGCAGTTCCGGTAGGCCCTGCTGCTTCCTCCGGTGCCTTAGATGACCGCGGAGGTAGCAGCAGTAGCAGATTCAGCATTATGAAGCTTCATCTGTGGTGGATAATGTGGGAGGTTGGGCTGTGGCACCCTAGCAGTACCAGCTGAACTCGGTTGAGTCCCTGGTTAGGCTGAAGGAACGTATAGAGTAGAGGTCCCCTTTTTGTTTTGTTTCATTGTTGATGTCGGCTAACCCCCAAAATTGGGGGAAGTGCCTTTGGTATATGTATGTATGTATGATGATCTGGACATTTGAATAATCTATCTATAAGATATTAGGTAAAAGTAACCGTTAATGTCTTTGGGAGACATGCTATATTTAAATAGGGAATTAAAAGGCTAAGGATTAATCGAGACCAATTGGAAATTGTACGCTTGAGTTACGTATACTGTATACTGTATATG
>NC_090750.1:47030334-47042834 GCF_036898095.1 Palaemon carinicauda | reverse complement strand
GCTTGTGGATCGCCACGAGGACATATTCTGCTTTGCGGTTTGAGCGAGTTACACTTGATGCAAAACTGAACTGCAGTGTGCTGGAACCAGGCGAGAGCTTCTCTAATGGCAAAGGTCAGTAGTTTCATCCTGACGTGAGGTGTTGTAGCGTAAGGTACGGTGGGCGGCACTGTAGAAAGGATAGACTGCACCGGTGGGTGAAAAAAGTGGGTTTTAAAGCAGTCACAGCGTTATGGAACTGTCACGGTGGTTTTGAGCTACCATACCGGCAATGTCGATATTAGGTGCTAACAGAGAGGCAAGGCGAATTCAAATAAAGTTTATTCAACAGGTTATCAGCTTCAGAGCAATGCTGTCAAAAAAATTCAACCAATCTAGAACATACGATAGTAATCTCATACATGTTTTCGTATTATTAGTCAGTGAGAGTGCGAAAAAAAAAAAAACAATACTGTTCTAGTGAAGGGCGTGTATGAAGCATACGGGATACTAACATAAAAACAAAAATTTTCTAGGTTTCGATACTGAACTAATAAAAAAGTTATTAGACAATGATTTTATATAATTGCTACTACGTTTCCTGATTATTATACAATAGGCACTTAACATTGAATATTAAGAGGGGAAACCACCCAATTAATTTAATATAACTAAACTTTACGTTATGCATTATCTAACTTTGTTCGAAAAGTCGTATGACAAAAGATTTCCAAGTGTGTTTGTTTATAATTGTATAAGTTGAGAGAAAACCAGTAAATTTGCTTTGTATAGCTTTTAATATGCACCGACATCTGAGTCTCTTGTTCATGGAATAGATAAGAATTTATACCCAAAATACCAGTAACAGAGTAGTTGATTTGATCGCACAATGGGGCAAAAGCTTTTTATGCATGCTCAAGGTGCATATATATATATATATATATATATATATATATATATACATATATATATACATATATATATATATATATGTATATATATACATATATATATGTATATATATATAAATATATATATATATATATATATATACATATATATATATATACATATATATATATGTATATATATGTATATATATAAATAAATATATATATATATATATATATACATATACATATATATATATATATATATATATATATATATATATATATATATATATATATATATGTATATATATAAATACATATATATACATATACATACATATATATATATATATATATATATATATATATATATATATATATATATATAAATATATGTATATATACATACATATATATATATATATATATATATATATATATATATATATATATATATGTGTGTATGTGTGTGTGTGTGTGTGTGTTCTACCCAATTCAAAGCTGGGCCATTATTTTGTCACGGGAACGTAATAAAACTCTTAGTCATGAAAGCAAAAAGTCTCGTTCGTTCATCTCAATCAAGGTTGTGGAATACACAAAACTATTAAAATGTATTTCAACATTGATAAATTTGGATAATAATTATAGTATTAAGTAAGATTACTGTCTATTTAGATAATTCTCACATGAGATTTTTATCTTAAGCATTATATCAAATACAAGACATGTTTACATAGTTCATCCTATGTTTTGAAATAAGTATGGCTATCATCCACCGTAGAATATTGGTAAATTAAAAAACAGTAATCCTATTACCACTACCATCCAATATCTCATTAACAAACTTGTAGTTATTTGTACATGAACCATACATATTATGAACGTTTGAATTATCCTAGTTCAATTGTCTCATTACCACTTGTATATACAGTACGTTTATATGTTTAATTGATTTTCTCTAATATCTCTCGGTGTCTGTATGTATGTAAGAATGTTTCATTTTTATGTCTATTTGTTATACAAGAGTCATTTCCATGTTTTTAGATGTGTTTAAATTGATTCAGAAGGGCAAAGGTAGTAAAAGCTCCCGATATCGCTTTCATGTCAGTCAATGCATATTAGACTATGTAAGGAGACTGTTAGCGACAACATTATCTTGGAGATATTGCATATTCCAGGGACTTGCAAACCTCATTTGGAATACGCAAGTGCAGGATGTATATTTCCTGTTACGGATAATGATATCTTGTCGTATCTTGGGTTACTGTGCAAGTGGGATGCTGCCAAGGTCTCCTAAAAGCATATTTCCTAATATCTCATGAATGTTATTCACATTATCTATTTGTTACTTTTCATAAACAGAATGCGAAGCAATTTTACTGCTAGAAATGATTTTGGGTGAAATATAGTTTGAAAAAAATGTAGGTATTAACATTAATAGGGAATACCTTAACCGCTTAATATAATGCAGATGATGATTGCCTAACAACTGATTCAATGATAAATGAAGGAGATTTCATACTAGAATTAAACACTGAATTTTACACAAAATGTTTGCAAGAATGCTTTATACCTACAAACGAGAAAATCTCTAATAATATACCAATTCACAAAAAAGGACACACAAAAGAACTGTCAAATTACCTCACAATATGTTTTCTCTGAATAATATATAAAACATCTACAAAGATCATGTTAAGTCGAATAGAAAAAAAGAAAAAAAAATAGGTTTTAATCAACCAAGAGAGCAAGCAGTCTTTAGAAGTGGGTTTTCAACATCTGACCATATTCATAAAATTAACCAGCAAATAAAAATAATCAACCGGAGTATGATAAATCTGTATATATGGGATATATATATATGTATATATATATATATATATATATATATATATATATATATATATATATATAAATAAATAAATAAATATATATATATATATATATAATATATATATATATATATATTATGGAAAATCTTTTGGTTCTGTCAAGACTTAAGCGGTAATAAAACCCTTCAAAAAAGGAATATATGAACTTTGTGTTAAACTACTGGAACATATCTATAATGATAGTATAACAGTCCTTAAATTACATAAAGTGAGAAAATTCCGATTGAAAAATGAATCGGATAGGTAGACCCCATCGCAACTATATTATATTACAGCATACCTAAAATTTTTTTTTTTTATTTATGCAATAACCTTATCCATGGCACTAGCAACATGTAAGAAAAATAAATGGATATAAACAGGGCATATAATAAGAATGTTAGCTAATATACAGAAATTAATAATAACAGAATGGGTACCCATTATTATTATTATTATTATTATTGTTATTGATATTATTATTATTATTATTTTCATTATTTTTATTATTATTATTATTATTATTATTATTATCAGTATTGTATATGCATATATATACGTATATATATATATATATATATATACATACTGTATATATATACACACACACACACACACACACACATATATATATATATATATATATATATATATGTATATATATGTGTGTGTGTGTATATATATCTATATATAAATTATATATGTATATATATGTGTATGTTTGTAATACAACTAAGTATTTTTTCATATAATCAACAAACACGTAGTGTATTTTCATATGATATAATGCATGATTTGACCCTCAGTGATATACTAATATCGATAAAAGTTTAATGTTACTAACAAGTAACTTACGGTTTGTATGACATCTACTCTTTTTCTACAAATCTCCAGTAAGAATATTCAGTTCCATGTCATTTATTAAGGATGTAATTTCCTTTGGCACACGGCAAGCATACAAGGTTTGAATTAACTTTCCGGATATGGTTAATGAACAGTTTGCGTGCTTGGTTCTTCCAGCAAATTGGAAAAGAAATATGAAGGAAACTGTGTCTTAGTTTTAAATAATTTACCTTTGAGTGGAATTCTATTTAATGATTTCTATACTAAATTATGTTACCATTATAAATGCTAGTAAATACCCTGCAACGCCAAAGAGGAAAATTGTTATTTTATGTGGAAGAAGGGTATTTTTGTAAACTTAATCAGTATATTTAAGGGCTTAATCTTAACTATGATTATATTTTAGAATTAAATTTCTAAAGGCAAATGGTTTCCTATTTTTCATCTAAAATCCATTTCCTCTCTATGAAGATCACAGAGACTCGTGATCGTTAAGTGCTTGCTATACTGAGAATTCTCTCTCTCTCTCTCTCTCTCTCTCTCTCTCTCTCTCTCTCTCTCTCTCTCTCTCTCTCGCTCTCTCTCTCTCTCAGAGAGTTATATGACCTTAGAATAATTTTTATTCAGGTTTCAAGGTTTTCTATATCATGTGTTCGTACTATGAATTCATAAATAATTTCTTAGTATTGTCTCAAAACGGTACTTTTCCACGTATTTTCAAAAGAGATTCAATATGGAATTAACGACCCCTTATATTGTAATTGATTTCACTATTCTACATATTTTTTTTTTTTTCAAAATAATTCTTAAATTTATTTTCTAAACGTTAAGAAATTTTACACAAGATAGGATTTTTCTCCCTCGTCCACATTCCTTTCCTCAAAAAACAAAGAATCGTGATTCTCCTTGGAATTAGAAATGTAAATATCCAAGTAAACACATGAATTGCTGTATAAAATGGAATTATAGAGTACAGAACCATTGCATTTGACAGAGAAAACTTCATGCGGTTTCATATAAGTTGTATTTAAGAGTGTTATGACCATAGTTTTCTCGCACATTTGTTTAATTTAGGCACAATGTACGAGGTTCTGTGAGCATGAATGTTGGAGTTAATTATCTTTCACGATGAGAGAGAGAGAGAGAGAGAGAGAGAGAGAGAGAGAGAGAGAGAGAGAGAGAGAGAGAGAGAGAGAGAGAGAGAGAGAGAGTCCTGTTCTGTCTATTTTCGTTATAGCTTGAGATTGCTTTAGTGCTTTAATGTTTTTTGGGTGTAGTTTTTTGCATCCCATTTTGCTTTAATTTTTCTGTTTTTCAAGAATCTTTAATCTACCTATGCTACTAATCCTTTCCTTGGAGAGAGAGAGAGAGAGAGAGAGAGAGAGAGAGAGAGAGAGAGAGAGAGAGAGAGAGAGAGAGAGAGAGAGAGAGAGAGACGCCATATGCTGTTTGGTAGAGGATTTAGTTTAGGCATCTGGAGAGTTCTTATGATTCTGTCCAACTTATTCCTGAAACTGTTTACCATGTTACTGTTTACAACATCCGCTGGAAGTCTGTTCCATGCATTTGCTATTTTGTATGTAAATTAACTCACTGGAACTAGTTTGGTGGACTATCTATATCTTTTTGTATATACCCGGAGTATAGAATTGGCCTCCGCTTCTAGATGGGGTCTTACTAGTGATGTGTATAGATGAAGTACAGTTTCTTGTGATCGGTTTTTTAACTTTCTATGTAACAATTTTTTTTTCTACCTATAAGTGAGTAGTCTGTTCGTTGGTTACTATGCTATATATGAATAGGTTAGCATTTCCACAGTTGAAAGGTATTAGACATTTTCCCAACCATTCACATATCTCATTACGTTTTCTTGGTTTGCAGCATCTATGCCCAAATTTGTCAGCAAATTTGGCTACTCTATTATTTAATCTTAAATCCATGTCGTTTATGTAAATCAGGAATAGTAATGGCCAGAGGGTTGATACCTGATGTACTCCGCTTTTAACAATTGCCCACTCCGAGTGTTCTTCATTAATTACATCCACAGACCAACAAAACAAGAACGGTAAATGTCAATGGGTGGATTGTAATCGCGATACTCGAGCTGCCTATAGCACCATGCTTGATAAAAAATGTCTGGAGGTCATGTGTGCTGTGCATATAATTGCCCAAATTCATGTAGAGAAAGCTCCGAACTGTTATTATTCACATTTCCCGATATAGAAGATGTAGAACGATATGTTTTTTTTTTTTTTTCATTAGATGGAGTTATTTAGAGTTAATAAACACTGTCATGACACTGGTGGTAATGTTGAATTCGATTGAAGGTCATCGGTACTGGCAGTATTGAATTTCAAATAACGCTTAATATTGTACATTTACAATACAATATTAATCAATGGGGTACAAGCGTTGAGTAAATAATAATTAATAACAGGTAGGCTACCAAAAACACAGGTTAAAACCACACCGCACGCTCAAGTATAACTAATCAGTAATCGTAGATATCTACGTGATTGTTATTTGATATATGAAGTGTTGCTACTAGATCTATTGAAAACACTACACGATGAAGGTGATAAAACTCTGTTAAGGTTCATGAAGTCATGAAAACATGCAATTGTAACACCACCATTACCGCAAACTTGTATAGCTGTTAATTTTTCATTGTAATGAACGTCTTTTTGGTACGACTGAATGTGGTCTTGTTGTGTTTGAAATATAGTTTACGATAATCAATGCATAATTTCAATAATATATTAACATATTCTTTGTTTAAGTAAACATCATGGGGAAAAGTATATTTGCTTGATAAAATTCACAATGCAAGAAAAGGGTAGACAACGTGAAAATGAAATTCGATGCACTAGAATTGTTGATGTCACCACAGTCTGCTATATCTAGTGGAAGTAACAGTATCAGCACCAAAAAAAAAATTGTTACTATGTGAAGAGCATTTTACAGCCGATCAGTTTATGAATCCTGCAGAAAAGATATAGAGTATTATTATATAAGGTTTTAAAGAAGAAAATAAAATATACATTTTAAAATGTTGATCAAATTCTCAAATTGGTAAATTAAATGAACGGAAACATATAGCACCATATAATACCTACTACCACTTCCCTAACATACAAACATTGAAACATACATACATGGAAGCCTCCAAATTGATACGCTACTGCATAACCTTGGTGCTACATATTTTATTTTAACCAAATACTGGCTGTAAGTTGTCCTATCTCCAAAAACCTTGTATTTAAGGCTTATATATAAATAAACACACATACACACACCCACACACATATATATATATTATATATACATATGTATATATATGTATACAGTATATGTATATATGTATATATATACATACATATATATATATATATATATATATATATATATATATATATATATATACATATGTGTGTGTATGTGTGTGAGTGTATATAGGTATATATATGAATATATATACATTATATATATATATATATATATATATATATATATATACATATGTGTGTATGTGTGTGAGTGTATACAGGTATATATATAAATATATATACATTATATATATACATATATACTGTATATATATATGTGTATATATATATATATATATATATATATATATATATATGCATATATATATATATATATATACATACCTGCACACACACACACACACACACACACACACACACACACATATATATATATATATATATATATATATATATATATATATATATATATATATTACAAGTTTTAGTATGATAGTTTACCCTCTGTGTTTTGTAGGTTTGAGATATAACTCTCTGTTTTCTATGTCACATATTTCCATCAATTCAGCTAGCTCGTCAATCATGCCTAGTTTTCTAATTTTAATAATTATTTTCTTATGTGGGACTCTGGCAAAAGCCTTTTGAGTCTATTTATATGATATATATTGCCCTTTTTTTACCATAAATTCTAAACATGTTAAAAAATTCTATTATTTTCTAAAAACATGTTGGCTGTCTATCAGAAGATTGTTTTTCTCTATATATTCTACTATTTAATATACTATAATTGATTAAAAAAAATTGCAAGGCATTGAAGTTAGATGTAGAGGTCTGTAGTTACCAGGATCATCTTTCGGTCCTATGTGTAGATTTGAGGAACATTTCCTAGTTTCCATCCTTTTGGTGACTCTCCTTTGTTGGCTGTCTTTCGGAACATTTTGGAAAAGTGTTGTGTTATATCTTTTTCTAGTTCTATAATCTTTTGCTTGAATGTCATCTGTATCTGGTGCCTTATACTTACTGAGTGCCTTTGTTTTATTTTTGACATTTGCCATTGTAAAGGAGAGAGAGAGAGAGAGAGAGAGAGAGAGAGAGAGAGAGAGAGAGAGAGAGAGAGAGAGAGAGAGAGAGCGCATGCCCATGATACTCTTAATCTATCTTACTTATAATTCTAATTTATACAAATTGAATATGAAAGGAAAAAAGGATGACGTAATTTCTATTGGTATAGAAACAAATGAGCAATATAAAATATAGAATATTTAATAACCCAAAGATAACCCTCCGAAATGCAAATTGTCTTATTAATCATTGTTTATAAGTGATATTTTCGCCAGCATCAAATACTCATTTCAACTTTAACACCCAAATATATTCTATGTTGTATTCGACCTTGTGGTGACTTCATGCCTGACGGTGTGCATCAGAGATATCAGCCCTCAATCCATTTTGTCTAATTCTATTCCAAGGAAATAATTTAATGAGGATATTCATTAACAGGTTAGTTTTTCTGTCTCTAGAAATTTTATTATATGACTATTGGGTCTTTTTTCGACCCCCACTATTAGTCTCGGTTATTTTTTTTCTTTCTATCTTCTTTTAATTACGGTTAGAGAGAGTATAAACATTCATGAATATTTAACAAAGTAAGCAGGTCGTTATTCAAATTATGGGCACTGTGTATATAACATCTGCTTAAAGCAACTTAGACTATCTATCATGCAAAAATCAGTTATAATATCCGTCAATAAATAATGAAAGATTCATTCGAAATCATTAGAAATCTTGATAAAAACTATTATTCTTACGATTAGCAGTAGATGAAGTTAAATTTTGTATAACATAACTAAGTCCAGAACACACCCCTGGTGCTTTCAATACTTATGAAACACAAAGGTGAATCTAAAGGCTTATAAGATAAGAGGAGTTTAAATTTACAAGGTGAACGTTCACATAATAAACTATTTAAGAATTTGAATATTCATTCACAAGAAAGGCTTAATAAATCTACAATAACAATTTCAAACCCATATTGGAGGAATAATATTAATCGAACTCACAATTTTATAAGGATAATTTTCCAAGTTTCATGTCTTTATATAGAAATCAACATGCTGTCATATCAACAAACTTTGATAAAAATGTATAGATATAACATATAAACTTTTAGTCACAAATAAATATCTTAAAGTTAGTCGTTAGAAATATATAACCGGTTAATTTCTGGAAGCAAAGAAAATATATGATAAAAAAATGAATAAAACATTGTCCTGTCGAAAGAGTCTCAATGAATTGCAGCACACAGGTATCTGGTAATCAAGGGAACTTCAAACAAAGGAATTCACGATGGCCGTTTCATCGAAACCGAATTTCAATTCAAACTAAACGAAAATAAAATCAACAGAGACTCCCAAACCACCAAATTTGGCCTTTGATGTTTCTATGCCTATTACTTTCCATTGTTTGTTGTGTGTTGGTTTTACATTTGTTTTTCACGCTGTTTACCTATTTTTTTTTTATTATATATGCACTATAAAAATCTCATAAAGACAGGGAAATCTTTATTTCCATACGCCCATGATATCTTAATTTTCTGCTACTCTTTATATGCTGAGTTTAAAATGGAAATTATATAAATACTGTCAACATTATTAGAGCAATACAGAATTATTTGCACTGAATTAGAAAGGAAGTCTATGTTATATTGTCAATACACAAAAGACGAGAAAAGCTTCAAACATTAGAAACAGTGCAAAGCATCAGAAGTACGGAAATATAAAGCTGTCAATGTCAGTAAATCAACAAAACAGCATCTGCTACTCGGTACGAATAATTCCGATTACTTGAGGACAATTAATTCCTGATATATATATATATATATATATATATATATATATATATATATATATATATATATATATATATATACATATGTATATATATGTACATATATATTTATAAATACTGTATATATATAATATATATATATATATATTCAAATAAGCCATATATATTTTGATATATTAATGTCTGGATTCTCTTAACGACCTCGGGATCAGAGCCCCAGGCGAAATCTCACAAAGACAAGAGCTTGGCTCCGGCCGGGAATCGAACCCTGGTCGGCAAGCTTATATAGACAGTGACTAACCCATTCGGCCATTAGTCACTGTCTATATAAGCTTGCCGACCAGGGTTCGATTCCCGGCCGGAGCCAAGCTCTTGTCTTTGTGAGATTTCGCCTGGGGCTCTGATCCCGAGGTCGTTAAGAGAATCCAGACATTAATATATCAAAATATATATGGCTTATTTGAATATGAAAAACACGTAAAAATGTGCAAAATTTATCATATATATATATATATATATGTATATATATGTATATATATGTACATATATATTTATAAATACTGTATATATATATATATATATATATATATATATATAATTTATAAATACTGTATGTATATATATATATATATATACATTTATAAATACTGTATATATATATATATATATATATATATATATATTTATAAATACTGTATGTATATATATATATATATGTATATATATATATATATATATGTGTGTGTGTGTGTAATAATAATAATAATAATAATAATAATAATAATAATAATAATAAATATTTTATTTTTCTAAGAAAAAGGTAAATGATGTTAGTGGGTGATAACAGTTGATTAATTTCCGATTTTATGTGCACCTTAAAAATAAAAGGGAAGTATAATATCCCGTTACAGGATAAAAGGTCAATATGTGAATCGATACTGCAATCGGATATTACCGTTTACAGCCGGTAGAGTCTGATGCATCTCGGGATATTGTTTATTCACCAAGAAAACTGTGGTTAGCGCCAAATGTAATATTGAGCTTGGTGAAGTTAAAAAAGTAATATGTGAATGAATAGTATATATGAATTTCACTTGTATAATTTGTTAGAAATAGGATAAATGTCAACCAAAGGTAAAACTCGTTCCTGGAATAATGCCTCAGGATATCTGCAACAACCCCATGTTGACTTGAGAATATTACTGATTAAATATAGGTGCATAATTTTCAATCGATACGCACTCCACTCTGTTTTATGTGGGCATAAATTTGAAATTAAAGGTTCAGGTGTTGGTTTAATATTTCAAGATTTCTTTTTCTTGTCAACTGAAAAAGGGTAATTAAAAGGTATCGTTTTCCTCACAAATAAGACCAAGGCAGCTGGAGAATAATTTTTTTGATACGTTAAGATATGAAATTTATACCGTCCAATTTATTCTCCTATTTCTAAGAAGATTGCGCATTGTATGATTTGAATAATCCATAGATGTGAAGAATATATTTAAAATTTCAATATGGTAAAAAATATAAGATATTGTTCCATGGAATTGTTAAACTTAATTTAATCATTTCATTCAAGCTTAACTAACTGAACATTAATGACAATGTTATCAGCAATTATGGGTTTTATTTAAGATAGATTAACAAGAATACAGGATTTAAGAAAATCTAAAAAAACGGTTATAGGTTCAGTGAATCCACAAAAACAACCTGTAACTTTATATTTGTTCCTATATATGAGTAAAATTGTTGGGCAGCGTAGAGGCTGAAAATATGAAGAAAATGGTACTATTATTTTTACGGCAATTCATATTTATAGCTGGCCATTATTTTCCGTAAATCAGACTAGAAATCTAATTCTTGCCATAGTTGTAACGCATATTTATTATCAAATAATAGTGTAGCATATTTCAGAAATAGAAAAAAAATTATTATATAGCTAACAATATGGATAACGCATACAAAGTGTACACGTATACAAATAAGTAGACAGACACATATACGTAGATATTATATTCACGCATTTACACACACAGGAATGCAATGTATCTCATATATATATATATATATATATATATATATATATATATATATATATATATATATATATATATATATATATATATATATATATATACGGATGTGTCCTTTAAAGGGATATGTTGCATCTAGATCACCTATTGTGTATGTGGGGATGTTGCTGTGTATGAGTGGAGAAATATCTTTGTTTAGGAGGAATGGTCTTCTGTGTGATTGATATATAATGCCAATGTTTATTGGGTCTTTCGTGTTTTTTATCTGTACTGTTAGCATGTCAAAACTGTTAGTCTATTAGCTTGTTTGATGGATGTTTTAATTGCTATGGCAACACCTGCATTTCTCTCGATTTGGATATTCTTTCTGTAGACATTGTGTGTATAGATTTTTATTTACTCCTCGTTTAAAGAATTTGTGGAGATTCTTAGGTCAACGGCTCACCTCGCACATTAGTCTTCTTCAGTAGAAAACTGTCCAAGACAGAATCTGGCTGCTCTACCTTCAATCCCCAATTACTGACGGCGCATTTGGCTGTCCATCACTTAAACCGCTTCTTGGAATGTACGCCCATACTCATTCACACAGACCACATACCTCAAGGGCAAGCCTTCACTCGACAGTCCGTCACCTAATCTGCCCATCAACGACGATATCTCTCAGAGGCTGAATACAATTATAGCATTCAACGCATCGTTGGGAAAATTAATTCTGTTGTCGACGTCCTCTCAAGAAACACATTGGCT
>NC_090750.1:47012834-47025334 GCF_036898095.1 Palaemon carinicauda | reverse complement strand
ATTGTAGAACTCTCTCCTTATATACAAAATCTCAAGGCAACAGGACATAACAAGTTCACAAGACAGACAATGTTACAGAGGAAAAACCAGACAGGAATTTTCATGTTCGTTTTAGTGCGAGGGAAGAGCGAAGATACAAGCATAATATATACAAAAGGAATTATGTACAATTGTGTGAAACACGGTTGGTACATGGCTCCCCCCCTAAAAATGACTTACTGTACATGTTAAATAGGGCGCCCTGATCTAGAGAGGCGAACTGTAGGCGGGTCATCTGGCAGAAGATAAGCAGGTTTTAGACGATCAATGGAGACCCAGTCTTCTTTGCCCCGAATGTTTAGGAGGAATGCTTTCGGACTGCGTCGGATCACAAGGAAAGGGCCCGTGTAAGGGGGCGTTAGTGGTGGCTTGCTGGTGTCGTTGCGCAGGAAGACGTGCGTTGCAGAGTGCAAGTCCGTTGGTATGTGATGCTTCGCTGGGGGCTTGTAAGTCTGGCGGCACAGAGTAAATTTTCCCACGACGTGACGTATGCGCTGGAGATCGTCGGAGGAGGTTGTAGAAGGAAAAAATCCGGCAGGGACGACCAACGGGTCGCCATACACCATTTCAGCTGCCGAGACGTCGAGGGCGTCTTTAGGAGTGGTCCTTAGTCCCAGGAGGACCCAAGGAAGCTGAGTAAACCAGTTGCAATCCTTGCAGCAGGACATCAAAGCTGCTTTGAGGGTGCGATGAAAACGTTCAACCATTCCATTGGCAGCGGGGTTGTAGGCCGTTGTCTGATGTAGGGTGATGCCCAGGAGATTCGCTAATGACGTCCACAACTGAGAGGTGAAAGTGGTTCCCCTGTCAGAAGTAATATGCTCAGGGATACCGAATCTTGAAATCCATCCAGAGAGTAAGGCAGATGTACATGAGGCGGACGTTGCAGTTTCCATGGGAATGGCTTCAGGCCAATGAGTGGAGCGGTCGATGACGGTAAACAGGTAACGATGTCCTTGTGATGTGGGTAGGGGGCCTACAACGTCGACGTGAATGTGTGCGAAACGACGCTGAGGTTGAGAAAAGGTGCCCACTCCTGAATCCGTGTGTCGATGTACTTTGGAAGTTTGGCAAGAAGTACAGGCGCGGACCCAATCCTTAGCATCCTTAGAAATGCCGTGCCAAATGAACTTTGCCTTCAGCAGCTGTGCAGTAGAACGGCACGAGGGATGTGAAAGGCCGTGGATAAAATCAAACACCTGTCGGCGCATGGGAGCAGGAATCCAAGGTCGCGGTCTACCAGTACTGACGTCACAGAGGAGGGTGGTGTTGGAATCTTCGAGGGGAAAGTCTTCCCAACGGAGGGACGTGCAGGATGTCCTACAAGCTTGATACTCTGGATCCTGTCGTTGGGCTTCAGCCAGGGCGTTGTAATCCAATCCCAGTTGAACGGCAGCCAATGTGTTTCTTGACAGGGCATCGGCAACGGGATTCATTTTCCCAGGGACGTATTGGAGGATGCAATTGTATTCAGCCACGGCGGAGAGATGTCGGCGTTGACGGGCGGACCAGGCGTCAGACTGTCGAGTGAAGGCGTGCACCAGAGGCATGTGGTCTGTGCGAATGACGAAGGGCGTACCTTCTAAGAAATGGCGAAAGTGACGGACAGCCAAGTGCACCGCCAGCAATTCTCGATCGAAGGTAGAATAACCCGATTCCGCCTTGGACAGTTTTCTGCTGAAGAAGGCCAATGGGCGGGGCGACCCTTTTACCACCTGCTCGAGTACTGCACCAATAGCAACGTCGCTGGCATCGGTGGAGAGAAGGAGAGGGACGTGTGGGATAGGAAATGTGGGAGCCGCAGCAGTTGATAGGGCCTTCTTTGCATTGCAGAAGGCTGCTTCTTGAAGGGGACCCCACTTCAGGTCCTTCGGCTTGCCCTTAAGGGAGGCGTAGAGGGGAGCAAGAGTGGCGGCAATGGCTGGCAGAAAACGGTGATAGTAGTTGATCATGCCCAAGAATTCCTGCAGAGCTTTGACGGCCGAGGGCACGGGGAAGTTCTGAACGGCTGCTACCTTCTCAGGGAAGGGGTGGCCACCTTCAGGAGTGATGCAGTGCCCTAAGAACGATACTTCGTTGGCGCCAAAGGTACACTTGTCGTACCGGACTACAAGGCCGTTTTGTTGCAGGCGGTCGAGCACGATGCGCAGGTGACGGAGGTGTTCCTCTTTTGAGGAGGAGAACACAAGTATGTCGTCCACATAACATACACAGAAAGGGAGGTCCCCTAAGATGCCATCCATGAGACGTTGAAACGTTGCCCCAGCATTACGAAGGCCAAAACAGGAGTAAATGAAGGTGTATGTACCAAACGGAGTGGTGATGGCGGTCTCGGGGATGTCTTCTGGGTTCATAGGCACCTGATAATACCCCTTCATGAGGTCGAGCGTAGAGAAAACCTTCGCTTTGTGCAGGTAGGAGGTCACGTCGGTAATGTTTGGGAGGGGGTAGTGATCCGGTTCTGTTTGCATGTTCAGGCGCCTGTAATCCCCGCACGGACGGAGGGAGCCGTCTTTCTTCAGAACGATGTGTAAGGGTGACGACCATGGGCTGGAGGCCTTTTGGCAAAGGCCCATTTTCTCCATTTCGGCGAACGTCTGTTTGGTGGCTGCCAATTGTTCAGGTGCCAGACGTCTGAATTTTGCGAAGACTGGGGGTCCCGTCGTCTTGATATGGTGATAAATACCGTGCTTGGCAGGAACCGTGGGCGTTTGGCGAAGTTCTGGACCGAAAACTTCCGGGTACGACGTGAGGAGGTGGGCGTAGGCATCCGTGGGTGCGCTGATGTGGAGAGCGAGGTTAGAGGGGGCGGGTTGAAGAGGTGTCGACAAGTACGAGTCTGCGTTGACCAATCGTCGGTGGGCGACATCGACCAGAAGGTGGAAATGAGAGAGGAAATCTACACCGAGGATTGGCATTGTGACGTCAGCAACGAGAAACATCCAATTGAATTTACCGTTTCCGAACGATAATGTGAGGTTCTCGTAACCGTAGTTGGGTATCGCAGATCCGTTGGCAGCTACTAAGCGGACGTCGGCAGATGTAGACAGACTACGTCGTGCCTTGAAGAGTTTCCTTGGCAAAAGAGAACGACAAGCACCCGTGTCTACCAAAAATCGCACGCCCGTTCCTGCATCCTGTAAAAAGAAAAGATTAGAAACATGGGAGGCCACCGCCACAAGCGATGGCCTACTTACACGTTTTTTGGCCACTGACAATACTTGGCACATTTCTTCGCGGTTGCCCCGAATCTGAAGTGGTAGTAACAAAACAGCGGCGGATGGGAGGTAGTAAGTGGCTGTAGAAGTCGTTCGTTGGGGCGCGAGCGATTGGTGGGTGGTGGGTGGCTTTGTCGCCGCTTCGGCACGTCACGGGGTAGGCGTGTATGTCCTACAGCATTCATGTCAGCTTCGGTTGACGTTGAATAGGCATCCTCGTCGTCAGGGGTGGAGGCGTTGATGGAGGTCTTGAAGTGGCTGTCCATAAGGGCGTCGGCTTTGGTCATCAAGTCCTTTATGGGTAAACTATCGACATCGGGTATGGCAGCGCGTACAGGTTCGGGTAAACGGCGTATCCAAAGGGCACGAAGTAGGTTCACCTCACGAGGAGAGCCGTCTGCAGCAGGTTGAAGGCGAGCGATACTGGTCATTTCCCTGAGGGCAAGCGAAGCCCTTTGGTCCCCCAACGGTTGTTGTGAGAGCTGAAAAAGCTTTGCTATACGGGCGGCTGGCGACGGCGAGTACTGCTGCAGGTATGTTTTGAGGGCGTCATACGCTATTGGGGTGTCTCCTTGTTCACAAAGCCAGTCGGATATTTCTGGGAAGGTGTCCTCGGGTATCGCCGCGAGAACATAATCCGCTTTGGTGGTTGAGCGAGTCACGCCCCTGATACGGAAGTGGACTTCTGCACGTTGAAATCAAGCAAACGCCTCTGCGGTGGCGAACGGTGAAAGTTTAAATGGGGTGGCCGCAGCGCCAACTGCTGTAGTAGAGTCCGTCTCCGTCATAGTACCAACGATAGAGGGGCGAGGGAGGTGGGGTGGAAGGCAGTGGGAGCGAGTCGACTTCCGGGGTCACCAATGTGACGGCGCCGAGTAAGGTTGTGAACTCAAAGGCAGGTTGGAAACGACTGAGTTATATTATTGTAGAACTCTCTCCTTATATACAAAATCTCAAGGCAACAGGACATAACAAGTTCACAAGACAGACAATATTACAGAGGAAAGACCAGACATGAATTTTCATGTTCGTTTTAGTGCGAGGGAAGAGCGAAGATACAAGCATAATATATACAAAAGGAATTATGTACAATTGTGTGAAACACGGTTGGTACAGTCTCTTCGACTCTGATTCTACTTAAAACAAAAAAAGAAAAAAAAGAAATAAAAAAAAACCTGGACTTTAGTCTCTTCGACTCTGATTCTACTTAAAAAAAAAAGAAAAAAAAATAAATAAAAAAAAACCTGGACTTTAGTCTCTTCGACTCTGATTCTACTTTTTGGTAATCTAAGATTTCCATTATTTCTTTGTCGTACTAAAATATAACTTTAGCTAAGTATATATGCTTATTTATTTCTAACGTCTGTATTATAATTTTGTTGCATATCCATAAATTATCTTCTGGACAAAGAGAGAGAGAGAGAGAGAGAGAGAGAGAGAGAGAGAGAGAGAGAGAGAGAGAGAGAGAGAGAGAGAGAGAGAGAGAGATGATGGTGATTTTTTTGCTTTAAATATTATAGAGACGATTAATTGTATATAAACTTATTTTCTAGCAATGGTATTTATTTCGCGTTGTTTCGAGCTCTTTGGCATATTACAAGATCATCAGGAAAAAATAATTTTTTGAGTTTCTTGTCTGTTAATTATAGGTTTGTAAAACCTTAATGACTATTTCGTTATTAGTTATTTCAAAAATATAATGAACACGAATAAGATTTTCATGCTAACCTCTCTTACTCATGAATTATAAAGTTTATATTTTTTTTATTATTATTGTCATTACTGGCTAAGCTACATTCGTTGTTGGCAAAAAAAAAAAAAAAAAAAAAAAAAAGGTGCTTGAAAAAACTAGAGTAGCCAATTTAGTACTACTTGGTCAGATGAAGGCATAGCACTCATGGCATCAAAATGTAATGAATATTATACAGTGGAGATAATCTTAATGTAAAGATGTGAGATGACTTATCTGCTTATAGAGTTCTTTCATAAAAGTATGTTGGCTGGAACAGAGTAAATATAGATATCTGTATTGAATGTTGGTTGAATGACAACGTTACGTATTGCTAAAGAAACCGGCAGCTCACAAGCAACAACATAATTTACAGTCAACAAAGGTAATTGTAAGCCCCTAACGGTCACATAAGGGGGACAATGGACTGTTTGAAATCAACGGTTTTTGTTGACCCCGATAGCATTAGTACAAAATAAAAAAAAACTAGGTAAGGTAATAATGGAAAGGTACTAAACGTTGAATAAGTTTGTTACCTTCAACAGTTGTAGTATCGAAGAAAACGTTGAAGGAGCATCCTTCTTCATTTGTATGTGCTTTCTTGCTGCAAGAGTAATACTTGCCGAAGCACGTACGAATCATTCACAAAGTTGCTCGAATATTGGTAACAGTTATGTGTGCCTTTTTCATAATTCTCTTAGTAACATACCTCAAAATATACAATGTCGGATGAAAGATACAAATAGTTACATATTTAAAAAAAAAAAATGTAGCAAGAATTCCTAAGAGAGTATCATGCGTATAACTGATGAATTGTTGTAAATCCATCGCCATCAGAACGCTTTAACTGATGACTAAATTCCATATACTCTAAATACACAAATTGGAGAAATTAAACATTAAATAATCTATATATTATATGGATAAATGAATCAATTATAGATTATAACGGCAATCAAATATATTTACTAACGTGTGCAGAATGATCATTCCTTATCTTAAATCTTTCTAAACTAATTAAGAACTCCACTTTTAATTAAGTGCCTTAAGTTTTAATTCCTTTCCTATATGTTCCTTTTGTAGGTAATTGCCTCTAACTTTCTCAAATCATGGTTAGTTCTCGAAGTTTTCACATAGCATTATTCCGAATAAGATGTGAAGATCTCTCTCTCTCTCTCTCTCTCTCATGTTCGTAAGAGAAATAAAGGATACATTAGAGTCCCCAAAAAAGAGAAGCTGGCATATGGGGTTCAAAGCTGTAAACCTCGTTAAACATTATACAAAGTTTTAGCAGTAATCTTCTATACCCACAGCTTGGAAAAACTTTATCATTATACAAATTCCACAAAAAGGGAGGCACAAAGATCTGAAAAATATCGGCTCAATAAGTTTACTCTCAGTAATATATAACATATTTGCAAAGATCTAATTATTCCTAGTAGAAAGAGCAAGATTTTAATCAACCTAGAGAGCAGGCTGGATTTAGAGGCAGTTATTCAAGCAACTGACACCGTAATTAAAGACCTAATGAAAAGAATCAACAGAGTAGGGTAAAACACAGTGATTAACATATATAGACTGTGATATAGCTTGTGAATCTATCAGAACTTCACCAGTAATGAATGCCATTCAAAGACAAGGCCGAGATGAATCATATGTTAGAACACTGGATGATATCTATTTGGGAAGCAAAGCAGGTCCAAATTTCTGCATTCTCTTTTCAAAAGTATCATTCTTTGCAATTCCTACCATTATTTACTTAACAGATTTATGTCATCTGCAAATCTTAAGTTGTTAATGTATTCCACTTCAATATTAATTCTCACATTTTCCACATGTAAATTATTAAAAATTTCTTCTAAGCCTGTTGTGAATTGTTCAGGAGAGATTAGGTCTCCCTGTCTAACTAATTTCTTAAATGATTTTTTGTCTGTTTTTTATGTTGTTTCAGGATTCTTGCGACATTGTAGAGATATTTTCAAGTGTTTTGAAATAAAAATCCTCCATTCTTTGTCTTAGGTCAATCAATCAATCAATCAATATATATATATTTATATATATATATATATATATATATATATATATATATATATATATATATATATATATATACATATATATACTGTGTTAGGCGATATATCTTAGCAAATCATGTTTGGCAACGGGTATATTCGTATGAGCGGATGAGCAATTTAGTGGAGTAGTGAGAGCTTTGGGCGTGGAGGAAATGACCCTTCAAATCTCAATGAAGTCACTGTCAGCGGCTTTTCTCGCGCAAGGTTTATTATATAATATAATTTCCAGTGAACATCGGAGTACTCCGAGGGAATGTGTTATCATCTACATTGTTTATCCTCCCCGTTGAATTTGTAATGCATAGAACAGCCGGAGATGCTGGAGAAGGAATTAACAGGGTTGGTGATAGGAATTAAGCACACCTTGCGTATGCTGATGATGTCCCTGTAAGCAGAACAACACAGAATTGGCCATGCTTGCTTACTGGAATACATGAAAATATCACACAAAATTGGCCTGAAGATAAATAGAAGAAAGACAGATGAAGAGAATGGAGTATTATTATTATTATTATTAAATGCTAAGCTACAACCCTAGTTGGAAAAGCAGGATGCTATAAGCCCAGGGGCCCCAACAGGGAAAATAGCTCAGTGAGGAAAGGAAACAAGGAAAAATAAAATATTTTAAGAATAGTAACAACTTTAAAATGAATATTTCCTAAATAAACAATAAAAACTTCAACAAAACAAGAGAAGGAGAAACTAGATAGAACAGTGTGCCTAAGTGTACCCTCAAGCAAGAGAACTCTAACCCAAGACAGTGGAAGACCATGGTACAGAGGCTATAGCACTACCCAAGACAAGAGAACAATGGTTTGATTTTGGAGTGTCCTTCTCCTAGAAGAGCTGCTTACCATAGCTAAAGAGTCTCTTCTACCCTTACTAAGAGGAAAGTAGCCACTGAATAATTACATTGCAGTAGTTAACCGCTTGGGTGAGGAAGAATTGTTTGGTAATCTCAGTGTTGTCAGGTGTATGAGGACAGAGGAGAAAATCTGTAAAGAATAGGCCAGACTATTCAGTGTTTGTGTAGGCTAAGGGAAAGAACCGTAACCAGAGAGAAGGATCCAATGAAGTACTGTCTGGCCAGTCAAAGGATCCCATAACTCTCTAGCGGTAGTATCTCAACGGGCGGCTGGTGCCCTGGCCAACCTACTACCTGACAATGGAAGAAGATATATCATTGGTTGGAAAAATGATTAATAAAGTCGAATCATTCAAGCATTTAGGAACTATGATCTAAAAAACAGGGCTTAGTGAAAGATTGAAAAAAGAAAATCAGACAATGGCTAGGTTAAGTAATATTTGGAAATCAAATCACATGAAATTACGTTTACAAATCAGGCTATATATCAGTTTACTGAGATCGGTGTTACTCTATGGACATGAGTCATAGTATGACAATGAAAGAATCTCCTACAGATTTATTAGATTTGAAAACGAAACTCATTAGGATATCGGCAGTTATAGGGAAGGACAAGATTAGAAAATGAGAATTTGTAGCTTCCTCTAGGTTTTCTTCGCATAAAATAAGAGGGTTAAATTTTTAATAACATTACTTTATGGATTGCAATTATCTGTAACCAAGTATGCTTCAGTTTCATTAACACCCCAAAAATAAAAATCCTTTTCCTTTCTGTGCATTATACGAGGGCCAAGTAAAAAATAAGGTTCCCAAAATTTTTGCAGGTATAAGACATTTTTTATTGCGCGATAAAAGTTTTCATTAACATTCATTGCTGATACTCATTATCCTTTTAAACGGCTAGAAAATTGAAACAGTATTTTTAGACTAATGGCCAAGAAATATGTAGACCTAATGAAGCTTTTGTGTCTTATTAGAAGCAAGGCTCAAAAGTAATAAATACAAAAGATTTTCCTGTTAAAAATTGAATTATTTTTTATTAGAGTACCATTAACATTTCTCCAAAAATTCATAATGTGTTATTTTGTGATAAGTTAAAAACGTTTCAGTAACATATCAATGGATCATCAAGGTACTGAAAATTAATTAGTTTACCAAATTTTTTTTTTATACAATCTCCATGAAATTATAACGCATAATACTTGGCATAAAATTAAATAATTTATGTAACTTATAACCCCAGAGAGAGAGAGAGAGAGAGAGAGAGAGAGAGAGAGAGAGAGAGAGAGAGAGAGAGAGAGAGATTTAAATAAATATATTAATATAGGCAATAAAAAGAACGAGTGTCTTCTATCCTTTCTAAACGTAAATATAAAAGTATTCTGTACCTTCGTAGTAACCACCCATCCACACCCATTGTGAAAGAAAGGAGAGGTGCGTATGAATCCGTTTCGTTGGTGGTGAAACGTTTCTCGTTTGTAAGGGTATTTGTGGACCAATCCCAAAAGCCAAAAGCACCATAAATCACACTCTTCAGATGATTTATGTTCCGGCATCAGCTCCTGTAGAGGAGAGTCTTGGAGAATGAGCATAAAAGTTATGAAATTCCATTGGATTTTAATGATAGAAGGCTTTGTATTCTAATGGGAGATGGCGGTGGAAGTAATGAGCACCAAATCTGATAATTGAAAGAATACGTTCAATAGCCCTTTAATTAGAGTACAAAAATGTGAAGTAATAAAGCGGAAATGTAGAACAACCATAACTTTAAATCGAAAAGTATTTAGTTTTTAGGTTGTGAGGAGGGTGTCCACTGAACCTCAGTGCTCAGATAAAAACATCATAGATGCAAACAAAAATGCCCTTCTGTGGGTTCGATATTGGTTTGATAAGATATGATGATACATATAATATGTTTACAACTTTAAGAGATGTATAACCAGTTGGTAAGGTTAGTTCTACGCATGTAGGTTTAAATAAATATATGTAAATCATATAAGACTTTCGTCATTCATTAATAGTTTTTCATTCAATTCAGTATGTATAAATTTACGTTATTCTTAGGAATGAACTTTTCATTTCACCTTATATAATCTCGTTTAGGTATGCTGTATGACACACACAAGGTATGAGTACGAGGGATTACGTCATTTTTATGTTTTCACCTGCTTAGAAAGTGCATGAAAATTCTCAAACTAGATTTATTCATTTCTTTTATTATTATTATGAGAGGTAGGAGGGTGGAGCTAGCTGGAAGATAGTTGCCTCACAATCAAGGTTAGTACCCCTTCTTCATATTACTAAGTTGGCAACCTTACACCGCTGGAGCCATGTCCTCACGCTGCGAGAATGATCTATTAGAAAAATCTATACGAATAATGTCAATATGTATAGGACCTAGCAATGCAAAATCAGCAAAAGAAACCCAGCCAATCCCATCGAAAGAGCCAAAGTCCTCCTGCCCTCTCTCCTCTCAAGTGTGTGTCCACTCAAACGTTAAGAGTGATTTTTATCCAACATATATTGTGTACAGTTTTTTTTCAAACGTTAATGAAATTATTAGATGATAATTCAAGTGTAGTGTGTTGATGTAAGTACGTTTTAATACATTTTTTCTTTTGTAACTGGCACTGTGATACTTAGGTTAAACAGTGAAGAGCATTCAAATTTTTGCTTAACTGTTCTGAAACCTTGTTTGAACCAAAAGATGTAAGTGTAACACTTTCATTATTGTATGTATATTAGATTATTAAAGTGTTAACTTTTTTCATTAATTGCCCAAGGTTAATATTTCTATAAATTAATTTTCAGTTAAACAAGTGATTGTGTATTTTTTTCAGTTTCTTACTTTTGTCTTAGTCTAAGGCTTAGTTCAAATTTAATATTTCAAGTAACTTATTTTTGGGTGTTAATTCTTTTGAATTATTATTGACATTTTATAGAATATATTTATTTTTGTAAGGGGTATATTTTTTTAGCACAAATATTTTTTTCTCAGTGCTTTGCTCTTATTCCCTGACTAAGAACTGAAGTAAGAGGCTGGATTTTAAATAGTTCACACGAGTAATCCTCCAGTTTGGTCTTGAGTAACCAAGGAGACATTTGGATATTCAGAGTTCATATATATTTTCACGTATAACAGACTTACTGTATGTACTATAATCAGGTGAGTTTAAGAGCTCCGGAATTTACGTAATTCTCCACCCGTAAATATATATATATATATATATATATATATATATATATATATATATCTATATATATGCACATATATATATATATATATATATATATATATATATATACATATATATATATATATATATATATATATATATATATATATATATATATACACACATATATAAATATATATACATATGTGTGTATGTATTTGTTCATATATGGGCTTGTTATTGAAACATAAAAATACGTTTCAAATCGTAGTATTATAAATCTGTTCACTTAAAAATATGGCGAAATGGTAGGTGTGATGTACACAGTACAATTTACAATACAATTTACTCATGTGAATAATGTATACAGTCGTATTTGAGAAGGATTCGTTATTCTGTGTCAATTTTCTCTCATCTTTTCTCTTTTTAGATCAAAAATTAATTTTACTTCTGTTTCAATTTGAAGTCATTGCAAATTGACAATATGCTGTTTTCTTTTCGTTTTTTAGCCTTTTATCTGCATATGTTTATAGTCATCCTTTTTCTTTCTTGTTAACTTAAGCAAACATAATAAAACCGCTTTTAAGAGACCACATTGTCACTTCGGTCTCTAACCAATGGAAATGTTTTCGATATATTTTCCTTAGTAGTTTATACTTCTAGTTTAGAAAAACTACTCTCGTTTAGTGTGATCTTTGTAAAGGTCATATGTTAAGCTTAAATGGAAATAACATTTCTTCTGCATTTAATGGTGTCATTTATGGCAAGGAAGTGCGTTGCATAGAATACAACTGTCTAACATTTTCTGGAATATTTTGAACATTTTTAGGAGAGAGAGAGAGAGAGAGAGAGAGAGAGAGAGAGAGAGAGAGAGAGAGAGAGAGAGAGAGAGAGAGATAAGATAACATACACTTATCTACTTACGTATTAATCACTTATCAGATTTTATCCATAGATGTACCAGGCAATGTTAAAATTCACGTTAACGAGATCTATTCCCTTCTCTGTGAAAACTTAACAAACACACACACATGTACACAGACACACACACGCACACACACACACACACATATATATATATATATATATATATATATATATATATATATATATATATATATGTGTATGTATATTTATATATATATATATATATATATGCATATGTATATATATACATATATATATATATATATATATGTGTGTGTGTGTATATACACACGTATATATATATATATATATATATATATATATATATATATATATATATATATATATATATATATAGTACATATATATATATATATATGTATATGTATATATATATATATATATATATATATATATATATATATATATATATATATATATATATATATATAAGGTTTTGGGGGCAGTGTT
>NC_090750.1:46980334-47005334 GCF_036898095.1 Palaemon carinicauda | reverse complement strand
TGAAAATTGTAATACTTACTGGATTTTATAGTGTAGTCATATTTAAAAGTATATCTAATATACTTTATCGGCAATACAAGATCACAAGAAACTTGGAATTGTAAAACTTTTTACTAATACAAAGTAGGATTTCATACCGTATTTTCTCTGTTCATTGGGGAATATTAGTTGGATATTAGTTAAAAACTTCTGTAGTTAATGTTTGTTATGACAATTAAATTTTGTTATTCTTTATCAAGATGTTTCTCTGCTAATAAAACACTAATGCCTTTAATATAATATACTGCCTTTTTGATAAGTTTGCTATTTATGTTTGTCTTATACCTCCTGTTTCCTTTTATCATCTCTTCATGTCATGAAAAAATATCTATAAAAGACTAAAAAATACGAAACATTATGCAAATAATATTCAAATTATAGAGTAAGGATATACTGTAACTGTATCTTTTGTAGATGGTATAAGCATTGCGTTTGGCAATATGATATAAACAAAACAGATGTAGAGGAAATTATCGTATATTTCAGGAGAGCAGGTTTACCCTACTGCCATGTTTGTTTATGTATGTATGTATATATATATATATATATATATATATATATATATATATATATATATATATATATATATCCAACTGTTAATTTTCATGTCCTTGCCTATAAAAACGTGTTTCAGTTTTATATTTGATGACATAGGAAACCTGTGTTCGGATATATCCCATAAGAAATATAAAAAACAATTGAGTAACCTTATATATATTTTATATTGTCTCGATGGAGTGAGTGGCCTTATATTAAATGCCAATCTTTTTTAAGATATCTCACCCACGCGTAGCCCAGTCATTCCCTAACCCTAGATTTGGGAGAGAGGTGGTGGTGGTATGCTGTGTGAGCAGCTGATATTTTCAGCAGCGGAGTCAATAACTCCTATACCAATAGATATATTAAAAAAAAAAAATCAGGAATTTTTGAGAAATATATAAGCTTTGTTTCTGCCTGTTTTTATGTTCATACCTTCTATAGGCATTCCCTGACTGAGAATTTTGTTCGTAAGGGACGACTTTTAGCTAAAAAATCAATGAGGAGGATCTAACTAATCATAGAGTTTAATAGATATCCAAATTATTTTCACAGGGTTTCACTGGTATAATATGAACTATATTCAATTGTTTCGAATGCCTAGTGTCCATCGGCTATCAATACAGTTGCTGGGCCAAAATCTCACTACGATATATATAACCTACTATAACCCAGTAATCATCAGATACCTCATTCATTGATCATAGTAGCACAGTTCAGAGTTTCTAAAAAAACCCGTGCAATTAGCATTGGAGTTCTGACGGATTTAATTTAAAGCCTAATAAACAGAACTTCATATTCCCTAAGGTATGAGTTATTGTTCCTGTGTTCATATTATGTAGTGATAGGAAAATTACGTTTAGGATTAGGGATCATTAATGTTTCTTTTCGTGAAAATATATAGTATCCATCATATACTATCTTATTATTATTATTATTATCATTATTATTATTATCTACATACTAATAAGATAGCGTGTGTATTATTTACTTTGTGTCACGCTTTGAAGAAAACGGATATTATTGTTATTATTATTATTATCATTATTATGATGATGATGATGATGATTATTATTATCATTATCATTATTATTATTATTATCATTATCATTATTATCATTATTATCATTATTAATTTCTCTAATCAAATCTGTATAAAAAAAAAATTAGATCAACCGATAATAACGTTTCAATTTTCATGGTTAAAACCCATTGTAAATAGAGAGCGGAAATGATTAGTCTACAATTGAATCATGAAAATATTTTTGTTGGATAACATCAAAGGGCTGGGTATATCTGTAGAACCACCATTATACATATTTTCGTAAATGTTACCAAGTAGTTTAGTTTGTCTGTTAAATAGTGTGGAATGAGTAGTTGTTGGAAATTAAAACTTTGTATTTTGTACAGCATTGAAAGAGAGGGTATAATATGATTTTCTGTATTTTGTGTGTATTTGATGAGCTTTTTATTACACCATCAAATAATACATCGTAGTAATGTATAAGATATAGTTCTCTGTGTGATAAGTACTCATAAACTATACTGGTAGCCGTTAAATGTTGTGCAATTAATAGATCACGGAAATATTTATAGTTTCAATTTAATTTAATGAGAAACGTCCTGATGAAAAAAAGGAGCTGAAAAATAGATAAGATATAAAGTTTCTCTTACATTCAGTAAAATAAACAGTCACACCTGGCAGAGGAAACATAAAACAAAGCAACCAAGATTCGAAAGGAAAAGACGAGCATAACACGATCCACTTGAACCATAAAAGATTTTTCCATCACAACTGACCCTGGTTAAATGAAGAGGTCTCCCAGCATTCTCTCTGATATTCCTTATATTCTTCTGGAAATACTTCATCAATAGGGAGAATTATTATAAATTTCTAAGTAACTGGTGGGAAGAGAGAGAGAGAGAGAGAGAGAGAGAGAGAGAGAGAGAGAGAGAGAGAGAGAGAGAGAGAGATCTGTATTGGAGGCTCAACGGTTTTTCATAATAATTTTACTTTTACTTTCACATGATGGATGGCGATAGGCCAATGTTCTCAACCTGAATGATATCGATATTATATCTCCATAGGAATAAATCCCTTTCCATGGTTTCCTCAGTGGTCAGTGAATTCATGAAATATGTCATACTGTAGACTACAGATTCCAAATAAAAAAAATTAAAAATGAATACACTTGTCACCTATATACTCTTATTAAAATGAGTTAGTGAATTCCTTTCAAAATTGTATTGAATACCAATTGAGATCCTAGAAATATAGCATGATTGTTTATGTATACAGGATCCTTCACGAGTGTTACACGTTGCTCCTCGAATTTTAAGGAGCTAGAAGGAATGTCACAAGTCCTCATTACCAACGATTACTTAAACGATCGTTAAAGAAATCAGGGCAGTATAAAAATAGATAATTTTCATTTGATCCCTACGATATTAAAAAGGCTGCATGAACCTCCTCCTTACAAAGGTGTTGTCTTAATTTACCCAGTTAAATATTTTACTTTTCATACAATTCCATATTCGTGATAGATCTTTTTTTTTTTATTGGATTTACGTTTACTTTAGGATACCATGAGACAATTTTCTCTATGGAGAAATGTTATTGCTGTATACATTTATACTCCTTTTTACAAGAATAATAAGGATTCTGAACTTGGTTCCAGATGTACCAGAATGGACAAACCTTCATGAAATGGTGTTACTTTTATAAATGCTCTATGTTCTGTTGAAAGTACAATTTACAACAATCTTTTCATTTTCTTTACTAATTCGTAGGAAAAGGATGAATTCGAATACGTTTTAGTGGCTTCAGTTTTCTAATATATATTGCTCCAAAATATATTTGCCTTTACATTTACCAAAAGTTATATTGTAGTCATTCAAGAACACCACCCCACACAAGGAACACTGATTTTGGTTATAACTGTTTATGTGCGGGTTTCAAAATAAATATCGTAAATTATGAGATTGGAGTAAAACAATAAAACTAAAATTTGAATAAATGTCTCATCTATATAATTATCTTCAAACTGAAACCTCAAAATAAACTCTCAAGCTGACAGAGAGATTTCAGGTTCCTGAACAATTACATACAGAAGCAACAAGATGTTAATCTCGATTTACTTTTCGTCTTTTCATCCAATTTGGGAGATCTACCGACAAGAGCCCTTCTGCATGAATAACGCTCAGTGTTTCCATTTTTAACCAACCAACAGTGTGAAATTATTTCGCCTTGTTAGTTTTAACTATTAAAAAAGGTACTATTAATATTCTATTGTCCAATAAGCTGGCCAAAAGTATACAGGTCACTAATGCGAGAGAATTATACTCTATGTTTCTATATAGTGATGGCAGCATGAGCTCTAAAGTAACGAATATTGGGAATGTCCATGACTAGTAATTCAAGTAATAGTCAATTTCTGAAAAATTCCACTACTTTAACCACTTCTCGCCCTCTAGAGAGTTCTATTTTCAAAACCTTAAACTATAAACAAAAAAAATTTATATAACAACTAATTATCAAAAAACTATAAAACATTTTCACAGATAAAAATTATCAATATCTATGACTAAATACATGAATAAAACGTATATGTTAGCAGGTTATGCCTTCATTTAAATCAATCGTTTCCCATTGTAAGGCACAATACTACAAAATATTCTAGAATTTTGATTACAGTTGTTACAAAACTCTGTACTGATCATCCTAATCTGCCTTGCAAATGTATGAGACTTCAGAAGTTCAATCATTTTCAACTCTGTTTTTCTTCTAATCATTACGATATGAATTTCATGACTGAACTATTTTCGTGTTGCTACATGAAATTAACCTTTTTAATTTATTTTATTCATCATACGTATATATATATACACACACACACACACACACATATATATATATATATATATATATATATATATATATGGATATATATATATATACATATATATAAATATATACATACATATATATATACATATGTTTATATATATATATATATATATATATATATATATATATATATATATATGTGTGTGTATATATACATACATACTGTATATATATATATATATATATATATATATATATGTAAATATATATATATATATATATATATATATATATATATATATATATATATATATATATATTTATATATACAAAAACTGAAAAAATGTCCTAAGCATGAAAAGTCTCTTTTATGAAAATTTTGAAAAGCAGTGACCCCACCCCACCCCACCCCCCCCCCCCAATCTGCCACTATTTGGCACTGTTACATATAAAAAAAGGGCAAGTTTCCCATCATTTCTGGTCCCATTGTAAAACTAATATTTTGATGTTGTTGGTTCAAATAAGACAGAAATAGGGGGCCATGTTCCTTCCCGCTAAAAACAACAAAAGTGTCATCTACCTATCACTTATAAATCAAGGGTTTAGAGCTAATTTGACAGGTATCTAGCCTTTCCTTTTCATAGTAACATAAAAAAAAGAACAACAAAAATAGCAAAAGCTGGTCCAATCGGAGACCCCCATTCCGAACCCATCCTACAGTTTATACAAATCACCATTAAAGATAGAATGAAAATCTTTTGCACTCAATGGCAATATAGTTAGTCATTCTTAAAAAAATAAAAAAAATAATTCTTAACAGACTGATCTTATATTCAATTTGTATGTTTTTTTTTTATTAGATGTAACTTTTAATTTGAAATTGTATTATTTATTTTATCTATACTTTAGGTTGCCCTAATGATGACATTTGAAATGTCGAAACGTTTGCAATAACTATATTTAAGGCGACTTTAGTGTTAGCTCCTGAGAAAGATATCATAGATAAATACCCGTTTTTATCTAATGAATCTCATAATATAGCGTTTAGATCTTCGAATTTTGAAAAAAAAATAATAAATGTTGATACTCTGAACTCCTTTCAGAAATGAGATAAGAATATTAATTAATATTAAAAGTGGCAAAATATCATATTGCAATATTGTTTGATGATATTGAAGATCAGGTTGAAGTTATTCCTTCTGATTAACGGGAAAGGATGCAGCTCATAGGTAATTGCAAAGTTATCTACTTTGAAAAAATATATGTGGAGGAATATCCGCTAAAAGTGTAATTTCTTATTGAAAATACATATGTAATCTAACATATTAGCACTTATTATTATATATAAATTATATATATATATATATATATATATATATATATGTATATATATACATATATAAACACATATACTGTATATACATATATACATATATTTATATATATATATACATATATATATATATATATATATATATATATATATATTTGTGCGTGTGTGTGTGTAATTTTTCTTAATATTCATATAATTTTAACACATATATATATATACTGTATATACATATACATATATTGTGCGTGTGTGTGTGTAATTTTTCTTAATATTCATATAATTTTAACACATATATATATATACTGTATATACATATACATATATTGTGCGTGTGTGTGTAATTTTTCTTAATATTCATATAATTTTAACACCATGAATTTAAAAAGATGGGAATATATGTTTATTGAAGGATAGACTTGTTCCCACTTTTTCAGTTATGTTTTTGAAAAAAAAAAAATCATAAATCAAGAATTTCTAATAAATGTTCTCTTTTATGAAGTACTGTAATTAGTGACGGGTCATTGCGCCATTTTTCAAACAAAATACCCCGCTAGCATGGACCGGTTGAAATTCCACCAGAGTTGGGACCCTACTCAGAGCCTCACCACATGCCCACCATTCCTATACCCATCTACTCCCCTGAGGTCTCACTTCAGACATCCTCAAAAAGCGCATGGCCACCACAAAGGGAACCTGGGAGAAATTGAGAGGAGGCCTATTGATTTGGCGGGAAGGGGTGGTGGTGGTCGCGAGACGAGACCAAGGCCGATGACAGCGGTCAGGCCAATGACCCCACTTCCAATTTAGGGGTGAAAGCGGTTATCTCGATGTATGAGCAGCTGAGTAGATCTTCGCTTTTCAACCTCCAAGGAAGCAGGAACTGTGATACGGTCTCCGCAAGGGAGGAGACAGTCCTTTTTATCAAGGTAAGGTGTCTGTGAGAACCTCATACCATCATCCTTTTCAGCATTCCATCTCCCTTCTTCATCACATCCAATCCTTTCCTTTTATCCTTACCGAAAGGTCCTACCCACTGAACCCTTATTATCGTATCCTTATATCCCAAACACGTGTTCCCTTTGCTCCTAACCTTAATTAATTCACCCTGTGACAGTATTAATTCCCATGTGATAGTGTTTTAAGTTCCTAAGTTTTGCATTTGCATTTTATTTGCTTAAGAGTTATAACCACACGACTTCATTGTGTTCTCAGCCTGTAGAAGTGAATTGCGTAAGTGATTGGTTAATAACTTGATTTATTTCCCTTTCCAGGGAATGAGATTATTTGCTGTGCCGAAGTCGTCTACGGTCTGTCCAACTCCACGTGAGCACGTTGTGACAATTCAACAATAAGATCTTACCCAGTTGTGCTCCCCCTTTTTATTATATTTTCATTAAATACTATTGTAAATATATTTTTGTCGTATTGTCAACTGGCGACCTTCCATTGTTCTTTTTTGTTCATGGCCTGAGTTCTAAAGCAAGGCTGGACTCTCACACTTTGGTGTAACAGTAGACACTTACGAAATGTTCACTAACATTTGAAAAAAAACAAAAAAAAAATATATATATATATATATATATATATAAGAGGGGAAAAACGTAAGGAAGGATACTTCGATTAGTTGTCCTCTCATGCAAGAGAATAACTGAAAGAAAAATTTGTGAATAAATATTACTCATGAGTCTACGAAACGAGATGAAACTATCAATTATAAAGGTCTGATTTCTTTGCCAAGAAACCTCTCCGAGAATATTTGAAACCTTAGCCTGAAACACTTTAAATTACTCAACCTTACATATATAAGAGGAACGCAATAATAACGTAGGGCTCTCTACAGAATTACCCAGTGTACATTATCAAAGGCTTTTCCATAGTCCACAAATGCCATCATCTGTGGATATTGTAAAGACCTGACCTATCTAAATATTCTCTCCAGTTACTTCTGTCTTTTCTTTTGATTTTATTATTAATACTTGATTACTTAGTATGTTCTATCACGTAATTTTTATTACATCCTCGAAAACTTTTAACTGTAAATTTTTTGTCTCTGTCTCCTTTTTATAGTATCCCAAGTATCATTTGATATCCAAGGTTTTCTCCTTGTAACTGCATATCTTAAACTTCACAACCAATATCACACATTTCTTCGTTAAATGTCTGTCCTTCGTGTTTTAAAATGTCTAAGACTGCAAATCGATTCCGATATTCAATTGCAAAGGTTTCTCTGAGCTCATCTTTTAGAAGCTTTGTTGTATCAAAACATAGTATTCTATCTACATTTTTGTTGGGTGCTTTCCGTTGTAATTTAAGTGTGGCTATGAGTAGCTGGTAATCACTACCAATATTTACACCTCTATAACTTCTTACATTTCACACATTCCTCTTCCTCTTTTTATCAATGGTTATGTGATCTATATCAGTTTTGTAATTGCCACATGGTGAAGTCCACGTATAGTTATGGATGTCCATTTGCTGGAAAAAAATACCTTCAAAAACAAAGATTGTTTATTGAACAAAAATTATGAAATGTGCTCCATTTTCATTTGCTACTTCGACAAAACCCGCAACACCCATCACATTTCTATACCTTAATTATTCCTTATAATTTTAGCATTGAGGTCACCAATCAAAACTTTATTATCTCTCTGGGATCCCATCAATTACGATTTGCATTTCCTTATAGTATTCGGTGCATAGCAAATTATAACATTCATGCTGCACTGTTCGGATTTAAACTTCGCAAGTAACAATCTATTATTTACAACTCTTCACTTAGTTGATACCTTTGCTGGTCTAGGTGTCATCATCATTCCTACCCCTGCTCTTTCAATTCTATCAGTTTTTCCTGAATATATATATATATATATATATATATATATATATATATATATATATATATATATATATATATATATATATATATATATATATATAGCATTCGTCTAAGATTTACTTATTAATTCATTTACAATGTGTTTCACTTAGGGCCAAGATTTCCAAATCATATTTCATAAATTCATTATTTGCTTTCTGTAAATTCCTAGTCTGATTCATGGTTCTGACGTTCCAAATACCAAATCTAAATTTTTCCTTAGTATTTGTAAACCGAGATGTTCTTAGCACCCTGCTATGCCCATGACTGGTGGCCATTTTGTAATTTTCCCACAATATGGAATGTCAAAATCCATGGAAGATTGGTTAGATTCATCAAAACAAAAGCCAGTTCCTTGTGATGCACAGAGCCTATCTAAGGTAAGCGACCCCTGCCAGTCCATACCAATTTCAGTAAGATCATCCGCAACGCATCAGGAGTAACAGCCGAAAAGACATCATGCCAAACGCCTTAAAACCAATCCGTCCCCCTGCGGCATGTAACTTCATTGAGATTGGGGGAGGGTCCTTTCCTACAGACCCAAATTTATCTTTACTCCACCAGGTTGCTCATCCGTGTACATAACTGCTAGCAAACAATTATTGCTAATACATACCGCCAAGGATGGTATAGTACCGTGTAGTATGATATATACCACCAAGCACGGTTAATACCACCTACTACGGTATATGTCTATATGTATATATATATATATATATATATATATATATATATATATATATATATATAGATAGATAGATAGATAGATAGATAGATAGATATGTGAGTGTATGTGTGTATGGGTATCTTTGTCTGTGCCTGTGTCTCTGTGTGTATTTGAGAGCGTAAGTGAATTCAACATCAGTCTCTCTTTTTGTTGATTTACAGTGTTAACAGTGTCTGGGTAACATGATTATCACCAGATAACCACAAACAGCAATGACACACAGAAGTTACGAGGCATAAGTAATTACTAATTAATTAAAATTAACTGCTTTTACATGAGCCGAATGACTATCAAGGAGGCAATAGTTCCGGTGGAGAAGAAGAACGAGGCCATTATATTGTCAAAACATTGCCCTTTTGCAATGTATTACCATTGAGGGAAAAGTTCAGCACACATATAAATCGTCATTATTTGTGTAGTTTTCGGAATTTTGGTCGGAATTGAACCTTACGATGTGAAACTCCAAGGAAGTTCTTGATAAATGACCTGGGCAATAATTTCCAATTTCTTTACTCTAAAATACCCTCAACCAAAAAATAAAACACATTGGATATAAGAATATTACAAAATAATTTTAACAAAAATAGATAACTTAAATTCACCTCATTTACCGAGGCAACTGCATCTTTACTGGCCTATCTACTTATGGTACATCTCCACTTGGGTGTGATGACGACTGAACAAAGGTGGGAGGAGGTATCTAACCCTTAATCTACCATAGAGGATGTAATTGCATATTAATAACACCTACCCCGACATACATAAACACACACTCACACAAATATATATATATATATATATATATATATATATATATATATATATATATATAAATATATACACATATATATATATATATATATACATATATATATATATATATATATATATATATATATCCCCTCTGATGGTCCAGCACTTAGCTGGAGTAGAAGGGCTTGAGTGTCTCAATGATGGGCTGGGCAATGGCGGTGGGGTAGTTTATCCACCCTGGCAGGCTCAACCATACCGCTAAGGCCAGTTCTGAGAGATCAGACCAAGACTGGACCCCTATAGGCCTTCTCCTTTATTTAAGATAGGCAAAGGCTAGGAGAAGGAAAACTCCAAAATCAAACCAAACAAGACCCCAACGGCGGATCTTCCCAGCACCGGCGGAAGAGGGCAATGCCTGTCGGGCAGGCAACAAGGCGGGCCTTTACATAACAAGAACCCGGCAGCCCGATGCAACCAACATCGGAGAAGCCGCCTGTCTCATATGTCTTGAGCCGCGGTGAAAACGGTGTGGGCCAAGTGTGTGTGCATGGCCGTTGCAAAGCCACGACCACCCAAAACAATATACCCAGCTACTGGCATTCTGTCGTTTCCTCCACCCTTCTTCATCTCTTTCTCACCATCATCATCATCATCATCACCACCACCAAGTCCTGAGGCGACAGCACCGTGGGTGAAGGGGGCAGGCCTGGATAGCTGGAAGCCCTTAGCCCACGACTGCACTCAGGCGGCGAGTCTAAGATTCAGTCGCTCTCTGGTGACGGTGCCGTGACACCAGAGTTCGGCAGCTGGACCCGTGACTGGGCTGGCCTATTGAGGACACCGCAGCCCACCCCACATGGGGGAGACCCCTCGAAAAGGTGGGGTAAACATCGGACACGGCAAACCCGTCTGGTCAGCTCACCGCGGCTGGCGGACATCCCACTAATGCGATCGAAACAACAAGAAAAAAATATTAACCTTAGGTGCGTGGAACATCCGCACCCTCCAATACGTGACGAACACCAACCGCCCGGAACGACGTACAGCCCTCGTCTGCAAGGAGCTAGCCCGCTTCAATGTTGATGTGGCGGCTCTTAGCGAGACCAGACTACCCGAAGAGGGCAACATCAGGGAAGCTGGAACAGGCTACACCATCTTCTGGAAAGGCAAGGCCCTAGAGGAGCCTTGCATCCACGGTGTCGGCTTCGCCATCCGTTCCCAGCTAGTGCAGCAGCACAACCTCGCTCCCAAGGCCATCAGTGAGCGCCTGATGACTGTCCGCATCCCCATCATGCGGGACAGACACCTCACCCTGATCTCTGTCTACGCCCCGACTATGACCTCAACCGATGATGACAAAGCTGCCTTCTACACCCAGCTCGACCGCACCATCCAGGCAGTGCCCGCCAATGACAAGCTCGTTGTGCTTGGCAACTTTAATGCCCGAGTAGGCAAAGACCATTGCCTGTGGGAGGGAATCATCGGCCGCCATGGCATTGGAAATTGCAACGCCAATGACCAACTCCTACTGGGTCTGTGTGCAGAACACCAACTTGTGATAACCAACACCATCTTCCAGTTACCAAAACGACAAAAGACCACATGGAGACACCCACGGTCTAAACACTGGCACACCCTGGACTACGTCCTGACCAGAGCCAGAGACCGAGGAGACGTCCGCATCACCCGATCCATGCCCGGAGCGGACGACTGCTGGACGGACCACAGACTCCTCATCTCCCGACTCTCCGTGACGACCCTACGACCACCCAGAAGGGCACCTGACAGCATACCACACCAACGCTTTGATTGTAGTAAGCTCCGCAACCCACAGGTGGCACAGAACTACAAGGAGGCCTGCAAACAACACCTCGCAGACCCCGTGGGTCAGGCCACTGTTGAGCACCACTGGACCACCCTCAGAAACGCCATGGCCCGTGCCGCGGAGGAAACACTAGGCTACACCACCAAGAAACGGCAGGATTGGTTTGATGAGAATGATGCTACCATCTCTCTTCTCATTGAAACCAAACGACAAGCACGCCTGACTTTGGAAAACCAACCAACAGCAGCTAACAAATGTGCTCACAAGGTGGCTGAAGCTGGTTGCCAAAGAGGGATCCGTGAAGCCCAGAACACCTGGTGGCAAAGAAAAGCTGCAGAAATACAGAGTTTCGCTGACCAACGTGACCTGCGCAGCTTCTATGCAGCAACAAAGGAAATATTCGGTCCCACACGGTCATCAGTGGGCAGCTTGAAGGACGCGGATGTGGCCACGACCATCACCGACAGTGAGGGCATCCTGGCCAGGTGGAGGTCTCACTTTGAGAACCTCCTCAATGACCAAGCAGACACTCCAGACGATCTCCTGCGAATGACCCCGCAGCATCCCGTCCGTCACTGGATGGCACTACCACCCTCCATCCATGACTTCAACAAGGCCCTGCAGCGCATGAAGCCCGGCAAAGCCCCAGGGCCAGACAACATCCCGTTGGAGCTCCTCACTCACGGTGGCTCTGGTTTGAGGAACCGTTTGATGCTCCTTATACTGAAAATATGGGAGACCAAGACCGTCCCCAGTGACTTCCGCGATGCAAACATCGTTACCATCTTCAAGAAGGGAGACAGGGAGAACTGTAACAACTACCGGGGAATATCACTACTAAGCATCGCGAGTAAGATTTTCGCTCGGATTCTCCTTGACCGCCTCCTTATTCTCGCAGAAGACGTCCTGCCAGAGTCCCAGTGCGGCTTTCGACCTTCCCGCGGGACCATAGACATGATCTTCTGTGCGCGACAACTACAAGAGAAGAGCCTCGAACAACAACAGCCCATAATGTTCATCTTCTGGGATTTGAAAAAGGCCTTCGACAAAGTACCTCGACCTGCCATGTGGGCTGTTCTCAAAAGATATGGCTGCCCACTCGATTTTCTCAAGCTGGTGCGTGCCCTCCATGACGGAATGGTTGGGAGAGTCTGCCACCAGAACTCTCTTTCAGACCCATTCCCCATCAACGGCGGCCTGAAGCAGGGCTGTGTTCTGGCCCCAACGTGTTTCTCGCTATACACCGCAGCAATGCTCAACGAGATTCCCCCAGACACACCCTCAGTCGACCTACGTTTCCGCATGGATGACGGCGCTTTCAACCTCGCCAGACTCCGCGCCAGAACCAAGACCACCTTGTGTGCAGTGCGAGAACTGCAGTATGCTGACGACAATGCCACCCCAGGTCAGACGGCAGAGGACCTGCAGTCGTTAGCTGATGCATACAACTCTGCCTACGAACGTTTTGGGATGCAAGTCAACACAGATAAAACCAAGACCCTCGTCCAACATCTACCAGGACTGATGCTCCCAAACTTCAATACCACAGTGAATGACCAACCGTTAGAACAGGTGGACCAGTTCTCCTACCTAGGGAGCATCCTAACATCAGCTCCCACAAGCAAAAAGGACGTGGAGAACAGGATCAGGGCAGCCCACTCCGCCTTTGGCCGACTCAACTGCCGCGTATTTAACAACCCCGCACTGACAATGACCACCAAAATGATGGTGTTCAGGGCAGTAGTCCTCTCCACACTCCTGTATGCATGTGAAACATGGACGCTATATAGAAACGATATTAAAAACCTAGAACGCTTCCAACAAATGAAACTGAGGCAGATCTTGAAAATCCCCTGGGAGAGCCACACCACCAACATTGAAGTCTTAGAACGTGCCTCGCTGACCAGCGTCGAGGCCACCATCATCCACCACTGCCTCCGCTGGATAGGACACGTGCATAGGATGGATCCACCTAGGCTCCCAAAGAAAATATTCTACGGAGAACTGACCCAGGGCACCAGACCACGAGGAGCCCCAAAAATGCGCTATAAAGATCAACTAAAGCGCACCCTGGCTCTAACTGACATCGATCCTTCCTCATGGGAAGAAACAGCCAGGGACAGGAAAACCTGGAGGAGTATAGTACACCATGGCACAGTGGACTTCGAGGAGAGGAGGAGACAAAATGAGGAGTCTAGGAGAAGAAGGAGAGAGCGATTAGAACAGCCCCGCCCACCACATACCCTCCCTTGTGAACACTGTCCGCGACTCTTCCACCACAGACTAGGACTTAACAGCCACATCAGACATAAGCACCCACCCCATAGATAGGAGGCTGATGGCTAACGACAGAACCCAATACTCGGACACGAGTGGGCGCCAACGACGACGACGATATACATATATATATATATATATATATATATATATATATATATATATATATATATATATATATATATAGACTTAATATACAAATACAAGCAATTACTTAGATCTATATATACAATTCATTGTTTTTTTTTCTCAAGACAATTACCTGCCTTACTTATTGAAAAAAGAAAACAGCAAAAACTCTTCACCAAAAGTCAAAAAAGAAGAAAGAGAAACATCAATTCAATTGTAAATTAGATGGAAATTATCAGGTATTTGGGAACTAAGAATAGTGCGATAAATTAATATTTACTCTCAAATTGTTTGCCTTATATATACAGAGACGCAGAAAGCATACCACGTTTCATTTTATATAGATGTTACGGTTAACAGGGAAAACTCTCTCTCTCTCTCTCTCTCTCTCTCTCTCTCTCTCTCTCTCTCTCTCTCTCTCTCATGTATATATATATATATATATACATATATATATATATATATATATATATATATATATATATATATATATATATATATATATATATATATATATACATATATTTCATGCGTTACTAGTCCACTACAAAACACATGTCGCACAGATGTCCATCCAATCGTGTCTGTTTATGGTCTTTCTATGCCAGTTTATACCGGCATATTTCCTTAGTGTGCCAGCCCATCGTCTTCTCTGACTTCTTCTGTTTCCTTTGCAATCTCTAAGGACTAATTCGGTTGTTCTTAAGGTCCATCTATTATCTGTCATGCTCATTGTGTCTTAACTTGGCTTGAAGAATAATAATAAAAAAATAAAAAACATCACGACTGTTACCCCTTTAAGAAGAATAGCTAATAGTCTATGCAATGGATTAAATGTACAAAAAATTTATTTAAGTTTGTTTCGTCAATTCAATGGATAAGCATAGGAGTTGGACCCTTTTAACATCACAGATATTAGCTCTGCCATCAACGCTGAACTCAACATACCCTAATTGTAGGTGAGTGCTTTTGATCAGTAGGCATTTATTTGCAGTCAATATTTTGTAATTTTCATAAAATTTGTTATACCTGTGAATAATGATTCTTTGAGAGAAATACGTTGATATACATATCCACTAATTTGATGCCTAGATTTTATTAGTAAGATTCTTCAGACCCTCCGATAGTGCTCGATCTAAAACTAATTAATTTAATAGTAAAGAAATATTGAAAATATACTAATAATTCTTCAAATCAAATACAGTCTTTCTAATCATGTACTTGAGAGGATAATAGAAGTTATCTAACAAATGGAATAAAAAATTACTTATACGATACACTTCTGAAGGGAGGTAAGGTAAAGTATTTTAATTCCTATATTCCACCATGTTTCGAGTATTGTTCTCCTCTCTGGTCTTGAGTTGCTGAATCTCGTCTCAGTTTGTTGTAAATTATTTTGTAGTCTAATTGATTCATTACATATGATATAAGCATTAATCACGGGCACCGTCGTTTTTTTTTCCGCATGTTGCAAAAGAAAGGTCTTAATTCTTACTATCCATTGCAGTCAGAAGTTTCCACTATGTACTGTCTTGTATTAGTACTAGGCATGCAATTATTTCTACGTGTCTTGCCTTTCCTTTATATGGCTCGATAATCATCTTCTTTCCTCCCGTCATCCCTACATAAAGGGGTTGGTTGTCCGATGAGCCTTCTACAATGACTTCACATTAACTTGCCATCTATTGCTCTGCTTCCTTCTTGATCTTCTCCCACAACAGGTTCCTCCAAAGCCCTCTTCACCCCCTCCCCCTCATCCATCCTCAACTCTTACCCACACCATCTCAGTCATGACACTATTATCATCCCAGTAATCTTTACAACACCTGCCATTCTTCTTAGTTCATTATTTCACAATATTTCAAACAGTAATGATCCCATAATCCACCTCAGCATTCTCATCTCGGTTCTCTCAAGCTTTGTTTCCTCTTCATTTTAAAGCTCAAGTTTCTGATCCATATATTAACACTGGTCTTATTACTGTGTCATAGATCTTGATTTTCACGTTGATTGGCATTTTCTCATCACATACAACTCCTGCTACCTCCCTGTACTTTCTTTCCCCATGCTGCTTTTATCTTATTCTCAACTTCAGCCTCACATTTTCCCTCTTGATTTATATATTGTCAATATCTAAACTGCTCGACTTATTTTATAACTGCTCTTCTACTTCCCGTACCTTCCTTACTGCTTGTCATAGCTTCAGTTTTATTCACCTTTACCCTGAAGACACCCGTTTCCAAAGTCTCTTGGAACTCCACCGCCCTTCTCTAAAATTCTTCCTCATCATCTGCAGTATTCATCAAATCATCTTCATATAGCAACTTCCATAATTCCTCATTTCTCATCCCTTTACTTAAAACATACATTATCAATGCAAATGAAAAAAAAGGACTTAATGCTTACCCCTGGCATAATCCAACACTAACTTCAATAACTCACAGTTTGAAAGAAGTTTAATGCGTCATGAGATAAGATTGTAGCATGATCTTCATATTCAGTTTATATTTCTCCTTTGGTGTCTAAAACGGCGAAGTTTCAGAAGTTAAAACTAGTTACAAATGATATTATTATTATTATTATTATTATTAGTAGTAGTAGTAGTAGTAGTAGTAGTAGTAGTAGTAGTAGTAGTTGTAGTAGTAGTAGTAGAAGTAGTAGTAGTATTAGTGTTATTATTATTATTATTATTATTATTATTATTATTATTATTATTATTATTATTGCAAATGCGAAGTTAATGTTATTGGAGTCCTATAAAATGAATTTCCAGTGAACAGTGGAGTATTCAATGGAATATATGGTCACCTATGTTACTTATCCTTCTTATGGATTTAATAATTCATGGCTGACCTAGAGTATGCTGATGACGCTGTCCTTATTACCAAAACACCACAAGACTCGCAAAGCTTGCTTACCAGAATGCATGAAATATCATATGAGGTTGGGTGAAGACGAATAGAAGGACAGAGATGATGAGAAGGGAATATGCAATTGAAGATGAAATATCATTGGAAGGAAAAAGAATTAATAAGGTGGAATTATTTGAATATTTATGAACTAAGGCCCCGAATACAGTATCTTCAAAATTTCAATTTAATAAAAGATTGAAAAAAAATCAAACAATGGCTATATTAAGTAAGATTTGGAAGTCAAAGCGCCTGAAATTACATTTAAACATCAAGCTATATATATATATATATATATATATATATATATATATATATATATATATATATATATATATATATATATATATATATGAATAAATTATATATATATATATATATATATATATATATATATATATATATCAATTTAGTGAGAGCTTTGTTACTGTATAGACATAAGTCGTGGTATAACAATACAACAATACCCAACAGTTTTAGTAGATTTGAGAAAAAAAAAACCTTCAGAAGAATATTGGTATATAAATGCCAGGACATGATTGGAATCGTAACTATGAGAGATTACTCGAGGGGCATATGTGGATGAGATCATAATGAGGGGAAGATATAGATGGTTTTGGCATGCTCTTCTTACACCCCAAGAGATATTAGTTCATCAAACTTTAAACTGGGCTTCACGATGCACAATCAGAGTTTTAAAACCCAGCCCTACATGCGTGAAGACTATTAAGCTTGAACTAGGAGATGATGACTATAGAACTATTGATTTAAAAGCTCAAGATAGAGATGACTAGCGAAATCTAACCAAGGCGCTTTGCGCCAATGGACGTGGGAGTAGATGATGGGGATTATTATTATTATTTAAGCTACAATCCAATTTGAGAAAACAGAATGCTATAAGTCTTAGGGCTCAAACAGGGTATACCGGCCTTCAAGGAAAGTAAATAAGGAAACATGGAATAGTGTGCCTGATGGAAAAAAATTACAGGATAGTGAGGATTATAATATATAGTTAAAATATATCAATTTCTTCTAATATATTCTGTTATTTTGATTTTAAGACAATTGAGCATCAGAAAAAGACTGAAATCGGGAAAAGAAAATCTTGGACCATGAAAATATTTTGAGGCTACTTATATGGATTTATACTATCACTTTATTGCCAAACTACAAATAAGGATCATGGCACAACATACATGAGAAAAACTTAAATATATGCTAAAAATTACTTTGAGTAACTTATACACGAGCACAAAATCTTTTGGGAAATGAAATATCTATATAAAAATATTTAAGATATACTATACCTATTTGCCATGCTGCCCTGGAAACAGAATACCGATAAGGATAAGGATAGGGAAGTGGGGAATATGGGGAAAGGATAAGTACCCCTGGATACAATCCAGTTTATAGCCCGAAGGCAGGTACTCGGGATGGGAAAGAATAAGGAAAAAGGGAGAAAGAGAAGTACAGGAGAAGAATAAAAGAGAGGAGCAGACTCTCATGCGATATTAGATAGTAGTAGCATCAGTCTGAGAAAAGAAATGTCAGGCAGGAAAAGGAAAGGTTTTTTGGTTCATGCCAAGCCCTTGTTACAGGAGTCCGTTCGTCTAACACCAATTTGATGATTAAAAAAGGTAAGATTGTTCAAAAATTATGATGATTTAATGTTTAAATGAAATATCAACTTAACTGTTGAAATGATATTTAATGTATTCAATCAGATGAAATATATCTGGGCCTGGGAGGATCACAATTGATCTTAGGCTCCAGTCTCCTTCACCAATTATGATCACGAGCATGTTCAATAGTGAGATTTCTAGTTAGGGTGCAAAGGTCGTCATCGTCTAAAGCAAGTTTGTCCCAGGTTTTCTGTCCGAGCCTGTGAAACCGGACATTAAGAGGCTCCAATTTGGAATATTGATGTAATTCCCTAATTTCATTGTAATAGGGAGGGCTCTCTTTGTAGGCTCTCCTCAAAGCCCTATTTTGTATTGCCTGCATTTTATTAAGTGAAGATTTGCTAAGTGCTCCGAATATTATAGTGGGGTACTCTAACTGAGGTCTTACTAATGATTTAAATAAACGAAGTTGAGTTTTAGTTGATAAATTTTTAAAACGTTTTAATTTATTAAGAATTACTTTAGAAGCAGTTATTCTCGCCTTGACGTGTGGAAGAATACCAGATTTCTGAAAGTTACACCCAAGTATTGTTGCCTTTTGTTTGAATGGAATTCTTACATTCTCTAAAATGATTTCTGCAGGATTGTGAACTGAAATTGAGAGGAGCTGAAATTTGTTCAAATTTGTTATTTTCCATTTCTTTTCGTAATTATCTATTTTTGGTATTTCCCTGACTGTTTTAATTTGTAGCATACGTTTGTTCTTATTAGGGATAGTTATTACTTGGGTGTGGTCATCTGCAAACATGATTTGCAGACAACCTGGAACAGGAGGAGGGGTATCTTTGATATAAAAGTTATAAAGTGAAGGGGAGAGAAGACTACCCTGAGGAACACCAGATAAAAGTGGAAACTCTGGTCCTATAAATTCTTTTATCTTGATCATGGCCACTCGATTGTCAAGAAAGTTACATAATAATCTGGTTGCTAAATTTGGTAGTTGTGCTTCTATCAACTTGTATTTAAGACCCTCGTGCCATACCTTATCGAAAGCTCGGCTGACATCTCTAGAAATTAAGTTACAACTACCTCTAAGACTTGACTTGACAGCAATGAATTAATAAAGACGGGCTAATGCGAGTTGGGTCCCTTTGCCCCTTGTAAATCTGTATTGGTTGTTATTTGTAAGTAAATTTTCCTCAAGGAAATCCTCAAATCTTTCTTTAATAATGTTTTCAAGAATCTTACCAGGAGTCTCTAACAAGGATATTGGTCTATAGTTAGAGACTGAGGTGAGATCTTTGCCCTTTTTCCCTACAAAGGGAAGTATTGCTTTTTTTGAAATAATCTGGCCAATAACCCATACTCAGAGTTTCATTAAAGATGTTGCAAAGAAAAGAGAGCATCGAATTTGGCAAGTTTTTAAGGATAAGTTTATTTACTTTAGAGTGGCCTGGAGCTTTGTTTTTAAAACTTTCAATCATTTTGATTATATCTTGAAGTTGGAGAGGTTTGAGAAAAGGGTCATCTTCGTCAAGTCTCCCAAGATCTACTAAATCATAAGGTATTATACGATCAGAATGTTCACGGATTGTCTCAGTGACATGCTGCTCGTGTTGTTGGTCAAACCTTAGATTTTCTATTGGGTTTATTTTAAAGATATTGGACCAGAAGTCTCTGAAGATCACCTCCTGATCTTGGGATGAATAGATTTTTTCGTTATTATGGGTGATGTATGCTATAGGTTGAGAAGATGAGCCTAACAGTTTCCTGATCATATTCCAAAATTTTGAAGGGTCTTCATAATAATCTTGACTTTTATCTAAAAGAGCCTCCCAAGTTGTATTAATGAGTTCAATTGATTCTATTTTGATCCGTTCTTGTATATTATGAATGTACTCTACTAGTTGATGTGTGGGACCTCGGTTATTAATTATTTCTAGGGCTTGTTTATATCGGATCTGAAGTAATTTAAGAGAATCTGTTTCTTTGGTATATGGTAGGATCCTGTAAGTTTTGAATGGGATATGGAGCTCTGATGCTACCTCGATCCTCCAATACCAAAAAGCTATCTTATCGTCTATATAAGATTTATCCTTTAAGATGTTATCGGATTCGTCAAAAGTAGAGAGTCATCGAGTGTGTCCTTAAAACGTTCCCAGTTCGCATTGTTCATATCTATTGTTGGATTAGCGACCACCATAATGGGTCTCACAGTAAGCTTTAAAATAAGGGGAAGATGATCTGAAGTGGTTAAGGGGCCTTGAGTAATTGAATAATTTAACATGTGAAATCTATTGGAAATAAGTATATACGGCTTACTAGAGGTTCTGGCAAAAAACCTATCAAAATCTGGGCCTAAGAACCTTATAAGGTTCCTATTCATCAGGCCGTTGATTAATGTGCCAATAGGGTTGGTTCTGTTATAACCAAGGGCTGGATGAGCTGTATTAAGATCAGCCAGCAGATAGACTGGGATGTTATGTCTCATCAATGATAATATATCCTGCTATGGGAATACTGGGTTTCTTGGGGGTAAATAGGTCGTTGCGACTATAATTGGTCCCCGTACTGTCTGTATTTCGACAGCAATCAGATCATGATTGAAACCACCTATTAATTTGACAGTAACATCCTGTCTAACTGCTATTGCTGTACTAGCATTTTGTTCACCAGAGGTGTTACTCTGGAACACATTATAGTTCCAGATCTTGATACGGGTAGAATCAGGAATTCGAGTTGAATTAAGATGTATGAGGTGAGGAGAGAGGGAGGAGTAGATATTAATGAGTTCCTTACATCTGAGGATCGTCCACTTTAGTACATTATGCTGAATTACTGTGAGGGTATCCATTATGGTAATTGTCCTTTGGTCAAGTCATAAAATCCTGATTTTAACCTCCTGTATTTATCTGCACTGATCCGGGCAATCCTAGAACTGTATTTGTCCAGTTCTATTGAGCCATCATCAATGTATTGGACAACTGTGTTATTATCGTATTTTTCTGTGAATAGATATTTATTGGTATGGCTTTCAAAAATCATTTTCTTGATGGATTCATGAGATGCGGATTTAGGGGGGTTTGCTGAATTGATAGAGGTATAGAGTTTTAGACCAATTTTAGGTTTTGATTGTTATTGGGGGAAGGGGAGGGAGAGCAGTGGCTCCTTGCAGTTCAATGTCTGCAGGTGCAGATGTTGAGGTGGAGGGCTGTGGCTGTTTTTTAGCAGGATTTGCAGGCTCTGAGATATCAGAATCTGAGTCACTCAGTACCCTTTTCCTGTTGATCTCATCTGTATCCATTGCATCATTTATTGTCACAGATTGTTGAGGGTTATTGTTATTTGTATTGTCAGATTTCAACATAGCTGATACTTTATTGGCTAATTTGATAGCCTCTGTAGGTATTTTGACCAATGGGAGTCCATTGGCTTTATAGAAAGCATCAACCATTGACTGGAAAGTCCCTGGCTCGACTGCTTCGCTAAGGTTAGCCATGATCAATGCAGTGTTCATTACCGTTTGTTGTTGTAGAGTGATGCTGTTAAATATAGGCTGAGAGGCGTTTGAATTGGAAGGGGCTGAGGCTTGAGCAAAGGACTTATTTGGAGTGATTTTGGATTGTTGGTTTCTAAGAAGCTTTGCTTGGTCCTTAACCATGGATTTCCGGGTAGGGCATCTTGCTGCCATGGTTGGATGTTCTCCATTGCATGTGATGCACTTATGGTTTTGCTGGTTATTGCCTTCAGTCCAAAAGTGCTCTAATGAGGCACATAGTGAACATATCTTATATGTAGATGGTTGAGGGCAGTCCTTTTTTGTGTGATCGTATTTACAACATCTCATGCATTGAGATAGAGAAATAAACACGTCCTTGGCCAGGTATGGGGGGGGGGGATGATTGGCTGGAAATGAGCAGACCTTTGGTAAGGCTGTCTCTCACCATTTGTATGGTTTCTAGTTGAACTTTGAAGGTAGATTTGGTGGTTGGCAATTTGATGACTTTTGTTACTTTAACTTTATTCCTTTGTTCAATTTCAACTTTCAAATCAACTTCAGAGAGGTCATAAACTATACTGTCAGCCTGTGTAATGACCAAGGTGCGTGAGGCATTTAGATGAGGAGGATCTAGGACTTCAAAATTCTTACTAAGGAATGCTTCCTTAGTTTTGGGAAGGATGATCTCTTCAATTGTGGCTTCATCAGCTATAGCCAAATAAATGTTAATGAATTTAGTTAATTTATGGATGAAGCAGGAGTTATCCTGTAGGATACTCCATACAGCCTGTCTACGGGCTTCATGGTCAGATCCCTGACTAGTGTCTTTTATTTTGACTTTATCCATTTTACCTCGAGAGAGATTGATATTTTCATTTAAATAATATTTATTAAATAATTACGTCTATTTAGGTGGAAAAGTCTACGGTTAATGCACTGCTTAAATGAGATTTCAGAATGGGGGGAAAAAAACTCTATGGGATTAACACTTACTTTTGGGGCGAATGAAAATTTTTACTTTTTTTTTTAGAAAATGGTATTGCAATCGCGTGAGACAAATTTTGAGACTGGAGTTGGATGGAGCAATATCAACGTCTTAAGGGAAATGCAAAAAAAAAATTCAAGAATTTTAAGTAATAAGGGAGCTAGAACCAAAAAACTGATTTTTTAAAGATGAAGATGTTAGTTATCATTTTATAAGAGACAGTGACTTATGACTATGACTATGCCCTATCCTATGTAGGCACTACTGAAGGAGTAGGAGCCTAAACGGTGCAGCAATACCCAGTGGCCCCAGAGAGTGTTAAGACCACAACGGCAACTCCGGGGGAAAAGGGCTACTGATGGTTAGTGGTTAGAGTTGAAGTTCAAGGAGAGAGAGACAAGTTCAAGGAGGAGAGAGACAGTCAAGTGGTACTCGAGAGTAAGGGGGGGAATGAGAATACCATTAATAACTATTGAAAGACTATGCATAAATTCATAGCAAATTCATAAGATATAAAGTAAATTGTAATCATCGAAAAGTAATAAGAATGTATAAATTTGTCTCTACTTTATCAATATCCGATCTCATATTATGAAGGATTATCAATTTCACCGTTAAAACATGAACCTATTTTCTTCAGATGCCCTATTTTTATTTTACTTTCACTTATGGTACGTTACCTTGCCAACTATTTATTTGTTCAACTGTCCTCCATGTTTTTTCACTTAAAGATATTGCTTATTTTTCATTGCATATTTATCATCGTTATTACGTAAAACAATTCTAATTGAAAATACAAAGCGAATTAAATCTCTACTAAAGCCTCTTCTACCTAATCATATTAAAACCATGTTTTTCCTTCTCTCATTATTTCCTTTATTATGGAGTTAGTATATTTGAATCCCATGTTTTGCGATGTAATAGCAAAAGAGCCTTTGAAACTGGACATACACCAATTTCACTGGCCATATTTGATAGTTGCAAACCAGAATGATATCTATAAAAGCAGAGACAAAGAGATAAAATCTAATACTTTTATGTCGAATGTTAGTTAAATATTCATATATATATATTTATATATATATATATATATATATATATATATATATATATATATATATATAATGATAAATTTTTGCACATTTAAACGTGTTTCTTTCATATTTCAAATAAGCCATATATATTAATACATTAAAGTCTGGATTCTCTTAACGACCTCGGGATCAGAGCCCCAGGCGGAACCGCCCAAAGACTATAATATCGGACCGGCGGGGATTTGAACCCTCGTCCAGGATATGACTATAATATCAGACCGGCGGGGATTTGAACCCTCGTCCAGGATATCTGTATGCCAGTGACCTTACCACTCAGCCACGAGTGGCTGAGTGGTATGGTCACTGGCATACAGATATCCTGGACGAGGGTTCAAATCCCCGCCGGTCTGATATTATAGTCATATCCTGGACGAGGGTTCAAATCCCCGCCGGTCCGATATTATAGTCTTTGGGCGGTTCCGCCTGGGGCTCTGATCCCGAGGTCGTTAAGAGAATCCAGACTTTAATGTATTAATATATATGGCTTATTTGAAATATATATATATATATATATATATATATATATATATATATATATATATATATATA
>NC_090750.1:46970334-46975334 GCF_036898095.1 Palaemon carinicauda | reverse complement strand
ATATTTTGGGAATTTGTGATAATGTTTTTTATTTTCTTAGCAAGATAAATACTTAATTAAGCAAAACATTCTTCATTGCACACTTTCTCTATTATTAACTTAGTAATTTAATACAAATTGATGTAATAATCATACCATATACACTAATATTACTATTATGACACAAGAACAAATCCATTAGATTTTGAAGAAAATAGATGGGAGCACATGTACGCAGTGAAGTAAAACGCAAAATAAGGTTTCTTGGCATTGAGAAAGTATGCTGTCTAATGAGTGCCACTCTAAGTTTTCATTAATAATAATCCTAAGCCACGTAGCCCTGCTTCTTCCAACACTTTTAGTGGCCATTTGGTAAACTAATCCCTCTTCGGGAGTGTGAAGTGCAGGCCCAAAACATCTCCATCTACCCCTCATCATGATCTCATCAACATATGGCACTCGAGTAATATCTCTTATAGTTCTATTTCTATTCCTGTCCTGCCATTTAACTCCTAATATCCTTATGAGGGCTTTATTCTCAAATCTTCAATTCTGTTCGAGTTTGTTTCATTGTCATACAATGAAATATCCATAGAGTAACACAGATCTTACTAGAATTATATATAGTCTGATTTTTATGTTATTTCAGGCGATCTGATTTCAAATTTCCCTTAACCTAGCCATGGTTTGATATGCTTTTTTCAATCTTTCACTAAACTCTAATTCTAAAGAACCTTTATTGAAGATCATAGTTCCTTAATACTTGACGTACGGATGTAAGTGTTATGACTCTGTAATTATTGCAATCAGTCATGTCTCCATTTATTTTATTATTTTCTTTTTTTTTGCCATTTTCACCAAAACTCCTAATTCCCATCCATCTAGTTTTGCCTCTTCATGCCACATACTACAAAATAATCTTGTAAGTAGTCCGGGAATCACTTAATTTTCAACCAGTATCAACTAGGCAGTTATTCCAACATATCTACGAGCTTTCTATCTCTTTAATTTTTTTTAGGTTAGCTTCAACTTCAAACACACTGATTTCATTCATGGGCACATCAATGTCTTCATCAGCTTCAGGTATATCAATCAAATTATTTCCCTCATATATCCTATTCATAACTTCATTAAAGTATTCCATCCAAAGTTGTCTTTCTTTATCTTCTGTTGTTACAACAGACCCATCTCTCTTTTTGATGGGTATATGCTTATACTTCTTTGGCCCAGTGGATATTCCATTCATAATTCTTTGAGCGATTCTTACACCATAGCCACATCCTGAATTCTTAGAGACGACTGGTAAAATCTAATCGAGGCTCCTTGCGTCAATAGGCGTAAGAGGGGATGATGATGGTGATGAAATGGAAAAGTGGTGTTATATATGGGCTCTAAAATAAGTATAAGAATGTGGTATGTGGTGTTCCTCATAGTAGTGTTCTTGGCCCATTACTTTTCCTTCTATATATGTATGACATGTGGTTTGCCCTAGAAAGCAAGCTCGTTGCTTATCGTGATGATGCTACCCTCTTTGCATCAATTTCATCTCCTGAATGTAGATCTGGGGTTTATGAATCTCTTTATAGAGATGTAGCTAAAATTAGTATGAATTGCAAATCATGGGGCATCAAGTTAAACCCAAATAAAACATAACTTATGATTGTAAGTAGGTCGAGGACAGTGGCTCCTCAACATCTGCATCTCTGCATTGACAATGCATCTTTAATTTTCATTGACTATTTTATTTATTTATTTTTTTATAGTAAGTCTAGTTTTGCGAAACACATTCGGTCTGCCTCGTCTACAACTGCGTAAAAAATTAGCTTATTGAGAATGTTCACATTTTTGGATTTCAATATACTCAGAAGATATTTTAATTTTTTCATTCTTCCTGGTTTCTTATACTGTTCGTCTGTCTGGTCTTCTCATCGATTATCTATTTCCTTATTTCCTTTCCTCTCTGAGCTATTTTCCCTGTTGGAGACCTTGGGCTTATAGCACCTTGCTTTTCCAACTAGGGTTGTAGCTTGGCTAGTAATAAAATATACTTTAATATATATATATATATATATATATATATATATATATATATGTCATATATATGTTTATATATATGTCATATATATGTTTATATATATGTGTATGTATATATATATATATATATATATATATATACACACAAATATATATACATATATATAAATATATATATATATACATATATATATAAATATATATATATACATATATATATATATATATATATATATATACACACACATATATACATATATATATATATATATATATATATATATACACATATATACACACACACATATATATATATATATGTATATATACTGTATATATACATATATATACATATATATACATACATATATATATATATATATATATATCAACAACAATAATAGTACCTTTCATTCAAACAAAGCAATGTCAAGCAGAAAGAGGCAATAAATCAAATCTCTGTACTGAAACCATTCCCCACATTGTAATATATATAGATGATTGTATTATCCTATTAACCTTTTGTGCTGTCTATGGGCAATTTAAAAGGAAACTTGAAATATATTCATCAATTTAAAGAAGTAATTATATTGATATAAATGAAACTGACGAGTGGTAAATGTATTTTAAATTTTAGATAACAATTATTATTCAAGTATTCTTATATTCTATATTTCATCCATGTGTTAGAAGAGAATTTAGGATCTATCAGTAACATGTGAGACTTGGAATTAACCTCATCCCCTTTATGAGAGGATTTCAACATTGCCCTTCACCGTCATATATCACATGTAGGGGAACACATATAGGTCGGGGTTGGAGATAGGTAAAAATTTAATGCAATATCCCTAAACGACTCTCTCTCTCTCTCTCTCTCTCTCTCTCTCTCTCTCTCTCTCTCTCTCTCTCTCTCTCTCTCTCTCTCTCTCTCTCTCATAAGAAAAAATTCTGTTCTGTTATCTTCTTGCTGTGAATCGGATTTCAATTACCACCAAACGATCCCTGATATATTTGATTGTTAATTAAAGTATACAGTATTTCATAACATTTCTAGACCCTTAATAAGTCCATTTTTATTGTAAATAGCCAAAATTTAAACTCTTATTTCAAGTTCTACAAAACAAAATAATCACTCGATGATGCAAGTAAGATTTAAGTAAATTTGGGAGAGGTGGTAGCTTAATGAAAAAAGGTTGCAAGACCCAACTTTTCAACACAATAAGAGAACAAACTTGATGGAACCTGTATATATAGTAAAAATATTATATCGAATATATATATATATATATATATATATATATATATATATATATATATATATATATATATATATATATGCAAAGATTATTACATTTATGCTACATTTGACAAGAATATGGTAATGAAGGTTTTACTTGGACGTAGAGTTGATCTTGTGATCTATATAAACCAAATTTCTTACGAAAGTAAGTGATTATACTTATCGTAAGTCTTAACGCTAATTTCATTTAATAATATGATATTCTATATGTTTTTTATGTATTTTGGACAGCTTTCTATGTTGAATACATTTATTATTCAAGCCATATATGTTGCAACACTGATAACACTGATAAATATTATGAAGATCATTAACACCAGATTTTTTTTTTAATAGAAATTCATATTCTAAGAGTTATGGGGTCATTATGATTAGATTTGATAATAAAATAAATGAACACCTATTTTTAAAGGATGGTGAGAACCTTTGAATGCCAAACCACAAAAATTATTGTTTTTGTTAGCAATCGGGTTATGTCAATCTTCATAATCATAGCACTACTAGCAAGACAATTTCTTCTTTCCAGCTTACTGTGCAAACTTTCAAATGTCGTTATCCCGATGTATCATGAGAACGAGGCTATTTAACCGGGTCAGTTTTTTAAAAGAATCTCATGGTGATGTAAATGGAAACTCGTCGTTTATAGAGAAGTTAAAGATCAGCTGTTTTTCGACCTCGATGTGGAAGTAATATAGCGCCTGTCTCTTTTCAAGGTCTATCATATACATAATATTCCCGTATGGTTAATACAAAACTGAATTGATTAAAAAGCTAAAAAAAAAAAAAAAAAAAAAAAAAAAACATCAGTCGTCTTTATCTTGGGCTTAAATTTTAAAACAATACTTTTCCATTTATCAACTACTACTTGACGCTTCATAGCCCTAACCCATGTAGACCTGGATCTTCAAACTCTTCTAGTGACTTTTGGAGCCTAATTGAAAGTGTGGTGAACTAATCTCTCCTCTAGAGTTCGATCAGCATACAACTTTAAACATATGGATGCATTCCACGCTACTTCTGAACTGAAGAAATGCCATACAGATGTAAGTTGTGGGATTATTTAACTTGAACATCTATCGTGAGTACAAAATTCGACATACCAGCAAAAACTCTTATTCTGCGTTTGTGGCATACAGAATATGATAATCATTAGACTTAACATATGAAGAGTTATACATCTTGGAAAACAATGGTATTCCAGCTTCTCTGGGAAAACTATATTTCTTATAAATAATTGAAATTATACATAATACAGTTTCTAGCAAAAGTGAATACTTCTAAAATATATCGGATACTATAATACTTGAAAAAGCGACTTAATTAAGAATAGTATAACGGTAACGAAACGGAAAACTATTTAAATTGAACAATAATAGCAGTGGTTAACCATTGCTAGTAAAGGGTAAAATAGCGAGATAAATCTCAAATTATGATAATTCATATTAAGCCAATGAGGAATTTTGCATGCTGTACTTCTCATTCATGAATTTTATCGGTTTAATAGTGTAAAAAAAAACAAGAAAAAAAAAGAAAAAAAAAAAAAAAAAAACATTCATTCATTTTGGTAAGATATGTGAACGAATCTGAATACACTACCTTTTCTATGCTTTTCTTAATTATACAAAGACATGCGATAACAATAAAACTTTATCTCTCTCAATCACATTCAGAATTGTTTGATATAAAA
>NC_090750.1:46960334-46965334 GCF_036898095.1 Palaemon carinicauda | reverse complement strand
CCTTACATCCATACTGTTTCTCTTGCTAGGGTATTGTACCCGTAGTCACTGTTGGCCGGCATTGGTATCGCTACCTTTGCCTGCCGGCAGTAGAAACGCATCCCGAGATCTGCCGGCCACTACGATTAGCGGCCGGCACACATTTGCAACCAGTGAATTGCCGCCTATTAGTTAAAGGTAGTATACCTTTGATCTATGCAGGGGTAAATGTGCCGGCACGACAGCATGCGATGTACAGTAGTTACTATATTTGTGGTGTAGTACACACTGCATTAATGAAACTAAAGTACAGAGTTTGTTGTAACACTAAAGTTCTTCCAACATACTTAATGTTATCTTGTACAACCTTTTGTTGAGACCGTACAATATATAGAAAGTGAGTTCTTTCTGTATTTATTCTATCCCGTATATTAAAACTTTATTTTAAGGTGTGAGCTACACCTTAACTTTCCGCCTAGAAAAAATATATAAGGTATTCTAGAATAAGAATTAACCTTAGTTTTAATATCTTGGGAGATTACAGCAATTGGCTGGGCAGGAAATACAAGTATGTGTCTATCCTTCTTTCCTTTCTAGCTTTACTGTATAAGCTACATGTATTAATAATAAGTGAAAAGTCTTCACTTGATACTCATGGATTTTCTTCTCTTTACAGGAAGACCATCTGAAGTGCGGGAGTATGTTCTGCAATGTCCGCAGCAAGAACTTCTGCGGACATGAGTTATGCAGGAGGCACGCAGCATGCGCAGCCTCCAAAGGTGATTTCCGGTATTGGGACCCTCAGGTATGTACCATATGTTCTATCCTGATTACCGAAGCATTTGACACCACTATGTCGGCGGAGTCAAGGGATGCTGCTAGGGAAAAGTTGCGAACCTGGGTGAGGGGTTTTCAGAAAAACTCTTCGGGCCCCTACCTTCCAAACGAGAATATAAGGGCCTACCTTTTCCCTAAGGCATCGGCTGATGCAGTCATTCTTCAGCCTCAGGAGGAGATACCAACTGTCCAAAATCCGGTAGATTCTGAAGTCTCGGCCGCCCTTCAAGACATCCAATTGGATGATAGGATGTCAGAAGTGTCGGATTACACAGAGAAGGACCTTCTGGGAGAAGGTCAAGAGGAGGAGCTGACCCAGGCTCCAGAAATAGAAGAGGAGGAAATCGACGAGGTGTCGGTTACATCGGTTCCGGCCCCGGAATCTGTTCCCTCTACATCGTCTGCTATCACAGGTGATCTGGGAAGGACTCTTTCTTCTATTGTTGAGATGATTCAACAAATACAGAAGAAGAATGATGAAAAAGAAGCTGCAATGAAACTAGAGATACGCAGACTTGCAGCATCACGTGAGCCCCAGAAGCGACTCAACGTGAAGGATCTTCCTGTGTGCTCGGATACCAATCCTTGGAGGTATGCCGAACACTTGCCAATGACAACCGGGAAGATTGTTATATCGGAGAAGTTGGGCTCAATTCCCCTGGAAGATGTGGAATTTTGACCCAACAAAGACTCTTACCCGGACTGCTATGTCCGTCTTACGATGGAGCCAGCCTCAAAGGAGGAGACAGAACCGAAGGAGGTCATAGTCCTTGACCATAGTAAAGCACAGGCGTTACCAGCGAGCTTGATGAAAGAGAGGGGCTTCACGAACTCAAAGGTAACAGCCTTGAGTAAGAAGCTTCCCTCCTTTGTGGCCTCTCCGACCAGAGCCTTTCCCTTCATGGATAAGGGATATAAGGCAGCCTTGAAGGCAGCGGAGACAGGGAAACCATGCCCCTCCTTGGAGGAGTGCAAGCCGTTATCCCTGACCTTACCCTTGGACCAAAAAGACTGGAAGGACGTCCACCTTACCTTCTCAGTCGGGAAGCTGGAAGCTGATATTGCCAAACGTCAGTTTGGTGAGGAACTTCCAAAGCTGTCGGAGTTTCTCTTGCGCAGAGAGCAAGAGACGAAAGAAAGACTTGCGGCATCGATGTCGTTGCAAACAACATTTGAAACGATGGCAAGTGACTCCAAGAACCAGGACAAGTTCATGGTAATGGCCAAAACACATCTGGCCACAGTTACGAAGGATCTCTATAGCTTTATTAAAGCTAGGAGAGCCTGTAGAGAGTTCGTGTTCGCCTCGGCTGGGGTGAGGCACGAACCGAGGAAGCTGATTTCCTCTTGCATCTGGGGTAAGGACCTCTTGCCCAACGAAGTTGTTAAAGAGTTTGTAGATAAGGCTGCCACGGAGAATAGGAACCTTCTCCAAAAGTGGGGCTCAAATCTTAAGAGAAAGTCTTCTCCGGATGAGGGTCCCCAACCCAAGAAGAAGACAAAAATGCCTAGGCTATCCTCTCGGCCGGCTAAGCCCTACCCACCGCAACAACAGCAACTTCCTGTGACCGCGGTGCCTCAGATGGTGGCACAACCTCCAACCACATACCAGTTGCTACCTCAACAAGTGGCGACACAGTCGCCGATTTTTAACCCAACTTTTGAAAGGCAGACTTCTTCCTTTCGCTCAAAGGCTAGAGGAACAGCCAGAGGTTCCTCTAGACACCCTTCAAGTGGAAGGGGATTCAGGGGAGGACGCGGTCAAGGAGGCAAGGCCTCAGGTCCACAACAGCAGAAGTGAGATGCTTCCAGTAGGAGGGAGACTACATCTATTTAGGGATCCTTGGACCTTCGATCCTGGGCCCACAGCCTAATAAAAATTGGACTAGGTTGGAGCTGGAGCAGTCCTCCACCTCAATTTCCTCAGTTCTTCCAACACTCTACCCCCGTTCTGGAAGAAGATGTCCGAGAACTCTTAGAGAAAAGAGTAAACCGAAAAGTTAAGTCCATCAAGTTCCAAGGAAGGCTGTTTTGTGTTCCAAAGAAGGACTCAGAAAAACTCAGAGTCATTCTGGACTTGTCGCCACTCGACAAGTTCACAGTGAACTACAAGTTCAGGATGATCACACTTCAACACATAAGGACCCTACTGCCCAAAAGGGCATATACCTTCTCTAAAGACTTGTCTGAAGCTTATTGGCACGTTCCAATTAATCGTCACCTCTCCTCCTACCTAGGCTTCAAGTTACAAAGAAGACTTTATGCCTTCAGAGCCATGCCATTCGGGCTAAACATAACCCCAAGGATTTTCACGAAGCTTGCGAACGCAGCTGTCCATCAATTACCCCTAAAGGGGATCCAAGTAGTGGCCTACTTGGACGACTGGCTGGTGTGGGCAGCATCCAGGACAGAATGCATGCAAGCCTCCAAGATAGTGACTCAGTTCCTGGAACATCTGGGATTCAAGATCAACATCAAAAAGTCTCGACTATCTCCAGCTCAAAAATTTCAGTGGTTGGGAATCCACTGGAATTTGGAGTCACGTCGACTTTCCATTCCTGGGAAGAAGAGGAAAGAAATAGCAGGATCTGTCAAGAGACTACTAAAATCCAAACGGATATCAAGACGCGAACAGGAGAGAGTACTGGGCTCTCTACAGTTTGCTTCGATAACAGATCCAGTGCTAAGAGCACAGCTAAAGGATGCAACAGGAGTCTGGAGAAAATACGCATCAAACACGCGAAGAGATCTAATGAGACCACTACCGACTCGACTGCGATTGCTTCTCAAGCCGTGGTCCAAAGCCAAGCAACTGAAAAAATCAATACTTCTTCAACCTCCTACCCCGTCAGTTACTATCCACACAGACGCTTCAAAGGAAGGCTGGGGAGGCCACTCTCACCAGAAGAGAGTCCAAGGAGCTTGGTCCAATCTTTTCAAGTCATTTCACATCAACTTTCTAGAAGCCATGGCAGTACTTCTGACACTAAAGAAAGTATCTCCTCGCCACTCGACCCACATAAGATTGGTTCTAGACAGCGAGGTGATAGTGAGATGCCTGAATCGACATGGGTCGAGGTCGCCTCAAATCAACAAAGTGATGTTGGCCATATTCCGTTTGGCGGAAAGAATGAAATGGCACCTGTCAGCAGTTCACATTCAAGGGTTCCGCAACGTGACAGCGGACGCTCTATCCAGGTTTACACCAATAGAGTCAGAATGATTCCTAGACGCGGGATCGTTTTCCTTCATCTTGAGTCAAGTCCCGGAACTGCAGATAGACCTCTTTGCGACGAAAGACAACAAGAAAATACATCGTTATGTGTCCCCATACGAGGATCCGCTAGCGGAGGCAGTGGACGCTATGTCCCTAGACTGGAACAGATGGTCCAGGATTTACCTGTTCCCTCCGCATAACCTCCTTTTGAAGGTCCTCCACAAACTGAGATCCTTCAAAGGGAAAGCGGCAATAGTGGCCCACAAGTGGCCAAACAGTGTGTGGTTCCCTCTGGCATTGGAACTACGACTGAAGTTTGTACCGCTACCGTATCCAACCCTGTCTCAGCGAGTACAGAAGTCGACTGTCTTCGCTTTATCACAGAAAACCCGGAACCTGCATCTCATGATTTTCTCTCCTTAGCGATGAGAAAAAGATTCGGGGTATCAAGAGACAGTATAGACTCTTTGGAGGAAACCAGAAGACAATATGAGGCATCATGGAAGAAGCTGGTGTCCTTTGTCAAGGCGAAGAAACCAAAATAAATCTCGACAGATCTCTGTTTATCATTCTTCATTCACCTTCATGAGCAGGGTTTAGCAGCCAACACAATATCAATGTGTAAGTCTGCCTTGACAAGACCGATACTATATGCCTTTCAGGTCAACCTTTCTAACGACGTTCTTAATGAATTCCGAAGGCCCGTTCTAAGCTTAATCCTTCAGCGCATCAAGGACCCATTTCATGGTCACAGGATAAAATTCTTCATTTTGCCTAAATAATGAACAATGAGGAGTGCGCTTAGAAGGATTTGACTCAAAAAGTCATATTTCTGTTTGCACTCGCTTTGATGGCCAGAGTTAGTGAAATAGTGGCTCTCTCTAAAGAGAAAAGCCACGTCCAGTTCTTGGAGGGAGAACTGAATCTATTTCCAGACACAACGTTTCTTACCAAGAACGAGCTACCC
>NC_090750.1:46945334-46955334 GCF_036898095.1 Palaemon carinicauda | reverse complement strand
GGATCCAAACTTGAATTCGTCCGTTGGAGTTTCGATATTCCTCATAATATTACTCTGACTATGCGAACAGCAAAAAAGATAGTTAGGGAAAAAAGATATGATATATCGAATTAATTATATGAAACTCCCTTCGAAATGCTGGGGTATTTCAGTAGCAATTATTTGTAAATGACGAAATAAGTTCAAGATTATATTACATATTGGGTGACTAATTAGGCTGGCAATTGCAACTTGCAATGAAAAGGAAAATATGGTCACATATGATAGTATAATTTTTGCAGGAAACCTTAAGAAAAAAATATCTGAATTTTTGGTAAGACTGAATAAATTATCACCATATTCATGAACCGATCTACCAAAATGATTAAATAAAGTGGGAAACAGAAAAAAACTTAAATATAGTTTAGATTAAATTCAAACAACTTAACGAAGCCAGAAATATCAAGAGAGATTTATGCATTTGTCATGGTCCGTTTATTTTTATTGAGAGAAAAACGAGGATTTTGCGTAGTTTAAATGCAATATGAAAATAATTTATTTCAATCACCTTCGATAGAAAGTTTTCTGGAATTTTATTTCAATAGTTAATTAATCTGAAACAAGCAGAGATTAGTTGCTTCATAGGTTTCGATAGGAAATTCCAATTTTGCAGTTATATGCGTCTTTTCTAATTGAACGAACATCCAGTCCCATGTGAACTGCCACTGGTCATTTTGTGGAATCCACATAGTTTGAGATTAAATATCCCACAAGAAAACATATAAATCAGTCAAGAACACACAACAGCTTGGAGAGAATGCTTACTGTAAATTTAAACATGAATCTATCTGTCAGGGGAAAAATATTTTAAGACCATTTTTTCATTTGTTCCCCATATTTTCCGTTACGGAGGAAAGGCAACAATGCATAGAATATCATTTTTACAACTGTAGGTATATGGAATTTTCTTCTATATAAATTGTTAAAAAAATTTATGACAGATCTATGATATAATTTGACTTGGAAACGGTTACTCTTGAAGTATTTTTCCATAAATATTAATTTCATTATGAAAGTAGGATCATTCAGACGAAAGACATACTGCACTATATATCATAGTAGTTTTGGGTATATATTCAAAAATTGTAAAAACAATAGCTTAAAAAACTAATGTTTAAAACTTTAAAAGTATTTTTCCTTTATACGTAGGTTCTAGGCCCTTTCGTTGCTGTGGAAACCTATCTCGTTTGTAAAGGCATTTGTGGACCAATCCCCAAGGCCGAGGGCACCATAAATCATACGGTTCGGATGTTTTATATTCTGGCATCGGCTCCTGTAGAGGAGTGTCTTGAGGAGAGAAAATATAATTCATAAGAAATATATCTTAGTTTCTAATAAGAGATGGTGATGGCAAGGGAAAGATATTGATTGAGTGAAATAATTTCATAGTCCTTTAATCAGAGTAAAATAAAGGAGATTAGTGAACAGGATATCAACCTTCAATTTTAATCGAAACTTTTTATGGTATTAACCTTTAATTACATCAACGTCTGATACGATCTTTAGGGTTGAAATGAAATACAATTAAAATATAAGAAAAGTCATTATACATCCGCATATGTACATAAGAATACAAATACAATTCCTATACTGGCATCAAGATATACGGTTTGGCATGGAAAACAAGTTTGTTCCATTTGAAATGATGGTACTCTATTTGCATCAATTACATCTCCTGAATGTAGATCTGTGGTTGCTGAATCCCTTAACAGAGAGCTAGCTACAATTCATGCATGATGGAAATAATGAGAAAGGAAGTTGAAACCTAACAAAACCCAAATTATTATTGTATGTAGGTAATGAACAAGCGACTCCTAAATGATGGTACTCTATTTGCATCAATTACATCTCCTGAATGTAGATCTGTGGTTGCTGAATCCCTTAACAGAGAGCTAGCTACAATTCATGCATGATGGAAATAATGAGAAAGGAAGTTGAACCCTAACAAAACCCAAAATATTATTGTATGTAGGTAATGAACAAGCGACTCCTAAACATCCAGGTCCTGGCATTAATAATGTCAATAATTATCAACGGTTCGTCTAAAATTCTAGATATGATACTTGATTGCCAATTTACTTTTAAGAAACACACACGGTCTCTTTCTAGTTCTATTAAACAAGAGAAATGTGATCTTTCAGAAAGTGATTTAAGATTATAGGTGATCAATGTACCCTGAGTAATTTTTCAAATTCTATAATTCTACCATGTTCAGGTATAGGTCTCTTGTCTGGTCTCTAGCTGCTTACTCTCATCTTGGTTATTGTTTTTTTTAAACAAAAAACCGGATGCCTATAAATTCTATCTTCGTATACTGTCAAAGTTTTTTCATTGAATAAATGGTAAAAGTCTGTTAACATTTATTCCATGAATTTTACCATTTTAAAACGGTTAAATTCACGTAAAAGAGTAATATTACGGTCATCAACCCGTTAAAGATAATAAAAACATAAGGTAGAATTACGGTCGCCTGTAATTTACTGAAAAAAAAGGGTGAGAACAGTATATTTTTACGGAATAATTCCGAGTTTTTTTTTTTTTTTTTTAAACAGTGTAAAGCATGCTGCATAAAACGTACTATTCTAGCTATAATATGACTGATCTTCCAAATCTGTCAGTTGGATAGGTGGATCTTCAAAAGTTCTAACTTTTAATTTATGATTCTGTTTTGAACAAATTGACTAGAGCCTCGATATATAATTCATATATGGCAGATATATTCTAACGTTGTTAATGATGTTTAAATGCAATTAATTCTATTTCAAAATACTTCTCATGTATCGTTTATTTGTCAATTTTATATTTCCTTTTGTCACTGGGCTGCTTTCCCTACTTATGCCATTTGGCTTGTAGTGCACTACTTTTCCATTAATGTTGTACCTTGGGCAGAAAAAAAAATTGTTACTATAATTTAAGCGCATATGTTTTATATTCTTTTCTAATTAAAATTTTATAACAATTATGGATGGATAAATTTGTGATAAATAGAGACACAAACAAGTATTTGTGCATGTATCAGTAAGATTGAAAAACTATATGTGTATGAAACATATAGCCACGAAGAAAGATAAAAGTCAATGACAATTCTCTTATACTTATGCCTGTCGAATTCAAGTTTTTTACTTACTTAAAATTGAAATCAACCCTTCTCCACCATTGTGCCTAGTATATATTTATTTATCTATTAATATATATAAATATATATATATATATATATATATATATATATATATATATATATATATATATATATACATATATACTGTATATATATGTATATATATATTTGGTGTGCAGCAGGGTCCAACAAAACATCAGTTAACAGGCCATAATTTATTTAGAGACGTTTCGAACATTGCAATGTTCATTATCAATCTGTAAAAGATATAAATATAAAATTCTTAAAATTTGTACAATAATTTAAAACAAAATAGTAAAAGAGTATTAAAACATTATTGATTTTATAACGGAAAATCGTAAAAAACTAAAACAGTAAAACAATAGAGAACCAGTGCTCACCAGACCATCCATGGGAAAAAGTGAAGAACGAATGAGTAAAAATTGTTACCCACCTATGACTTCAGTTATGCTAAGAAAAGAGGAGAGGCAGAGATATTAGAGTTTAAAGAAGGAACAAGCCGTTTGATATATAATGACTCAAGGGTAGTTAGAAATTCGCTTTGTTTTGTCCCACCAATAATTGAAAAGTGTTTTTTGTTTACTTGGATTTTGCAAATGGCGGCATGATTCCTTATACTAGAAAATTCTGGGTTACCAAGTCTCTGACCCGTTCTAAAGCTGTATCCCATATGGCTACAGTATCTCACCTGCAACAACCTTCGGCAAGATCCAACATAGATACCGGGACATCCCGGGCACTTGAATTTATAAATGATGTTGGACCTCATGAAGGTCTGCAGTTTGTCTTTGTAGCCAAAAAATACATTAATTTTGAGTGGATTGATTGGGATTAGTTTGATGTTGAGGCAGCCGAACTCTTTTTCTATTATTTTCTTAAGTTTGATGGAAAACTGGTTGTCAGATAAGTAAGGAATTGTAGCGAAAATATTTTTCTTTTTGACTTTATAAGATGGTACTGTAGTGGAGAAATGTCGTAAAAGGAGCTTGTTTATAACCTTATGAACCATACTTTCAGGGTAAGAGTTTTGCTTGAAAAAATTTACCAAAAATAAAATCTCCTTATGAAAGAGTGACCAGCTTGAGGAATAATGTCTTTCATAAGGAGATTTTATTTTTGGTAAATTTTTTCAAGCAAAACTCTTACCCTGAAAGTATGGTTCATAAGGTTATAAACAAGCTCCTTTTACGACATTTCTCCACTACAGTACCATCTTATAATGTCAAAAAGAAAAATATTTTCGCTACAATTCCTTACTTATCTGACAACCAGTTTTCCATCAAACTTAAGAAAATAATAGAAAAAGAGTTCGGCTGCCTCAACATCAAACTAATCCCAATCAATCCACTCAAAATTAATGTATTTTTTGGCTACAAAGACAAACTGCAGACCTTCATGAGGTCCAACATCATTTATAAATTCAAGTGCCCGGGATGTCCCGGTATCTATGTTGGATCTTGCCGAAGGTTGTTGCAGGTGAGATACTGTAGCCATATGGGATACAGCTTTAGAACGGGTCAGAGACTTGGTAACCCAGAATTTTCTAGTATAAGGAATCATGCCGCCATTTGCAAAATCCAAGTAAACAAAAAACACTTTTCAATTATTGGTGGGACAAAACAAAGCGAATTTCTAACTACCCTTGAGTCATTATATATCAAACGGCTTGTTCCTTCTTTAAACTCTAATATCTCTGCCTCTCCTCTTTTCTTAGCATAACTGAAGTCATAGGTGGGTAACAATTTTTACTCATTCGTTCTTCACTTTTTCCCATGGATGGTCTGGTGAGCACTGGTTCTCTTTTGTTTTACTGTTTTAGTTTTTTACGATTTTCCGTTATAAAATCAATAATGTTTTAATACTCTTTTACTATTTTGTTTTAAATTATTGTACAAATTTTAAGAATTTTATATTTATATCTTTTACAGATTGATAATGAACATTGCAATGTTCGAAACGTCTCTAAATAAATTATGGCCTGTTAACTGATGTTTTGTTGGACCCTGCTGCACACCAAATATTATATCTTCACCTGTAATCCCTGTATATATATATACATACATATATATATGAATATATATATATATATATATATATATATATATATATATATATGCGTATATATATACAAATATATATATATATATATATATATATATATATATATATATATATGTATATCTATCTATCTATCCATATATATATATATATATATATATATATATATATATATATATGTATGTATGTATGTATGTATATCTATCTATCTATCCATATATATATATGTACATATATATATATATATATATATATATATATATATATATATATATATATATATATATATATATGTTAGTAATGGCGGTCATTTCGCCACCTTTTTCAAATAACAAAAGACCCCGCCAGCAAGCATGAGTCAAAATGCCACGAGTTTTGGGACCCTACCCAGAGTCTCACCCCCCTCCAACCATCCTATATCAGTCTACTCCCCCTGAGATCTCAATTTCAGCTACCTTCTAAGAGTCACGTGACAACATCGAAGTCCCAGGAGAAGGAGGGAAGCGAGCTGTGAAGGATGTGGGGACACGTGACCAAGCCTGACCAATAGGACAGCGGTCAGGCCAATCCCCCCTACCCCCCCAATTGGGGGTCAAGTGGGGTTGATCTACCCAGGGAAAACTTGGGAGCTTTCTTCTTATCTCAACCTCCATGAGGATAACATCTCCTCTTCTTCACTCAACCTCCTTGAGGGAAACATCTCCTCTCTTCACCCTCAAGACATCAGGGAGGCAGGACCTCTGTCTACACATCCTCCATACGGGAGGGACCGGAGTCCTTTTACTAAGGTAAGGTGTCTGATTTTGAGATTCTCAATATCCTTACCCAACCTCCCATCCCTTCCTTATCACATCCCATTTTTCCTTATCCTCTACAGAAAATCCTACCTACTGAACCTTTTATCCTATCCCCTATACCCAGACCACGTGTGCCGTTTGGTCCTAGTTTTAATTAATTCACCCTGTGACAGTGTTGATTCCCATGTGTAACGTTTAAATCCCTAAGCTTTGGATTTTCATTTAATTTGCTTAAAGGTTTTAACCACACGACTTCATCGTGTTCCCAGCCGGTAGAAGTAAGTGTGCTGTTAATAATTCAATTTATTTCCCCTTCCAGGGAACGTTGATTGCTGTGCTGGGGTTTCATCCACGGCCCACCAAACTCCATCCGAAGCTCCTCGTGGCTTAAATTAAAGTAGTTACCTGTTGTGCTCCCCTTTCTTTTATTTATTTTTATTTAAATGTTATTGTAAATACATATATTTGTCAGTATTCCTTGTATCATTGCTGACTGGCGACCTACCATTGTTATTTGTTTTGTTATGGCCCTTGAGTCCCTTAAACAAGGCCGGACTCGAACCAGTGGCCCGTAACATATTGGCGACCTTGCCAGGATTCGCTAAGACAGTAATTTCAAATTAATTTTATCAAAGTCAAATTCCCCCCTTTTTCTGTCTTTAGCGACTTGACGAACCTCAATTTAATTTCAAGTAAATTATATAATCACTGGAGTTGGAACCGTGGAAGAAAACAGCAAAAGCAGTCTATTCTCATTGTTAAAGTTTTGTGTTTATTAGTGCGTGTTCGCACCGCGAACACTTTTGTTTTGAAAACCGCGTGGTAGATTTTAGTCCTATTGGTTAGCAGGATAGCCAACCGCGTGAAAAGAATTTGTGTTCTGTTTTTTTTTCTGAGTGTTTATTATCAAAGTGGTTAAAATTTTCCATTTATTAAAACATTGTGCATTAGGTGAATGTCTTATTGTGTTATTTTGTGTTTAAAAAAGAAAATAAGTGAAGTGAAACTTACGATATTTTAGGACAAAAAGCGTGGCAGGCTGAGCACGTGTTCATTTCAAAACATGGCCAACCTGGTATAACTCAGCCCGCCGCCGTGTTCCCGAACGAAGCCAAGGTATATTGTCTGTTATTATTATCTTTGTTAATTGTTTACCAATTCTATGCAGACCAGAGAATTTTAGTCTAATTTCGTTGTATTCACGCACATCAATCGTTTAATTTTGTGCATGGAATATATTATCATTTATCTTTAGTGCTAGGATACAGGCTAGTCTCATATCGGAACCTTTGGCTTACGATTCACGTAAACGTTTTACGGACGTGAGGCATAATTCTGTGAAGTAACAGTAAGACCACGTGGCGTTCCTCATTTCGATTTTTTTTTCTTTTGATAACAAGTTTTTGTAATTTCATTTTATTACTTTCGTGGGATATTATTTTCATGTACATTATTGATAGGGATAAATTTTTCATTCCTATATATTGTGCAGTTAGTGATTGTTTAATTTCGTGTTAAAACTAAGTTTATTGAAATTTACGAAATTTTAGGAAGAAACCGTGGTAGACTAAAACCCGTGTTAATTTCCTGTGTTAGTAACCGTAAGCACACGTGGCATTCTTTATTTCAATTTTTCTTTTTCACAGTAAGGGTATCCAATTTCATTTTGTTACTTTCGTGGGGTATTATTTTTGTGTACATTTTTGAAAGGGATAATTTTCGTAAGATTGTGTAACATTGTTAACCTAAAGATAAAGGATTTATGATATCACATTCAATTTAATTTTTTCAGTCAGGGTATAGGATCATTTAGATAAAATATTTGGAGGTGTAATTTTTTTAAAACTCATTTTGTTTTTATTAAAGGGAAAGTATGTAAAGGGGTTGATGTTCTTAACGAAGCATTAAGTAATCTTCGTGACATTGTTTGTTTATTTAATTTGTTATACTTTAAGTATAAATACAAACTTTGCTTTAAGTCACAGGGTTCCAAGTGGTGGTGTTGCAAGAACGCACCCACACATTTTTACAAATAACATTTTTTTTCCTTAAGACTAGCATAGGAGGGTCACACATCGTGGAGATTCCATTTTTTTCCTTAAGTCTAGCATAGGAGGGTCACACATCGTGGAGATTCCATTTTTTTTCCTTAAGACTAGCATAGGAAGGTCACACATCGTGGAGATTCCATTTTTTTTCCTTAAGTCTAGCATAGGAGGGTCACACATCGTGGAGATGCCATTTTTTTCCTTAAGACTAGCATAGGAAGGTCACACATCGTGGAGATTCCATTTTTTTTCTTAAGTCTAGCATAGGAGGGTCACACATCGTGGAGATTCCATTTTTTTCCCCTTATGACTGGCATAGGAGGGTCACACATCGTGGAGATTCCATTTTTTTTCCTTAAGTCTAGCATAGGAGGGTCACACATCGTGGAGATTCCATTTTTTTTTCCTTAAGACTAGCATAGGAGGGTCACACATCGTGGAGATTCCATTTTTTTTCCTTAAGACTTGCACAGAGGGTCATTCATTGTTGTGATTCCATTTATTTATGACTAGCATAGAGGGTCATTCATTGTTGTGATTCCATTTTTATATGACTAGCATAGGGATTCACCCATTGTTGTGATTCCAATTTTTTAAAGACTAGCATAGAGATTCACCCATTGTTGTGATTCCGTTTTTTCAAAAGACTAGCATAGAAGTTCACCCATTGTTGTGATTACATTTTTTTTTTACTAGCATAGAGATTCACCCATTGTGGTGATTCCATTTTATTTCCTCCAGCATAGTGTCACCCATAGTTGTGATCTCATTTTTTCCCTGACTACCCCAGAAGGTCACCTACTGTATAGTTGTGATTCCGTTTTTCATTGTGTAGTACAGTTGTCATATATATCGTTACTTGTTTGGACGAATTACAACCGGACAGCCTAAGCTCACCCATTGTTGTGGCCCTGGTTTTCAAGTTAGGCTCCTGTTCAATTACTTGCAAGGCTTGCTATTTGGTAATAATTCTTTCTCAAGAGGCATTTTTCACAGCCATTGTGCATTTTGCCCAGCTCCATCTTCATCCTTCCTTCCATAAGACTCTTGCGTAAGGCTAGAGCGTCTTTCCCCTCCGTGTAATTTCTTGCACGGCCAACATCGTACCTTGTGCTGTTGAGTTTGTTCTTGTCACTGTCTCCACAAGAAATTAGCAAAATGACTGCTGCTGAGATCAGTGCATTTGTGGATTTGGCAGAACGACAAGGCTATGAGGGAGAGGCCTTGCGAAGGTATGTGCGGGAACTCACGGATGAAGCCAATGCCCGGAGAAGAACGGAGCAAGAAAGGATGCAGTATGCGAGAGAAAGAGCGAGAGAGTATGAATTAAAGAAGCGGGAAATAGACGCTCGATTAGCCCAGCTCAGTAACTCGCTACCTCAACCTAATGGTGCCAACGACCAGCAGGACAACTGCAGAGAGAAACAGTGCATTGAAGGGTTCACCAAGGAACTCCCTACAGCAGACCTGAAGGCGACCATGTCCCAGCTCGGCAAGAAGTGTAGACTGGGGGCAGGGAGTGATCTCGCACATGAGGGCTACAACTCAAGCTTGGGTCAAAAGCCTGTGAGGTGTATACAGCGAGTGCCCCTCAGGTGCATGAAGGCTGCCAAGCCGGAGCCTAAAACTGTGAGGACGCAACCTGCAGGGGAAGACGACTGGCTAGGTACCATTGACCTGGGTGAGGTAGCTTGGCTAAGGGAGGAGGCCCAGGAGTCTCCCCCTTCCAGCAATGAGTTTAAGCCCCGTACCCGAGAGTGCTCCCCAGCTAAAGCAATGATGCTTTCCACCAGACCAGAGGTCTCAGAGGAGGACCAAGAAACCATCAGGAGCCAGGCACAGCTCAGCAGATTCCAGCTGATGGGTGAGATGGCGATAAACCACAGGGCACCCACCTACCTAAGCGAGGTAGAAATAAA
>NC_090750.1:46925334-46940334 GCF_036898095.1 Palaemon carinicauda | reverse complement strand
AACGAGATTAAAATAAATATCTCCTATAAAAACTATAAAAACTTTAACAAAATATAAGGAACAGAAATAACATAGAATAGAGTGCCCGAGTGTACCCTCAAGCAAGAGAATTCGAACCCAAGACAGTGGAAGACCGTGGTCCAGAGGCTATGGCACTATCCAAGATAAGAGAACAATGGTTTCATTTTGGAGTGTTCTTCTCCTAGAAGAGTTGCTTACCATAGCTAAAGTCTCTTCTACCCTTACAAAGAGAAAAGTGACCATTGAACAATTACAGTGCAGTAATAAGAATTGTTAGGTAATCTGCGTTGTCAGGTGTATGAGGAGAGAAGAGGATGTGTAAGGAATAGGCCAGACTATTCGGTGTAGGCCAGACTATTCGGTGTATGTGTTAGGCAAAGTAATAATGAACCGTAACCAGAGAGAAGTATCCAATGTACCCCTGTCTAGCCAGTCAAAAGACCCCATAATTCTTTAGCGGTAGTATCTGAACGGGTGGCTAAAAGGTATAAAAGGCTGAAGCAAATAATTATGAATATGGAGAAGTAAAATGACAATCAATGTATGCCCCTATGGAAAAATATCTTATGATAATATAACAACAATTACTTCTCTTACTAGCACTAATACCATATCTATTATTAATATTATTCATGTTTTTCCTTTGATCGTAGATACCTATTGATACTTTCCAAATAAATTAAGGAGTGATTGATTATTTTCTGGCATAAGAACATCCATTTTCCTTGATGCCGACTAAGGCCAATTAAGAGTTAGTAAATTCAAAATTAAAATATTGCAATTGAATAATTTTGCCGGGAATCGTCACCACGAGCTTAGAAAAGCCTTGATTGCTGAGATTCCCAAGACTGGAACAATCAGTCAGTAAATGTAGAATGGGCAGGGGAACTGAAAAATCGTTACAGAAGGTTTGGCACTTACTATTCAGCAAGAACTCGTGTCTTAGTCAACAAATGGCAGTTTTTCACCATATAGGCATATTGTCATATATCCCTGAAGGTGACCTCCATTTCATTCTGTTCATAATAATGTAAACAAATATCACCAAGAGATTTCATTTTTACATTAGGCATAAAGTCATTACACGAAACAGACAAAAGTTAATATCTTCCAAATGATAATTTTTCTGATCCCTCTTAATTTTCGGGCAAATGCACATGAGCTACATCATCAAAATTGGTAAGCTTACCCTCTTTCATTGTTTCTATTTAGGAAAATAGCAGTCAAAATGACACATAGCTTGGCTGTAAAGATAGATAATACTTGAGGGAGTGCACGCATTAAAAAAAAATACACTACAAATCTAACGCCAGTGTTGGAATTAGAGCCGTCGGTGAATATAGAGTTAATAACCCTATATTGTTTATCGTGCTCCAAAAAAGTAAACTATTTACTTTAAATCTATCATTTTGCATTTAGATCCAGTAAAATAGATACCAAAGGCGATGTATGGAGGTTCCTGGGGAGGATTAACAAATAACTTGAGATGTAGCACCTAACTGCCGGAAGAATTCAGATAATTCAGCAGTTATTTCACTTTAAATACATTATGCTTCGAGTTGTAGGTTAAACCTCAGATTAGGTAAGACATTCTCATCATTCATTATTTGGAAAGCCAATGACATACATCAATTACGTAACCTCTATCAGTATCTACTCACAGAAGACTGGCAATGTAAGTCCCTGGGAGAATTCTAGGGATCTGCTCTTCTGCAGATTTAGTAAAATGTCATAGATTCTATGACTATAAAGATAAAGTCTGAATGTGTTTTTAATAATATTACTTGTCTATATAAATTGAATAATTTCATTATGATTAATATTTTTCAACAATCCTAGTCAACTATGGTGTTTTTCCTCTGCATGGATTTTGTAATGCATAGAACAGATGAGGATGGTGGAGAAGGATTGGACTGGATTGGTAACGGGAAATTAGCTTGCTTACCAGAATGCATGAAATATCACATGAAGTTGGACGCAAGATGAATAGAAGAAAGACAGAGATGATGGGAACGGAGTATGTCATAGAAAAATTAATGAGGTGAAATCATTTAAATATTTATGAACTATGGCCTCTAATAGAGCGTCTTTAAAATTTGAGTACCCTGAAACACTAACTCTGGATGATTTTCACCCAACACACTTAGCAATACCACGGTTACAGTACCATTAGTGAATTAACCACCCCCTCATTCTGAGTCCATATAGCTTCAGTGCAGTTTGCGTTACGACTGAGGGAGGGTATATTATGGAGCTCGCTCCCTGGGATTTTTCCAAAAAAAAAAAAAGATTTTGGTTGATTTCTACCTGATGTTTGGGATACAGTGTGTAATATTTTACGGGTTAAAATCAGCCAAGACTATTTATAGTATGCATTTTGTGCTTTGTTATTTATGTTTTTTCTTTACAGGTATTGAATATATGTTTACAGAGATTATAAAAAGATTAGGAGTATGAAAACTGTTAAATACAGGACATTATGAACAAAACTGGTGCATTATGAGATATATGTGATGAGAACGAAAGTGAGGATAGTGGACAAGAAGATAGCCCAGAATTTGAGGTTTTGTATGACAGTGATAATGATGAAGAATATGTCCTACGACCTGTTGGTGAGGGAAGTCATGGTATGAGTGATGTTGACATGACACCTTGCATGGAGAACACCAAGCATACACTAACACCTAAAAATCGCTATACTGCCTCTAGGCCTACATTTTTTCCTCTCATGCTACCACCTCTGCTGTCTCTACTTCTGCTGCGCTTACTACTTCTACTTCTGCTCTGCCTGCTACATCTACTTATATTTCTATTGCTCCTGCGTCCTCTACTTCTGTTGTGCCTGCCACCTCTACTTATGATGTGCCTGCTATCTCTACTTTTACTTCTAATGCTCCTGCTTCCTTTACTTCTGTTGTGCCTGCTACATCTGCTATCACCCCTGATGCTGCTATGTCTGTTGCCACTACTTCCGCTGTTCCTGCTGCCAACCCTGCTTCTGCCCCTTCTGCTACTCCTATTGTTTAAAAGGGAAGAAAGCTCCGTGTTCGGTGATGATGATGATGGTCCAACAATTGTTGACTTCAGCGCAACAACCCTGCCAAGCAGGTCTGGTTTTAGGTGGAGTTTTTTTATAAAAAGTACTTTCAACCACAAAAACAGCAGCAAAGAACATTATTCAACCATTTACTCCAGAGCCAACCTAGGAAGCACAGCACGCTGGCACCCCATAAAAATGCTTCACTTTGTTTTCCATTCCAAAGAACAAATTATTGACGAGATTGCATGTTAGAAAAACAAGAAAATTAATATAAATGCTGCCACGTATACCAAAAAAAAAAAGCAAAACATCCAGAACAAACCAAGCAGAGATGTGTGCACTAATTGGACTTTTGCTCTTCAGTGGAAGCCAGAGATACAGCCATCTATCAACCTCAGAAATGTGGAGACTAAATAATGGAGCACCCATTTGGTAAAGACCGATATCATTATTTTCTACTGGTGCTATATATATATATATATATATATATATATATATATATATATGTGTGTGTGTGTGTGTGTGTGTGTGTGTGTATTTATAGATAAAAACATGAAAAAAAGAACCAGACCTGCCCTTCCACTTGCGTCTTGTTAAGATCTTTCTGTACCCGTCTACACCCAGGCACTTTCAGATTTCGTCAATCCATCGGGTTTGTACCACTCGTGTGCCACACGATCGTACATAATAACGGCATTTCTCCTTTTTGTATATATTATCATTTGTATCTTCACTCACCCCTCACACTGACAGCAACTTGGGTTAATATGTCTGCCTATTTCATTGTTAACTGTTAACAGAACTGGTTGCAGGTTGGACAAGAAATAGCATGTTTGTATTTTGTGACCTTCTTGCCGGGACCTAGTGTGTATATATACCTGATGTGTCTATAATAAAGTACTCAGTTGCATTCATCTCGCCTTTGACTCACAGCATCTCTTGGATCATCACATTAGTGACCCCGGGAGTCGACTCGCTCCTCCCTCCTTCCCCCCTTCAATGTTACTATGACGAACTCCACGGAAGTTGGCGCCACCCAATTCAAACTTTTGTTGTTAGCCAGCGGAGAGGCGTTTGCTTGGTTTCAGCGGCACAGAAGTCCAGTTCCCCATCAAGGGCGTGACTCGCTAAACTCAATTGCCAAAGCAATTTATGTTCTCACGGCGATACCTGAGGACACCTTCCTGGAAATATCCGACTGGCTTTGTGAACCAAGAGATACCCCAATAGCGTATGACACCCTCAAAACATACCTTGTGCAGCAGTACTCGCCGTTGCCAGCCGCCCATATAGCAAAGCTTTTTCAGATCTCAACAACTGTTTGGGGGATCAAAGTGCTTTGCTTCTCCTCAAGGAAATGACCAGTATCACTCGCCTGCAACTTGCCGCAGACGGCTCTCCTCGTGAGGTGAACCCACTTCTTGCCCTTTGGGTATGCCGTTTACCTGAACCTGTACGCGCTTCCATACCCAGTGTCGATAGTTTACCTATAAAGGACTAGATGACCAATGCCGACGCCCTTATGGACAGCCACTTCACGATATTCAAGACCTCCATCATCGCCTCCACTCCTGATGAAGAGGACACCTATTCAACATCAACCGAAGCTGACATGAATGCCGTTGGACAGACATGCCTACCCTGTGAAGTGCCGGAGTGGCGACAAAGCAACCCATCAACCACAACTTACACGCACCCCAACCAACGATTTCTACAGCAACTTACTGCCGCCCATCGGCCGCAGTTTTGCTACTACCACTACAGATTCGAGGCTGCCGTGAAGAAATGTGCCAAGGATTGTCAGTGGCCAAAAAACGTGTAAGTAGGCCATCGCTCGTTGTGGTGGCCTCCCTTGTTTCTAATCTTTTCTTTTTACATGAGGCAGGAACGGGCATGTGATTTTTGGTAGAAACGGGTGCTTGTTGTTATCTTTTGCCAAGGGAACTCTACAGGACACGACCTAGTCTATCTAAGCCTGCCGACTTCACCTGGTAGCTGCCAACCGATCTGCGATACCCACCTATGGTTATGAGAACCTCACATTATCGTTTGGAAGCTGCAAATTTAATTGGAAGTTTCTCATTGCTGACGTCACATTGCCAATCCTCGGTGTGGATTTCCTCTCTCAATTCCACCTTCTGGTCGATGTCGCCCACCGACGAATGGTCAACAAAGACCCGTACTTGCTGACAGCTCTTCAACCCGGCCCCTCCAGCCTCGCTCTCTACGTCAGCGCACCCACGGATGCCTACGCCCAGCTCCTCACGTTGTACCGAAAGTTTTCCATCCAGAACTTCGCCAAACGCCCACGGTTCCTACCGAACACGGTATTTGTCACCATATCAAGACGACGGGACCCCCAGTCTTCGCCAAATTCAGATGTCTGGCACCGGATCGATTGGCAGCCGCCAAACAGACGTATGCCGAAATGGAAGAAATGGGCCTTTGCCAAAAGGCCTCCAGCCCATGGTCGTCACTCTTACACATCGTTCTGAAGAAAAACGGCTCCCTCCGTCCGTATGGGGATTACAGGCGCCCAAACATGCAAACAGAACCGGATCACTACCCCTCCCAAAAATCACCGACGTGACCTCCTACATGCACAAAGCAAAGCTTTTCTCCACGTTTGACCTCCTGAAGAGGTATTATCAGGTGCCTATGAACCCAGAAGACATCCCAAGACTGCCATCACCTCTCCCTCCGGGACATACACCTTCAATTACTTCTGTTTTGGCCTCCGTAGTGCTGGGGCCACTTTTCAACGTCTCATGGATGGCATCTTAGGGGACCTACCCTTCTGTGTATGTTATGTGGACGAGATAATTGTGTTCTCTTCCTCAAAAGAGGAACAACTCCGTCACATGCGCATCGTGCTCGACCGCCTGCAACAAAACGGCCTTGTAGTCCGGTACGACAAGTGTACCTTTGGCGCCAACGAAGTGTCGTTCTTAGGGCACTGCATCACTCCTGAAGAATTCCATCCCCTCCCTGAGAAGGTAGCAGCCGTTCAGAACTTCCCCACGCCCTCGACCGTAAAAGCAATGCAGGAATTCTTGGGCACGATCAACTATCATCACCGTTTTCTGCCAGCCATTGCCACCACTCTTGCTCACCTCTACGCCTCCCTCAAGGGCAAACCAAAGGACCTGAAGTGGGGTCCCCTTCAAGAAGCGGCCTTCTGCAACGCAAAGAATGCCCTATCAACCGCCGCTGCTCTCCCTTTTCCCGTCCCACATGCCCCTCGACTTTTCTCCGCCGATGCCAGCGACGTTGTTATTAGTGCAGTACTCGAACAGGTGGTTAATGGCTCGCCCCACCCATTGCCCTTCTTCAGCAGAAAACTGTCCAAGGCAGAATCGAATTATTCTACCTTCGATCGAAGAATTTCTGGCGGTACACTTGGCTGTCCGTCACTTTCGCCATTTCTTAGAAGGTACGCCTCTCGTCATTCGCAGAGACCACATGCCTCTGGTGCACGCCTTCACTTGACAGTTTGACGCCTGGTCCACCCATCAACGCTGACATCTCTCCGCTGTGGCTGAATACCATTGCACCCTTCAACACGTCCCTGGTAAAATGAATCCCGTTGCCAATGCCCTGTAAAGAAACACGTTGGCTGCCGTTCAACTGGGATTGGATTACAACGCCTTGACTGAAGCCCAACGACAGGATCCAAAGTATCAAGCATGTAGAACATCCTGCACATCCCTCCGTTGGGAAGACGTCCCCCCTCGACGACTCCAATACCACCCTCCTCTGTGACGTCAGTACTGGTAGACCGCAGTTGTGGATTCCTGCTCCTGTGTGCCGACAGGTGTTTGGTTTAATTCACAGCCTTTTACATCCCTCGCGCCGTTCTACTGCACAGCTGTGAAGACGAAGTTCATTTGGCATGGCATTACTAAGTATGCTAAGGATTGGGTCCACTCCTGTACTTCTTGCCAAACTTCCAGACTACATCAACAAACGGATTCAGGAGTTTTCCCCTTTCCTCAACCTCAGCGTCGTTTCGCCCACATTCACGTCGACGTTGTAGGCCCCCTACCCACATCACAAGGACATCGTTACATGTTTACCATCATCGACCTCTCCACTCATTGGCCTGAAGCCATTCCCATGGAAACTGCAACGTCCACCTCATGTACATCTGCCTTACTTTCAGGATGGATAGCAAGATTTGGTATCCCTGAGCATATTACTTCTGACAGGGGTACCACTTTCCCCTCTCAATTGTGGACATCATTAGCGAATCTCCAGGGCATCACCCTACACCAGACAACTGCCTACAATCCCACTGCCAATGGAATGGTTGAACGTTTTCATCGCACCCTCAAGGCAGCTTTGATGTCCTGCTGCAAGGACTGCATCTGGTTTACTCACCTTCCTTGGGTCTTCCTGGGACTAAGGACCACTCCTAAAGATACCCTGGATGTCTCGGCAGCTGAAATGGTGTATGGCGACCCGTTGGTCGTCCCTGTCGAATTTTTTCCTTCTGCAACCTCCTCCAATGATCTGAAGCGCATACGTCACGTCGTGGGAAAATTTACTCTATGCCGCCAGACTTACAAGCCCCCAGCAAAGTATCATATACCGACAGACTTTCACTCTGCAATGCACGTCTTCCTACGCAACGTCACTAGCTAGCCACCTCTAATGACCCCTTACACGAGCCGTTTCCTTGTGATCCGACACAATCTGAAAGCATTCCTACTAAACATTTGTGGCAAAGAAGACTGGGTCTCCATTGATCGTATAAAACCTTCTTATCTTCTACCAGATGACCTGCCTACAGTTCGCCTCTCTAGTTCAGGCCGCAAGTATGTCATTGTTAGGGGGGGGGGGAGCCATGTACCACTCGTGTGTCACCCGATCATACATATTAACGACATTTCTCTTTTTTGCATATATTATCCTTTGTATCTTTGCTCTCCCCTCGCACTGACAGCAACTTCTATTACCATGTCTGCCTGTTTCATTGTTAACTGTTAACAGAACCAGTTGCTGGTTGGACAAGATATAGCATATTTGTATTTTGTGACCTTTCTGCTGGGACCTAGTGTGTATATATACCAGATGTGTCTATAATAAAGTACTCAGTTGCATTCATCTCGCCTTTGGCTCACAACATCTCTTGGCTCGTCAGGTTCCATTTCTTTACGTGCTCTGTTTGTGATCCCTGTTGACTCATTCTATTATTCTTAATTTTGTCCACCTATTGTTTGTCATTCTCATTTCATGCTCTGGTCATGTCTATTTCACTTTCTTACATGTTAGAATATCTTTGACTTTATCTTACTTTCGTTTCTATGTTGCTCATTCCCTATGTCGCAGTGTTATTCCCATCAATATTATTTCCATGGGTCTTTGAATTGTAACTAGTTCAAGTTCTATGGCTTTGTGATGCTAGAAGTTTCTGATGCGTAAGTTAATACCACTGGACCATCTCAATAATTATTTTTTTTTCTATAGAAAGGGGAATTTACATTTTCATAATCTCTCCATCCTTTGCTTATCCTTATTTTAACAAACACTCGCACAGACAAAGAAACACACACACACACACAAACACACACACACATATATATCTATATATATATATATATATATATATATATATATATATATATATATATATACATGCATATGTATATATGAAAAGCTCTCTATCTATCTACTGTATATATATATATATATATATATATATATATATATATACATATATATATATTTATATGTGTATATATATATATATATATATATATATATATATATATATATATATATATATATATATAACAAAACACTACGACCTACCCTTCTGCTTGCAAGTTCTTATGGTCTTTCTCTGGCCGTCTACGCCCGGTGACTTTCTTATTTCTTCAATCTATAATCTTCCCTTTCTTCCCCTGATTCATTTGTGATCTCTATCGACTCAATCTATCAGTTTATGTCTTCGTTATGTTTATTTCATTCTCTAACATTTTAGAATACCTTCAACTTTATCTTACCCTCGTATCCATGTTGTTCATATCCTGTCTCTCAGTTTTATTCCCATCGTTATTATTTTCAAGGCAATTTGCGCTTTAACTAGCTCAGGTTCTAGGGCTTTGCAAGGCTATAAGTTTCTAATGCATAAGTTAATACCAGTAGGACCATCTCAATAAATATTTTTTTTAATAGGAAGAGGCATTTAACTTTACTTAATCTCTTCATCCAATGCTTATCCTTCTTTTTACTTCCGCCTCGTATCCTGGAGAAAAACAAAGGTGGCACACACATAAAAATGTATATGTGTATATATATGTATATATAAATATATATATATATATATATATATATATATATATATATATATATATATATATATATATATATATATGTGTGTATATATATAATATACATATATATATGTATATATATAAATATATATATATATATATATATATATATATATATATATATATATATATATATTATATATATATATATATATATTGTTAGTAATGGCGGTCATTACGCCACCTTTTTTCAAATAACAAAAGACCCCGCCAGCAAGCATGGGTCGAAATGCCACGAGTTTTGGGACCCTACCCAGAGTCTCACCCCCCTCCCACCATCCTATACCAGTCTACTCCCCCTGAGATCTCAATTTCAGCTACCTTCAACGAGACACGTGACCAAGCCTGACCAATAGGACACCGGTCAGGCCAATCCCCCCTACCCGCCCCCCTCAATTGGGGGTCAAGTGGGGTTGATCTACCCAGGGAAAACTGGAGATCCTTCTTCGTGAGTCAGCATCCATAAGAAGAAGATCTCCTTTTCTTCACTCAACCTCCTTGAGGGAAACAACATCGCTCTTCACCCTCAAGACATCAGGGAGGCAGGACCTCTGTCTACTTCTTTCCACAAGGGAAGGAAATCAGAGTCCTTTTTACTAAAGGTAAGGTGTCTGATTTTGAGATTCTCAATATCCTTACCCAACCTCCCATCCTTTCCTTATCACATCCCATTTTCCTTATCCTCTAAAGAAATCCTACCCACTGAACCTTGTATCCTATCCCCTATACCCAGACCACGTGTGCTGTTTAGTCGTAGTTTTAATACATTCACCCTGTGACAGTGTTGATTCCCATGTGTAACGTTTAAATCCCTAAGCTTGGCATTGTCATTTAATTTGCTTAAAAGTCTTAACCACACGACTTCATCGTGTTCCAAGCCGGTAGAAGTAAGTGTGCTGATAATAATTCAATTTATTTCCCCCTTCCAGGGAACGTGATTGCTGTGCTGGAGCTTCCTCCACGGTCCCCCCCAAAACTCCATCAGAAGCTCCTCGTGGCATAAATTACAATATAAATAATTAGCTGTTGTGCTCCCCTTTTCTTTTATTAACTTTTATTTAAATGTTATTGTAAATACATATATTTGTCAGTATTCATCGTATTATTGCTGACTGGCGACCTACCATTATTATTTGTTTTGTTATGGCCCTTGAGTCCCTTAAGCAAGGCCGGACTCGAACCAGTGGCCCGTAACATATTGGCGACCAAATGCCAGGATTCGCTAAGACAGTAATTTCAAATTAATTTTATAAAAGTCAAATTCCCCCCTTTCCTGTCTTTAGCGACTTGATGAACCTCAATTTAATTTCAAGTAAATTATATAATCACTGGAGTTGGAACCGTGGAAGAAAACAGCAAAAGCATTCTATTCTCATTATTAAAGTTTTGTGTTTATTAGTGTGTGTGTTCGCACCGCGAACCCTTTTTTTTTTTGAAAACCGCGTGGTAGGTTTTAGTCCTATTGTTTAGCAGGATAGCCAACCGCGTGAGAAGAATTTATGTTCTTTTTTTTAAGTGTTTATTATCACAGTGGTTAAAATTTTCCATTTAGTAAAACATTGTGCATTAGATGAATGCCTTATTGTGTTATTTTGTGTTTAAAAAAGAAAATAAGTGAAGTGAAACTTACGATATTTTAGGACAAAAAGCGTGGCAGGCTGAGCACGTGTTCATTTCAAAACATGGCCAACCTGATATAACTCAGCCCACGCCGTGTTTCCGGACGAAGCCAAGGTTTAATATTGTCTGCAATTATTATCTTTGTCAATTGTTTACCAATTCTATGCAGACCCGAAATTTTAGCCAAATTATTGCACGTTGGTAAGTGATTCACGCACATATCAATCATTTAATTTTGTGCATGGAATATTTTATCATTTATCTTTAGTGCTAGGATACCGGCTAGTCTCATATCGGAACTTTTGGCTTACGATTCACGTAAACGTTTCACGGCAGTGAGGCATAATTCTGTAGAGTAACGGTAAGACCACGTGAGGTTCCTTATTTCGATTTTTTTTCCTTTGATAGTAAGGGTTCTTAATTTCATTTTATTACTTTCGTGGGATATTATTTTCATGTACATTATTGATGGGGATAAATTTTTTCATTCATATATATTGTGCAGTGAGTGATTGTTTAATTTCGTGTTAAAACTAAGTGAATTGAAATTTACGAAATTTTAGGAAGAAACCGTGGTAGACTAAAACACGTGTTAATTTCCTGTGTTGGTAACCGTAAGCACACGTGGCATTCTTTATTTCAATTTATCTTTCTCACAGTAAGGGTATGCAATTTCATTTTGTTACTTTCGTGGGGTACTATTTTTATGTACATTTTTGAAAGGGATAATTTTCGTAAGATTGTGTAACATTGTTAACCTAAAGATAAAGGATTTATGATATCACATTCAACCTAATTTTTTCAGTCAGGGTATAGGATCATTTAGATAAAATATTTGGAGGTGTAATTTTTTAAACTCATTTTGTTTTTATTAAAGGGAAAGTATATAAAGGGGTTGATGTTCTTAACGAAGCATTAAGCAATCTTCGTGACATTGTTTGTTTATTTAATTTGTTATACTTTAAGTATAAATACAAACTTTGCTTTAAGTCACAGGGTTGCAAGTGGTGGTGTTGCAAGAACGCACACACACATTTTTACAAATCCATTTTTTTTCCTTAAGGCTAGCATAGGAGGGTCACACATCGTGGAGATTCCATTTTTTTCCTTAAGACTAGCATAGGAGGGTCACACATCGTGGAGATTCCAATTTTTTCCTTAAGACTAGCATAGGAGGGTCACACATCGTGGAGATTCCATTTTTTTCCTTAAGACTAGCATAGGAGGGTCACACATCGTGGAAATTCCATTTTTTTCCTTAAGACTAGCATAGGAGGGTCACACATCGTGGAGATTCCATTTTTTTCTTTAAGACTAGCATAGGAGGGTCACACATCGTGGAGATTCCAATTTTTTTCCTTAAGACTAGCATAGGAGGGTCACACATCGTGGAGATTCCATTTTTTTCCTTAAGACTAGCATAGGAGGGTCACACATCGTGGAGATTCCATTTTTTTCCTTAAGACTAGCATAGGAGGGTCACACATCGTGGAGATTCCATTTTTTTCCTTAAGACTAGCATAGGAGGGTCACACATCGTGGAGATTCCATTTTTTTTCCTTAAGACTAGCATAGGAGGGTCACACATCGTGGAGATTCCATTTTTTTTCCTTAAGACTAGCATAGGAGGGTCACACATCGTGGAGATTCCAATTTTTTTCCTTAAGACTAGCATAGGAGGGTCACACATCGTGGAGATTCCATTTTTTTTCCTTAAGACTAGCATAGGAGGGTCACACATCGTGGAGATTCCATTTTTTTCCTTAAGTCTAGCATAGGAGGGTCACACATCGTGGAGATTCCAATTTTTTTCCTTAAGACTAGCATAGGAGGGTCACACATCGTGGAGATTCCATTTTTTTCCTTAAGACTAGCATAGGAGGGTCACACATCGTGGAGATTCCATTTTTTTTCCTTAAGACTAGCATAGGAGGGTCACACATCGTGGAGATTCCATTTTTTTTCCTTAAGACTAGCATAGGAGGGTCACACATCGTGGAGATTCCAATTTTTTTCCTTAAGACTAGCATAGGAGGGTCACACATCGTGGAGATTCCATTTTTTTCCTTAAGACTAGCATAGGAGGGTCACACATCGTGGAGATTCCATTTTTTTTCCTTAAGACTAGCATAGGAGGGTCACACAACGTGGAGATTCCATTTTTTTTCCTTAAGACTAGCATAGGAGGGTCACACATCGTGGAGATTCCATTTTTTTTCCTTAAGACTAGCACAGAGGGTCATTCATTGTTGTGATTCCATTTTTATATGACTAGCATAGAGATTCACCCATTTTTGTGATTCCAATTTTTTCAAAAGACTAGCATAGAGGTTCACCCATTGTTGTGATTACATTTTTTTTGTACTAGCATAGAGATTCACCCATTGTTGTGATTCCGTTTTTTTATGACTAGCATAGAGATTCACCCATTCTTGTGATTCCATTTTTTATGACTAGCATAGAGTTTCACCCATTGTTGTGATTCCATTTTTTCAAAAGACTAGCATAGAGGTTCACCCATTGTTGTGATTACATATTTTTTTGTACTAGCATAGAGATTCACCCATTGTGGTGATTCCATTTCTTTTATGACTAGTATAAAGGTTCACCCATAGTTGTGATTCCATTTTATTTCGTCCAGCATAGTGTCACCCATAGTTGTGATCTCATTTTTTCCTGACTAGCCCAGAGGGTCACCTACTGTATAGTGGTGATTCCATTTTTTATTGGGTAGTACAGTTGTCATATATATCGTTACTTGTTTGGACGCATTACAACCGGACAGCCTAAGCTCGCCCATTGTCGTGGCGCTGGTTTTCAAGTTAGGCTCCTGTCCAATTACTTGCAAGGCTTGCTATTTGGTGATAATTCTTTCTCGAAAGGCATTTTTCACAGCCTTTGTGCATTTTTCCCCCCAGCTCCATCTTCATCCTTCCTTCCATGAGACTCTTACATAAGGCTAGAGCGTCTTTCCCCTCCGTGTAATTTCTGGCACGGTCAACATCGTACCTTGTGCTGTTGAGTTTTTCTTGTCGCTGTCTCCACAAGAAGTTAGCAAAATGACTGCTGCTGAGATCAGTGCATTTGTGGATTTGGCAGAACGACAAGGCTATGAGGGGGAGGCATTGCGAAGGTATGTGCAGGAGCTCATGAATGAAGACAAAGCCCGGAGAAGAACAGAGCAAGAAAGGATGCGGTATGAAAGAGAGAGAGCGCATGAATTAAGAATGCAGGAGATGGACGCCCGATTGGCACAACTCAGTCACTTGCCACCTCAACCCAATATTCCCAAAGTCCAGCAGGACAATCGCAGGAGGACCCACTCAATTGAAGGGTTCACCAAGGAACTCCCTTCAGTGGAACTGAAGGTGACCACGTCCCAGCTCAGCAAGAAGTGCGGACTGGGGGCAGGGAGTGATCTTGCACATGAGGGCTACAACTCATGCTTGGGTCAAAAACCCGTGAAGGGTGTACAGCGAGTGCCCCTCAGGTGCATGAAGGCTGCCAAGCCGGAGCCTAAAACTGTTAGGACGCAACCTGCATGGGAAGACGACTGGCTCAGTGACATTGACCTTGGTGAGGTAGCTTGGCTAAGTGAGGAGGCCCAAGAGTCTTCCTCCTCCAGCAGTGAGTCTGAGCTTCGTATGCCAGAAGTTAATTCTGGTGAAGGTGTGCCACTTTCCACCACAGGGGATAGGGCTACTCCAAGCGTCATGCCAGATACCTCAGAGGATGGCCAGGGGTCTCCCTTTTCCCACTGTGAGTCTGAGCCGAGTACCCGCAAATTCAATCCGGGTGAAACTGTGCCCCTGAACACCACTGGAAATAGGGCTATCTCAATCACCAGGCCAGAGGTCTCAGAGCAGGCAAGAGGCGAACTACCCATCAGCGCCGAGACCCCAAGGAGCCAGACAAAGCTCATCAGTTTCCCACTGCTGGATGAGACATTGGTAAATAACAGGGCAACCGCCAACTCAAACG
>NC_090750.1:46900334-46912834 GCF_036898095.1 Palaemon carinicauda | reverse complement strand
TGATGGAATTTGTTATCAAAAGAGTTTCCTACTAATAAATTTTACTGTTATTGGTAAAATGTATTTATAATGATTTTAACATGTCCTTTGATAGTTAGCTATATTTTAAAAGAAAGTTCTCCTTCATTTTATATAGGAAAAAACATTGACCAAACCTCATTAACTGGGGGGAGTAATGAACCAGCAACTGCTAAGATGTTTCGTCCTTTAAAAGATATCTTATTTCTACGGTTGGTGGAATTTTTAGCCATCTAAAGTTATAAGAAAACAGGGAAAAGAATAGTTGATCTACTTTTATAAAAAGACAACCAATATCTTTTCAAAAATAAATCTTATATATTTTTAAAAAAAATACAAGATACTTCGTTATGAAATGAAAACTATTATATAACAATCATTTGCTTAAAATTTTTATATCAGCACGTATCCCCAAAGGGCAGCATACGTTTATCTCTCAATCAAACAATATAAACATGTGTGCTCAAATACACACCCATATACACATGTGATATATATATATATATATATAAATATATATATATATATATATATATATATATATATATATATATATATATATATATGTATATATATACATACATATATATATATATATATATATATATATATATATATATACTGTATATATATGTGTGTATATATGTATATAAATATGTGTATATATATATGTATATATATATAGATATATATATATATATATATATATATATATATATATATGTACATATATATATGTATGTATATATACATACATACATATATATATATATTTATATATATATATATATATATATATATATATACATATATCAAATAAAAAAAATTATCTCACATTGGAATCCAACCCTAGCTACTTCATATGAAAGGCCAGGTCACTTCCAACCATGCCACCAAACAGAAAATATTTCAAGAGAAAAATTTAATTGGCCCCCCAAAAACGGCAGGGGGTTAACCTTGGTGTTTTGCAGATTTTTTTTTTTTTTGCTTGCAATGTTGCTAAATTGCAGTAAAAACGAATTTATTGCAATTCCAATCGTAAATTGATGATTAGAATTGCAAAACATTGTATTTTTCCCTTTTTTACGCCCCTTGTTGGGCCATATTGCAAGTTCTTATTGCACGATAAGAGACGTCAGTGTTTACAATAATACCCAGCAGTAAAATGGTCAGCGCAAATGAAAACACTTGGAAAAACTTAGCAGTATTTAATGACAACAAAACTTATATGTTATTGGAATAAAGTGACATATAGTGAACATTTTTACAGACGGAAAATTAACTATATGTTGAGCAGTTTTTTTAGAAATAGAAATTTTACATCATTTATCTTCAATATAACGAGAGAGAGAGAGAGAGAGAGAGAGAGAGAGAGAGAGAGAGAGAGAGAGAGAGAGAGGGGGGGGCGGTAAGGGTAATCTGGAAATTCGTGATAAAAGAGATTAAAAAATTCCATACGTATGATCTTTTCAATACAATATTCTTTTCAAGGTGAAAATGTGGATTAAAGGTAGTGCTAAAATGGTACCAGCAGAATTTAAGATCAGAAATTTCTTTATGATTTGGACGAAGAGAATCACATGAAGATTTGAGCCCTTTTTAGGAGATAACTTTTACTCTTTATTATCTCAGGCTGATGTAAGTCGACTTTCGATTGATATTTCACAAATATTATGAAAACGTTTTTTCTAAAGTTAATATTGCTACTAATTAAAGACTTCGGCATTATACTAAAGTAGTTTAGCGATGCACCTAGTATGAGAAGCATGTTTAATTATTTGATCTGTTTCTAGAACTATAATATATATATATGAAAACTAGCACGCGAGGCAAGAGTATAATAGGGAGATTTTATCTGTTATAAAGTCTATGGTTAAGTATGCGGAAAACCTTTTTCTATAAAACGCTTTCCTTATATTTTATTTAGATGAACTATCACTACTTTTCCTTATGAAATTTCATAATCACAGACTATTTTTCAAAGATACGAGTATAACTTTTAAGGAAATTTTCACCTTTCATTTACTTCATGGATATCAATGTTGGCAGAGTTATTTCAGTGGTCCACAGCTATTCTCTCTCTCTCTCTCTCTCTCTCTCTCTCTCTCTCTCTCTCTCTCTCTCTTCTTCTTCTTCTTCTTCTTTTGTCATCATATGATGAAACAACTTTTCTAAAACAAAAGGATATGCATCAAGAAGAGTGGACCCTTTTTACCCTCGGATAGATTTTCGATATTACTTCATTACTCTGGGTAATGAGGATATGTTGAATTAACACGGATCCCCCCCCCCCTTTTTTATGGCGGGGTGGGGGGCAAATATGCTAGTCTGCTATGCAGTTACAATCACATAAACACCTATTTTTTCCAATCATATATGGAAACATTTGCCACCGAATTAGGAAATATTTAAAAAGTAAATCTAAAACTTATTTTTCTTATTCTTTTATCATATTCATGGCAAAGTGAAAACAAATATATTCATCTAATAAATGAAACCAAACGTGATACATAAATAAAAAGTAACACTTTTTTTACAGATCTTGATTAAATTAAATGATATAAGTGCAGATTACGCAAAAAAATTACTTTATTTATACATCAGAGGCAGAATACTTTTATACGAAGTACGGGTATAAGATTTGTTTTAAAAGCAATCTTCCAAGATGAATAAATTTGAATGTTCGTATAGACAATTATAAATTAAATGCTTTAAATACCAGGTTTTAAAGTTTTAAATCTCTCATATTAATGCACTTAGTATTGACGCATCGGATGTTTTTTGCCTCTGTTATTTCTATCGTTTTAATACAACACGTTATGTTTAAAATAATCGTTGTCATGTATGCATTTCTTGAATTATTTATTGAATATCCTGAAAGAATTGATTCAGTCAAAATAATATATGTATGTATGTATGTATGTATATATATACTGTGTATATATATTATATATATACATATATATAAAGATTATATATGTATATATACATAAACACACACACACACACACATATATATATATATATATATATATATATATATATATATATATATATATATGTATGTATGTATGTATGTATGTATGTATGTGTATATAAATATTATATATATGTATATATATAAACATATATATATTATATATTTATATATACTTATATATATATATATATATATATAAATATATATATATATATATATATATATATATATATATATATATATATATATATATATATGAGAAATTTTAGTATGAATCGATACATAAAACTTCCCTGAAAAATACAGGTGAGATTTCAAAATCTCACCTGATTGGATATAATTAAAGGATGTTAAAAAAAAGGATTTATGCAGTTTAGGCCACCTCAAATAATTATTCAGAAGGAATGGTCGTTTCAAAGTGAATATAAACATATCCTCTTTTAACTTGAAAGAGCTACTCGCACTCCCAGACTCAGAGGACTTTTGTTAATGAACAGATCAATACGACGCCACGTGATGTAAACTAAACAGCGAAAAGTCTGGAATCCAGATCTTTTCTGAATGATCAGTAGTTGCCAAAAATTCATAGAGAGAGAGAGAGAGAGAGAGAGAGAGAGAGAGAGAGAGAGAGAGAGAGACTTCAATTCATATTTTCTACAGTAAAATATAGTGATTCATGGAATTAGGGTGAAACGTGTGACTATTCAAATAAGTCTTGTACTAAAATTACTTTTTTTTTTTCGTTAGTTTTCGTAGGCATCTTCTTAATGAAACTATCTCGTTTATATTTCAGTCTTCCCTCTCCTCCACTTATATGTAGTATCTTAGCCAGGGCACCAACCACCCAATGACTTACTACCACGTGAGAGTTATTGGGTTTTTAACTGGCTAGACAGTACTACATTAGATTCATATCGCTGGTTACGGCTAATTGTTCCTTTTCCAAAACATATACTAGAAAAGCTGGCCTATTCTTTCTACATACAACTATGTCTTTATACACCTGACAACACTGAGATTACCAAACAATTATTCTTCGATCAAGGGATTAACTACTGCGAGGTAATTTTCCAGAGGCCATTTTCCTCTTGGTAAGGGCAGAAGAGACTCTTTAGCTTTGGTAAGCAGCTCTGCTAGGAGAAGTACTCTTAAATTTCAAACTATTGTTTTCAAGTATTGGGTAGTGTCCTAACCTCTGCACCATGGTCTTCCGCTGTCTTTGAGGTAGAGCTCTCTTGCAATAGGGTACACTTTTCTTTCTTCTTTTTTTCATGTGTTTTTTTATTTTTATTTTTTTTTACACATTTCATTCATGAAAGATCTATTTTTATGTTGCTACTATTCATATAATATCTAATTTTGAATGTACATTACTTCTTTTGAAGTTCATCTATTTCTTTGTTCCCTTTCTTCACTGATCTATTTTTTTCTCTTGTTGGAACTCTGGGGCTTATAGCATCTTGCTTTTCACAACATGGTTGTAGCTTGGCTGTTGGTAATATTAGTAATTACTATTGTTCAATAGTCTCTTAAACTCAACAACAAGAAACTTTACATGCATTACTATACAGTATATATATATATAAATATATATATATATATATATATATATATATATATATATATATATATATATATATATATATATATATATTTTTTTACCTTTCTAACAAATATATCTCATAGTCTTTTATTGTAAAACCTTTTCCTTTGTTTAGGAGTACGTTAGTTCCCTTGAAAAGAGCTCCTCACTCCTTTACCTCTTCATGCTACTACCAATTACTCCCCATCAACTTCATTATCAAAACTTCGTCTTCTCTAATGAAAGATGTCTCCCTACATACTACTGTTTCAGAAAGGTAACATGGTAAAATTCTGGTCATTCATTTTCTCAAAATTACCTCCAGATATATAGACTTTCTACAGGATATTTCCTAATTATCTCAATTGTGCTTTACTATCTGCATACGTGCAATGTATTCTGAATATTTTGAAAAAAAGCATTGCCTGTTGTATGTTCACATATACACATGCCTCATTTATAGGGAAGCTAGGTATAAAGGCCCATTTTACCTAAAAAAAAAAAATAGAGATGTGCTAAGAATGTGAAAAAATCAATGTTACTTGGTAGGGTAGGCAGCCATATTGAAAGCCATTTTGAATGTTTCAAACACTTGAATATTCAAATATTTCCTGATTTACTTTATAATGGAATATTAAAATCATACAAGAAAAAAAAAGTAGCTATAGAAAACATGTTAGTTAAACATTTACGACCCTTGTCCGCCATCTTGGATCTGGTCCATGACAACGACCAGTAAAGAGGTAACAGTTTTTTTTCGAGTTTCTTATGTCATATATACTTAACAAACTACATGTTTTTCATTTCTATCTTATAAGCCCACAAAACTTATTTTTTTTACATACGACCATGTAATAGTGATATGTTGATGTGAATATCAGGGTAGGCCTCTATTTCACTTGAAGATTCATTAATATTTTTATGTAATTTACAAGATTCAGTTTGAGAAATTCTATCTGCACAAAATATTAGAGAAAAATAAACAATATAAACATAATAGTATATATCCATTATATATTCAAATTCAAGTTTTAGTTACAAATACTTTTACACTCACAGAAACAATAATACACATACAAACACACACACACACACACACACACACACACACACATATATATATATATATATATATAGATATGCATGGATATAATATATATATATATATATGTATATATATGTAAATATATGTATATATATGTATATATATGTGTATATATATGTATATATATACGTATATATATATATATATATATATATATATATATATATATATATATATATATGTGTGTGTGTGTGTGTATGTTTATATATATACACAAATATCTATATATATCTATATATATATATATATATATATATATATATATATATATATATAAGAGTGTGTGCATGTACATGTTATGCATCAAAATAATCAGGAAAGGTATAATAGTCAGGGGCACCCATACTAGTTTGGTTTGCTTTGAGCATCGGAAAGAAAACCCCCACCATTACCAATCCGCAGTTACTAGCCTAGTTATGAAAAATGGACAAAATTCAAACACATATATCTATCTATCTATCTATCTATATCTATATATATATATATATATATACATATATATATATATATATATATATATATATATATATATATATATATATATATATAGATTTATATAAATATATAAAGAGAGAGAGAGAGAGAGAGAGAGAGAGAGAGAGAGAGAGAGAGAGAGAGAGAGAGAGAGAGTCTCACAAAAAACATCCATAAACATAATATTTTTACGCTCTACGGGGCTGCAGTTTTGCAATAGTCCGTGTCTGGCCGCAGGGGCCAGACAATATAAAAGTAAGCAAGCATGTTATGTAATCTTTTTTATCAAAAGGTAGTGAAAGAAATATGATAAATCTTATATATCTTTTACAAATACGAGATATTCTACAAGTAGATATAAACCTAGTTTAATTAGATTAAGATATGATTTACCTATGTTTCATTTTATTTATGTTCATTTTCATAAAGAATGAGAACAAAAAAATTTTCTATTTTCGGTATGAATAAATCAAAAGACACATATTTTATAAGGGAGGAAAGGCTGATATAGTTTACAGCTCGGTGATTCCACTGGCATTTTCGGCCCTACGCTCCAGTTACCATTCTGCGGGTGGCTCTGCCGTTCTGTTTGTGCAGTGGACCGTGTGATGGGCCCTCTGGCAAAGTAGCAACATATTTGTGTGGGAACCATAGTATTTCGACCACTAGTTGTATCTCTGAATACTTTTTTATCTTTTAGTTTTTCTATTGTATTTAAATGGGAGGAAATTATAATGCTTTCGTTGTTTTTCAACGCATGGTAGTGTTACTTATGTTATGTTATCAACGACCTAAGTCGTGGTGATCCGTTAAGGTTTTAACAGGTGGGCATTTGAGTGAAATAACAAGCTTATATACAAACAGTTGAGAATAACAATAACAGAAAGACTTTAATAATACGAAACGTGCTATGACAAGCTTAAACAGGTTTTTATATCATAGTAGAGAGAGAGAGAGAGAGAGAGAGAGAGAGAGAGAGAGATGCAGTCGTCACATTAAAATGTAAGAGCGTGTTCAAAATTCACAAGCATTTCATAGTTACCCACCATAAAACAGAAATACATGTGAAGTTGGAGCCCTACTCTGGAGAGGCTAACTGTAGGAGAGTCATGTTACAAGATGTTGGCAAATTTTAGGTGATCAATGGAGACCCAGTCTTCTTTACCACTGATCTTAATTAAGAAAGCATTTGGCTTGCAACGAGTAACAGGGAAAGGACCCATGTAAAGGGCTTGCAAGTGTTGACTAGTACAAATACTTGTTTTGGTGTTGAAATCTTTCAGTATGTGTTGCTTGGCTCGGGACTTGAAAGTCTGGCAGGAGGGTGTAAATTTCCCCAAAAAGTAACATAGGTTCTGGAGATTAACGGAGGAGGATAGAGATAACAGAAAATAAGTAGTGACAGCTGAAAGGTCACCCTAAACCATTTCGTTTGCTGAAAAATACAGGGTGTCCTTAGGAGTGGTCCTTTATTCCTAACAGGACCAATGGAAGATGAGTAAACCAGATGAAGTGATTGCAACGAGTTATGATTTGAAGCTGCAAGGAAAATATTCAACTATTCTGTTTGCTGTATGGTTTTAGGAAGGGGTCTGATGTAGGGTGAGTCCCAGGAGATTTACTTATCATGTCCAAAATTAAGAGGTTAAAATGGTACTCTCTCAGAAGTAATAAGCTCAGGGATACCAAATCTCACTATCCAACTTGAGTGTAAGGTGGATATACATCTGGCAATTGTTGCAGTTTGCAAGAGGATGGCTTTAGGCCAATGAGTAGATAGGCTAGTGACCTTAAAAATGTAAGAATATCCTGGTGATATGGGTATAGTACTTACTAAGTCAGCAAGAATGTGAGGAAAACGACGCTGAGGTTACGGAAAGAAGCCCACTCCTTAATATGTGTGTCAATGTACTTTTGAAGTTTGGTTAGATGTACAGCTGTGGAGCCATTCCTGCACATCCTTAGTAATGGTGTGCCAAATGAACTATGTCTTCAGTAGCAGTGCAATAGATTGGAGAATCTTTGGATTAACTGAAATACCTGAAATCATAGACGAGGTTACATTGTAGTCATCGAGGGTAATGTCTTCCTAAAGGAGGGATATGCAGGATGTCCTACAGGTTTTGTACTCTGGATCTTTTCTGTAGTATTCATCCAAGGTGTTGTAAAAAAAATTCTGGGTGAATGCCATCCAATGTGTTTCTTTACAGGGCATCGACAACAGGATTCATTTTACCAAGACTGTGTTGAAGGGTACAGTTGTATCAAGTCCCAGTGGGGGGATATCGGCGTTGAAAGGAGATTCAGGCATCGGATAGTTCAGTGATGGTGTGCACCAGAGGTAAGTAGTCCATGCGAATCGCGAATGGGCAGGCCATGTACGAAGTGGTGAGATTGGCGGACAGTCAAATTCATTGACTGCTATTTTCAGTTAAAGGTATAGCAGCTGCATTCTGCCTTGGACCGTTGTTTTGCTGAAAAAAGTCAAAGTGTATGGAGAGCTATTACCTAATTGACTGAGTATTGTACCAACAGCGAAATCACTGTTATCGGTGGAGAGGAGGAGAAGGAATGTGGCATGGGAAAAGTGAGAGAAGCAGGGGTTGATAGAGCTTTCTTTGCATTACAAAAGGACACCTTCATAAGGGGATACCACTCAGAGATTTTTGGTTTGCCCCTGAGTGACTCGTTGAGGGGGAAAAGAGTGGTGGTGATGGCTGACAATTTTTGGTGATAATATTTCATCACACACAATAATTCTTACAATAGTTTGACGGTCTGAATAGCTTTTACTTTCTCAGGGAGGGGGTGGACACCTTCAGGAGTGATAAGGTGCAGTAAGAACAACACTTCATTGGCACCAAAGGCACACTTGCCGTACTGGACTACAAGGCCCCTCAGTTGTAGACGGTCAAGAATGATGTATAGGTGATCGAGGTGTTCCCCTTTGAAGGAAGAGAAGACAAGTTTGTTATCCACATAATGTACAGAGAAGGGGAGGTCCCCTAAGAAGAAATACATAAGGCCTTGAAAAGTGGTCCCTGTATTATGAAGGCCAAAATTATGGTAATTGGATAAGTATGTTCCGAAGGGCTTGGTTATGGCAGTCTTGTAATTCACAAAAGGACGCTGGGAGTCATCCTTCTTCAGGACAATGTGTAGGGGTAACGTCCAAGAGGTAGAGGCCTTTTAGCTGAGGTCCATATCTTCCATACCAGTGAACGTTCATTTAGCAGGACCCAAACGATCTATGGCCACACACTTTAATCTGGCAAACATAGCTTGGACCTATTGTCATCATATTGTGATAAAGCCCATGCTTGGTGTGAACCATAAGCGATTGGCGAAGTTCTGGTTGGAAAGCTTTGTGGTAAAACGTGAGGAGGTGGGCGGAGATATCAGTGATTGGGATTATGTGCTGTGTGAGACATATTTGGTGGTTAGAAGATGTGTCGACATATATGAGTGTGCATAGACTAAACATCATCATCAAGAAGGAATTGGAAATTGGTGACGGAATCCGCACTGATTATTTGCTATGTTATGTTGGCAACGAGGAAAATGAAATTGTATTTGGTGCTCTCAAATGATAGTGTGAGTATCTAGTATGCGTGATTGGGTGAGATAGATCCATTGGCAGCTAGCTACCAGGCGAGGGGCAGCATATATGGGTGATGAGCAGCTTTATTGCCACTCTGGCATGTAACGGGGCTGGCGTCTGTGTCCTACTGCATTCAAATCAGCTTTGGCTATGCTCTTCGCTAGGAGTGGAGATGTTGGTAAAAGTCTTAAAGTTGGTAAAGTGGATCTCCAGTTTATTATTATTATTATTATTATTATTATTATTATTATTATCATCATCATTTTTATTATTATTATCATTATTATTATTATTATCATTATTATTAATATTATTGTTCATGGAATTTGGTCATGAAGGATTTGGGTAGGCATAGTACCCAAAGGGATTTAAGTAGGTTTATTCACGAGGGGTGCCATCTGTGGCAGGTTGCAGGCATGCCAAGCTCGTCATTTCACTATGGTGTGCAAAGCATTTTGGTTCCCCAACAGTTGTTGGAGAGCACAAAAACTTGGCTACACTGGCAGCTGACAATGATAAGTACTTCTCCGGGTGGCATGTTTTAAGGTAGTCATACTATATTATAATTATTGTCACCTTCTTAAGAACGTCAAACACAGATTTCAGGAAAAGTGTCTTTGGGAATTGCTGTAATGACAAAGTTTTATATGGTGCTTAAGCGAGTCACCTCCTTTGTTAGAAACTGAACTTTGGTACGCTGAAACCAGTCAAAAGATTGACTGCCTGTGAATGTTCATTGTTGTAGTGTGAATAAAAGAATTAGGTTCAATGGGCAACATTGTCAAAGAGTAGGGCGCAGGGGTAATCAGGACGGTGGAGGGAAGCTGGTGACTTCTTGAATCACCAATTTGGCAGGCTGATAAGGATCTTAACAGGAATACGGGCTACACATGACTGATTTATTAAAGTGACATAATGGTTGGAAATAGCAATGATATTGAAACTTTAACAACATGAGAAATGCAATGGCAGGCTTAAACAATTTTTTTTCTCTTATCACTGTTACTGTCGCCTGTTACTTTAGCCTTCTGGGTGCGTTATAAACATTTAAGTACCTGAACATGACGAGTTGTGTTGTCAAGTCATATCTAGGAGTCTCTCTCTCTCTCTCTCTCTCTCTCTCTCTCTCTCTCTCTCTCTCTCTCTCTCTCTCTCTCTCTCTCTCTCTCATATATATATATATATATATATATATATATATATATATATATATATATGTATACAAATATATATATATATATATATATATATATATATAAATTATATATATATATATATATATATATATATATATGTATATATATATATATATTTATATACATACACACACACATATATATATATATATATATATATATATATATATAAATATATATATATACCATCAGTTTTATACGGTTGTTATATAAATTACCAGATTAAAGTATAACCAAAGGCGTGTTAATAGTTTTGTAATCATATACTTATTTTGTCAAAATCAATATGAAGATAAGTCAAACGTTCTAAATTTGAGGAAAATATTGAACGTAAAAACATGTTATTTAATTTATAATTTTATGACCAAATACGATTTTGTAAAGTGTTGGTGGTTATAGATAATTACAACGTCTGCAAAGATTTATGAATCAGCCTTAAAATCCATAATTCTATTTAGGAATTAATCACACATAAGTTCATGTTTGTAGAGGAGTGAGGTGAAGTGAAAATAGCAGTGTATAAAAAAAGATCACTTACATATGTACTCGTATATATAGCCAGGGGACTAGAGTGATTAAAAATGACAAAGAGTTATCTTGCAGATGTATAATTCTTTTCATGTCCTGGAACATATTGGACACTAGAAAAAACGTTGTTAGTTAACTCGAAACTCTTGCTCGACATAGTGAATTTAATATAACTAAAGACAACTGTGTTAAGAAATTTACCAGTACACAGATTAATATGATTAAATATTGAAAATAGAATTAATGTTTGTAAAAGACACTTGAATTAAAGAGAGCTAAACCTAATATTGGAGGGGGCAAAAGTCATTTAGAAAATTAATTGTCCAGTATGACAAAAACTCTAACACATAAATGCTCAGTTTGCAAAGGAATAATAAAAAAATAATGTTTTTGAAGATTGCTTTGAATATACATGCTAAAAATTCTAAATCACTAAGGCTTATCATATATCATTAGGGAGATAGAGGTTTTCTGTATATATACTAAGTCCCTCAGCATGATTAAGAAAAAAAAATAGTTAATCAGCAGACTACTCATAGGGAAACAATTCGTCCAAAATACAATTTATTCAAATACTTGCATATATATATATATATATATATATATATATATATATATATATATATATATATATATATATATATAGGTTTTTATAACATGATCTTGAATTAACCAAATACATTCACTATATATGGTGACAAAAAAAAATTTCCCTTAGGTGAATGTAGTGGTAAAGGAGTTTTGCTTCTTTCAAACGATGAGGGATAAAATCTCTTTATTTTCCCAATTTGCATAATACATTTCTGAGTAGCCCCTTGACGTGGGTCGAATAAGGATGATGGATAGGGAGTTTATGTCATTGATCTGGGCTGAGATGGCTCTCGGCAAACGTTTCAACAAAGATGGGAATTCAACGCTGTTGAAAACGATAGTCCAGATGGGTCAGAAGCATTCACCATACCGTGGAGAATCCTTATAGAATGTATTAAGCAATCTAACCAACATCATGGTGCAGC
>NC_090750.1:46887834-46895334 GCF_036898095.1 Palaemon carinicauda | reverse complement strand
TATATATATATATATATATATATATATATATATGTATGTATATAATGTAATTCTTGAAAATAATATTTCATTCCTTATATACTGTATGACTCCTCTCGAATAAGATACCTCTCAAAGTAATCATTAATTAAGGACCAGAGACGGAGCAAACACAAACTCCTTCGCCAAAAGTTTGAAGAGAGTTTGACGAACTAAGTCAGAACTTCATTTTCAAGTTTGCTTTGCGATAGCATCATCCATCATGCAGGCAGAGGAAACTGGTTCAAGTAGTAAATGTCATTGCATCGCATCCAAACTCGATTATAATTTCTTTATATATTTTGATCGTGCTGTTACTATTAACTGGCAACATAAGTATTCGTATTTTTGAAGAAAATAAGATATTAGGATCTATTCTATTTATCTGCATAATGATCTAAAGAAACTTTTGAATAAAGATCTATATATTCTGAAAGGTAATGTAGTTTTAATATCTTCGTTTATAATACGGAAAATCAATATTTTTTTTTTTTTTATAAAACATTGGTTAGAAAAACAATTTTAGTTTTGAAGTGTCATCTACTTTTTAAACATTATTTGCTTAATAAAACTAAATATATTGCTACTTATTTCAAATATTGTCTTCAATTCATTATTAGATGCTGTCAAAATAGTAAAAATCAATAAACATATAAATCTTACTCCACCCCTATCTTTGTAACGAGGAAAATTGATTCATAGAATTATTTCATGTACATGACGAGTCTAGGTGTTATGAGGAGGAAAAGAGAAAAAGTATGGAGGTGAGTAAACTAAAAAAAAAAAAAAAAAAAGGGTGACATATCGTTCCACCTATGCATTTGATGGAAATAAAAAAAAAATCTGTATTTTAAAAGGACGAGGAATAAAATTAAAGCAATGTAAATTAGCAGTGTGCAGTAAGATCTATGCGGCATAAGTTTGAAAGAATAAAAGTTTTCTTTTTTCTCTAACCCCTACCCCCCCCCTCTCCCCCCCCAAAAAAAAAACCTTATAAGTAACAAAGCCTTTTTCCATGCTGATTTTGCATGTTCGAAATAATATGAATTACTAATGAGGCTTATTCGTCACTCACAACTGAAGGAAGTTTGCCAAACATTGAACAAATAAATTTTACTCATTATTCTTGAGACTATAGTATTCATTATATTAAAGCAAAAACGTCATTATCCGCTAGCAAGATAAGTAAAGAAGTTAGTGATTCAAAGGAATTTTATATAGTACATATGGAAGGTCAGTAAATATATATATATATATATATATATATATATATATATATATATATACATATATATGTATATATATGTATATATATACACATATATATATATATACATTATATGTATATATATTTATATATATATATATATATATATATATATATATATATATATATATATATATATATATATATATATATATCATTCCATATTTATATAAGGCCTTCTGAAAATGTAAAGCCTATTACACAGATTGTTTAAGAGCCGTCTTTGACGACGTGAATCGTAATTTCGTTAAGTTTTTGTTTTTTTATTTTTTATTTAGCTTACTTATACTCATCCTGTATCATGAGAACTCATCAGTGACCATCACGTAATTTTTTTATGGTCTCTAGTTAATTGTTACTACGTTTTAAGTGTGAAGAACTGTTCTACCTTTTGATAGTAATTAATCATAGAGACATACAATAATTTTCAAAAAGTCACTATATATAGGCTTATATATATATATATATATATATATATATATATATATATATATATATATATATATATATATATATATATATACACAGAGCAAGAGACAAAGAATAAGAGAGATAAATATTTAGATAGGTACTCCTTTTTGATATACGAGTTTTATTGCTAGAGGAGGAGTAAATCAGAAAAGAAATCACGTGATAACCATATCTGTGCCTGATGACAAAAGCTATAAATCAGAATGTTTACTGCCGCTGTGAAACGTCATTAAAAATCCTTAACGTTGGTTACGGAAGGAAAAGAAATGTATAAAAAATTATAGTAATCAGGTTAATTGCCTCATAAGGGAAGCTGAAATTACCATCTTTGACAGAAGGATGACATGGTACACATCAAATACAAACTGTATTTATATATAAATAAAACCTATTTGAATTATATAAGCAGCTTCATCAGATAAAATGTTATGTGCGAATGCAATACGGTACCCTAATTTGAACAAAACGTATTCACACAAAATGGATTCTTTTGAGTTACGTCGATTGGCACATGACATTCCACATAGATTTGAATAAATTATTCATATCATTCTAAAGAGGAATTAACCTGATTCTGTGAAATCTATGGAAGTCGCCGTGTCTGTGGAGATACACTTGAATGAAATGGGAAATAAAAATTTTTTATTGGAAATGATAACATCAAGGATCATTTCACCAGATTCCTTGTTTAGTGTTGGTCCAGTTACAATATTGCTGGAAGCTTGCGTGGAAGAATCATTGTCAATTGTGATGTAACGGACAACACAGCCTCTAACGTCCAGAAATGGAAGTAAAATAGTTTTGAGGATATTCCTCGTATCATACTTTACCTATGTTATGCCAAAAAGAGAAGATACCGGTACACCGGGATGAAAAGTCCCGACTCTGATATCTGTTTTGTCCTCCTTCATCAAATTGCATTTCTGTCCTTTTACTAGTACTGCTAAAAAAAGAAACAGCAATTGATAAATGTCACACCATCATCTGTGGGCTTGACCAGGATTGGTGTACTGTACTTATGTCATAGCATGCACTTAAGGGCTTAGGCACAAGTTTTTTTTCTGTTGATTGGGAAAATTAAATCAATTTAAAAACGAATGCATCAGAAGCAGTACGGCGATGTCATTAAAACTCAGTGATTAGTAAGAACTCTCGAAAGAACTACCTGATTGACATGAGGACTTTGTATGTAAGCAGTCCAGCAGAGCATCATAGAAAAAGCATGCCAATAACTTGAGACTGGAACGCATCAATGAACTGTGTATGAATGTGAATCGTCTTGTTTCCCACAAACATTATCGACACGGGGGATATTCTTCCAATTAAGAAAACACTGGTACAACATTCATGACGGGTTAACCACCAAGTCGTAATTAGGAAGAGAGAGAACATTGCAAAGCCTAACATACCAAGATATATCAAGATCATTGATGTAAGATGTTAGATACTGCTCTTCAGACAAACTTACAATATGGATATATGCTAGCACAGCATTTTGTAAATAGTGTTCAAGACCCTAAAGCTGTGAGGGACACGACTGGTAATTGCATAGACATCCATTCCTTGAAGTTGACAACGACTATAAACTTTTCCAAATTGCCATTTAAGCACAAGCGATACACTTTTTCAGAAACGCACCTAAAGTATCCATTTTGATAATTTTGATACTGCAAGTTAAACTTGAAAAAGTCAAGCCAAAAATATATGCACAAACAGCAAACTTTAACTTTGATTGATAATGCTTCGTTTTACTATTTTTCCTTTAAAGTATATCCATGATATCTATGAAAATTATAAAGAAACACTTTCAGTGGGAGAAACCAAATACATCTACTTCTTGAAATAGTCAGTAACTTTGTCTTTACATGTATAATTTTCATTATTTATATGCTAAATGAAAGCTGGGTCATTGTAGTTTAGAGTTATGTACAATTATTTCAAATGTACACGAAGTTCAATGTACCACCTAACAAAACTTGAACATGTCAGATTTGTGTTCATATTTTTCATTCAGACACTTGTGGTGGAGGTTTTATTTTGAAAAGATAGACATATGAGAGTTAATGTAATGTTAAGACATGTGATGTTTATGGTGCATATATGTCTTAATATATATAAATTCACTCTATGTCCATTCATATTTCCTTGAAAGAAATTAAAACACTGAATGATAATAACCTCGTTTTATCCTCAGAAAATATCCATGTTAAGAACATTACCTGACCAAATTACACAATTAAGCATTATCACTTGAAGTATGCCAGTCTTGAATTGGTCAGTTACTTTGTATATACATTACCAATTATAATGCTTCATATACAATTGTGAATTTGTCATTCACCTTTAGGTTACCGAAGTGAACAAATATATATGAATATATTTCTCATATGGTATACGATTTCCATATCAAATGTTGAAATGTCATTTGGAGTTAGTGTTATGTTTTAGATCTCATAATGGCAATGAAGGAAATGTAGTTGATATTAAAAGATGTCTACAGATTTTTTTTTTTTTTTACACCAAAATACACAAGACCATTTTCCTAATGCAAATGACGCTAGTTATACGGTCGACAGCAGAAAAAGAAAGCTGACCTTACAAGTAAAGTAACTGGTGTTTTTAAACGTGAATTGTTAGGGAGTTGAAATGAAATATTTCGCAGATTTTCTTGACTGTGTGAGCGATAATCTTTATTATTTTGTACTTACACCTAACAATAAAAACTCCAAATAAACCCACAATTTTATTTTTAGCATTTGCGCTTATGGCTACGCAAAAATTCACTCAAATATTAAATACCCATTACAATCATCAACCTCAATCCACAAACACTTGCCAAACTTTGGAGTTTGCAATCTGAAAACAGCTTGTCATATGTGAATAGAGCATATTGAATGAGTTATTAATATATCCTTATTACATTTAAGCTTAACAGTCATTTGGATTGACAGGCTTTTACTTCTTTCTGAAAGGTTATATATCAATTAAAGCCTGTTTTATACATGATTTTTTGGGATCAAATATCAATATGACACAGCCCTGGTTCAGCCATAATGAATATTAGAAAAGATAATTACCATGATCGTGTTAATCTCAATGGATTAAAGCCTCCCGGATCCTTCGTGATATTAGATTACAAGGGCCAAATGTAATCGAAACGAGGAAAGAATTAGAACGATTTGAAATATTGTTATCATCTAGCCTCTTTATTATCATTACCATCTATGGTGCAAATAGTAGTAGTAGTACTGTAGTAGTAGTAGAAGTAGTAGTAGTAGTATTAGTAGTAAAAGTGGCTTTAATGTTTCTAGAGAAGTAAAATGCCAATAAGCAGTTATAAATACCTCCATTTCCATCACTCTCCTCCCAATATACTATGGTCATGTCATGAGAAGAGTTGAAAAGTATATTGGGATGAGAGTGATGGAAATGGAGGTACAGGGAACGAGAAGGAGAGGGAGACCAAAGCGAAGGTGGGTGGACTGTATCAAGGATGACCTTCGATCAAAGGGATTAACCGGTGATGAGGTGTGGGACAGAGGTAGATGGGGAAAGCTGACCAAAAACATCTACCCAACATAGAAGTGGGAAAAGATGTAGACAAAGAAGAAAGAAGGCAAATAACATATAACACCAAGACCTGAGTGAAACCCATTGTAAGGGGATTGATAAAGAAATCTTATACTACGGAGCTATATATATATACATATATATATATATATATATATATATATATATATAATTATATATATATATATATATATATATATATAAAATATATATATATATATATATATATATATATATATATATATATATATATATATATATGTTCAGGAAGAACTGATGAAGTTGGAAGAAAAGGGGTTAGAATGATGACATCATGTGCAGAAAAGGCATTGATTGAGTGAAGAGCTATAAGTAGCAGATTGTCACTTGCAAATTTTAAAGCAGAGCAATAGAGCATTATTGCTTGCTATGCCGCATCAAATGATTTTTCCAAAGAAATAAAAGATGAATACTTTGAAAAACTGCAGAGTATAATAGATGAGACCTCAACGAGATATGATATTTAGATTTGTGACTTTAATGCTAAAGTTGGAAAGATTAATCAACGGATAGAGAATGTGAAGGGTGTTGAGGAACTTCGCGAAGTTATAAATGAATATGAAGCCCATTATATATGTTCTTGTTCAGCAAACTATCTTGTTATTGGAGGTATTATTTTCCAGCTAAAGGACATCCGCAAATATACATGGACCTCACCATGTGGCAATTACAAAAATCAAATAGATCACATATTCATTATTAAAGAGAGAAGGAGGACTCTGGGAAATGTGAGAAGCTATAGACGTGCAGATATTGGTAGTGATCACCAGCTCCTTATTGCCACACTGAAATTCACACTGAGAGCACCCAACAGAAATGTAGATAGAATACCTAAATTTGGTAAACTAAGCTTCTACAGGAAGAGCACAGAGAAAAAATTTGCAATTGAATGTAAGAATTGATTTGCAGTCTTAGAGACTTGAAGGGAAGAAGAGCAGACAATTAATGAAGAATGGTTTGAAATTAATAACATATATCAATCAGAGGTTTTGGGACTTATAGTTACAAGGAAAAAAAAAAACATGGATATCGAATGATACTTTGGATACTTTAATAAGGAGACAAAGACAGAAAATTATAGTTGAAAGTTTTCGAGGAAGTAATGACACTTACAAGGTAGAGCATGATAAGTATTCCAGTATTGATAGTAAAGTCAAAAGAAAAGCCATGAATGATTGGAGAGAATATTTAGACAGTAAAACAGATAAATCTGACAAAGCTTTGAATTCAGGGTTTAGATGTGGTGTAAGAATTACTCATAGAATTAGATGTGGTGTAAGAATTACTCATAGAATTAGTAATGAAACTTCCACGGGGGAAAGAAGAAGAAGTAGATACCCATGGATCTGTTATAACAACCGTGGATGAAGCAAGGCAACGTTGGATAGAACACTCTGGTGAGATCATGAATACGAGATGAAAAGGGAGTAATTTTATTTATATACCTAAAGCTGAGGAAGATTCAGATATGCCTATGAAAGAAATCAGTGTGTTTGGAGTAGAAACTATCATTAAAAAGCTCAAAATAGGGAAAACACCTGGATAGGATGGAATAACTGCTATTATGATATTTGCCGAGAATTAAGTGACTACCATAATACTTACAATATAATCTTGTAGGATGTGGCATGAAGAGGAAAAACATGATGAATGGAAGCCAGGAGTGTTGGTGCAAATGGCAAAAAATGGAAATCTGACTAATTGAAATAATTTCAGAGCCATTATACTTACGTCTGTTGTCATGAAAATATATGTTATGCTCATTCTATAGAAGCTAGAGAAAAAGATTGATGAAAAGCTGAGAGATAAACAAGCGGAATTTTGAAAAGGTAAAAGTTGCACTGGCCAAATTTTCATTCTAGGACATGTATTATATCAATGTGCAGATTATAGGAAGCCTATGTTAATGGCATTTGAGGACTATGAAAAGCCTTTGATAGTGTGCACGGGCCAATTTTTGGGAGTGCTGCGTTATTATGGATTTTCACTTAAAATAGTAAATTTTATGAAGTCTGTTCATGAACATAATAAGTGCAAAGTTAATTTTCCAGTGAACAGTGGAGAGCTCCAAGGGAATGTGCTGTCACCTACGTTGATTATCCTCCTCATGGATTTTGCAATGCATAGGACAATTG